>NC_072010.1:54656151-55256151 GCF_027791375.1 Indicator indicator | reverse complement strand
GTGGAGAGCCTTGATTTCAGACTAATACATTCTTTCAAACCACCATGTAATATATATGATGGTCACTGATTGCATACAGTCCATATGAACACATAAAAAAAAATCACAGGAAGAAAGCTATGATTTACATATATGATGGTAATTACTTGGTTTGGGATCCATAGCATATGATTATATGTTTTCATTATACATTTTCCCTGTATCACACCTTAGATATGTGCCCTAAGATCTTCTGTTTAACCAGTATGTTCTTGGGTACTCGGATTTTCTCAGATGCTAACAATACTTAATTACTTGGATATCAACAACAGTTGCAATATAAGACAGAGCAGCTACATATTTACAAATGGCAGTGAGAAAAAAAGTGTACATCTTTGCCTGGTTTTCTAGAAATACAATTGTGACAGAAACTTCTCTCTCCTCTTTTCTCTTTACCTCTTTATTACCTCAGAAATTGCTATTAAGTTATTCCATAGTTCCTTATGTAAGTGAAACAAAGTCCTGCACACACTGATACATTTTAACATCAATTATATTAATATTCTTACACTAATGTCCATCATAATGGTATCTGAGTATTCTCCAAAGATTCAAAATGATGTATGACAAGAAGCATAACTTCCAGTTTGCTGACTGAATATCTTCTTTGCTACTGAACTATATTTAACTTATTTCCCTTCTCCTTGTGCCATTTTATTTCTATTTTCTACATATTTATATTTAGCATGTTTTAAAGGAATAAAAATAGAGGAGAGCACTATCCATTTTACAAGGATATCTTTTATACATAGATGTTCTCCATGCACAACTAAAAACAAAGCATAGAAAAAAATATGACTGCAAAGGATGTGAAGGCAGTTTGCTGAACAGAATATATTCAGAGGTGAGCTCATGCATGTGTTATAATTTTAGTATTTTTAACCACTAACTGGTGGTAAAAATAGATAAACAGAGATTTGTGTATGAAATGAGTTGATATTTCCTCCTTGCAACTTTCATGCCTGTATCCCAGATTTTAGTCCTAGAGTGAAAGAGAAAATAAAATACTAGCCATATTTTTTTCAGGAGTTTTGAGGAAAATGAAGATAGAAACTGTAGCTTCACTACAGCTTATACTTCTATGGAAAATACAAAAAGTGTGATCCTAATCATTGCATTTCTGTGCATCCTTGACCACATCCATTCCATCACATAGTGCAAAACTTTCTGACAGGTGAATCATTACTGTTGCAAGAGTACTTGCTGCTCCTGAATAACTCTATTCTGTAAATCAGCATTAACTGAGTATACATGATCCATATTCTGAAAATGGTAAAAGAAAATGACACTTCTCTAAGGGAGAATAGCTTTCCTGGTCATGTCCAGAATACCCTTTACTGTTTCCTAGTTTGAACTAAGTATTACCCTGAAACTTCAGTATGATGTCACTGGGTTAATTCACCTTTGCTGCATTACAGGGTTACAGAACAGTATGATATTGTTTCCAAACTGTTTGATCCTGGGGTATGTTCTTCTTATGGTTTTGTTTTTGTTATTGTTGCTGCTAGTTTTCAGTTGTTCAATCTATATCCAGTTTCATTTGAATAAGAAACAAAAAACATTTAAATATTTTCATTTTTTATTTCATTCTGCAAAATACATATTTTTTTTTTAATAAGCACAACTAGAAATGCCTGACTTCTGCTGACCTACTAATAATTCATGTGACATTTTTCACAGGAAACCACTATTTTATTTTGCCTTGTTAATCAGTTTGATTTCACAGCTGTTCATCATCTTTTACTTCTGAACAGATAATGTAGGACACTACTTAGCTCTTTGTAGATTCCTCTTGTATATAGCAGGTTGGGACTTAGAGTTTTGTGTTCTTCAAACACTCAGAAAGTCACATAGCTATTAAAATCATCATACAGCAGTAAAATATTTTTCTTCCTCTCATCTTTTTCTTTTGCAAGATGTAAAACCTCAGAATGCTTTAACAATAGTAGAAGGCTACCTCTTTGATCTACAGATGGTACTGAACCATTATGTCCAGCTGACATGTAGCTCTTTGAAAGAAAAATACACATCCTGATAATGTGTACCCTAACAGAATCTCAGTGAAACTCAAATACGAATATTTTCATAAATGGCAAGAGATCAATCTTCTCTGTAATTAAACTACCCTTAAAAACAAACCTCTAATATATTCTAATATCTTATCTAAGGATCTCATTTGTAGATGTGTTTATACCTATATGAATCACTCCTTTCAAAACTTCATTTCTGTATGAGATTCAAATTTCAAAGGAAATACATTGCTACAAATTGACTAACACCACAGGTCTGGATTAATCTTTGCTAATTATAATATAACTGACTGTAGTCACCCAAAACTGATCATTATAAGCTCCATTTTCAGTCAACGGAGAAGTACTGACACCTCTGGAGTACTTTCATTACAAAACATGCACATAGGTGCTTTTGCACTAGATTACACTGGATTAGAAGACAAGTCAATAAAAATAGAAACTGCAATGTATGTGGATAAAAATTATGATCAGAAGATATTATAAAACTATGGTATGAATCATAGATATAATTCTGGTGGAATACACAAAAGATAAGGATAAACTGGATGACAGAGAAACCATGGTTCTCCATAATGGCTCCATATAGCAGGTGGCCATAACCCCACCTGCTATATATTTTAAACTATTGGCAGCATTTGAGAATTTACTTTGGAGCAACAGCAAGGCTTTAACAATATTTAGTGTTTATTTTTAAGACAGAGATATTGGAGGAATTTCCTGGTATCTTGGATCAGAACTTTTTCTTGATCTTTTCCCACTGACTCAATTAAATGTCTACAGTAATCTTATGTTGAAACGATCCTCATATAAAACATAATCTGCAAAACTGCTGGTATCCCTCTAGTCACTTTCCTATGCAAGTTTACAAAAGCTAACCACTCTTAAACGCATGCATTGCATCAGACTCCAATTATATTCAGCCACACTAAGCATAATATGCTGCAATGAAATGAAATTCATTTCAGTCATTATGTGTCATATTCTGTTGCTTCTGTCTTACAAATGTTTTGCAGTGAAATAGAAGACTTAATTCTTTAAGACTATCACTTAAGATCTCAGGCGCACCAGGATCACTAAAATGTGCAAATGGCAGAAAAATGCTCAAATGGTAATTGCATTTCACAGACTAACAGATTGCATTGGGCTGGAAGGTCATCTTGTCCAATCCCCCCTGCAGTGAGCAGGGACACTTCCAACTAGATCAGGCTGCCCAGGGCCACATCTAGTCCAATGTTGAATGCTTTCAGGAATGGGGCCTGTACCACATTCCTGCATACCCTGCTCCAGTATTTTACCACTCTCATAAAGAACTTCTCCCTTGTGTCCAACCTAAATCTACCCTGCTCCAGTTTCCAACCACTGCTGCTTGTCCAGTTGCTACAAACACTTCTAAACAGTCCTTCCCCATCCTTCCTCTAGGTCTCACCCTGAGCCTTCTCTTTTCCGGGCTGAACAACTGCATCTCTCTCAGCCTGTCTTCATAGGAGAGATGCTCTGATCTTCTTCATGGCCCTCCTCTGGACCCACTCATTCCAACAAGCCCATGCCCTTCTTGGCCTTCTTGAGGGCCGCAGAGCTGCACACAGTACTTAAGGTAAGTCTCATCAGAGCACAGTAGAGGGGCAGAATCATCTCTCTCCACCTGCTAGCCACATTTCTTTTGATGTAGCCCAGGATCATGTCCAGCTTCTCATCTACCAGCACCCCAAAGATCATCTCTGCAGGGCTGCTCTCAATTTCATCATCCCTCTCAGCCTGTATTGATATTGAGGACTACCTCAACCTAGGTGCAGGACCTTGAACTTTGCCTTATTGAACCTCATGAGATTCTCTGGAGCTTGTCTCGTCTCCAGCCTGTCCAGGTCCCTCAGGATGGCATCCCATCCTTCAGTCTTATCAACTGCACCTCTTATCTTAGTATCATCTGCAAATTTGCTGAGGGTGCATTCAATCTCGCTGTCTGTATCTTTGATGAAGATATTGAACAGCCACGTGTCACCTGTCCCCATCTGGATATTGAGCCATTGAGCTCTGCATCTTCTGATGTAGACAAAAATGCATCCCAATCTCCAGGGATTTTTTGTTGTTTGTTTGGTTTGGTTTTTTGTTTCAATAATCATTGCTAAACCACTTAGGGATAGATATGAAGACACAGGATTCAGGGGGGGAAGAGGAGATAATTCCTTCTATTAGATCTTAAAATGTTATCTACACACATTTTAAGTAAAGTTGGATGAAATATAGTTGTTAAAAACTTCTATTCAGAAAGCAAAGATACAGAACACAACTTTCACTTTTCAATTGCTTTTTATCATCCCAGGTTTGACAGTGATATAGAAGTTGTGTCAGTTATCAACTTTGCATCATAAAAGGTAAAATACGATAAAAGAAGTGACATTTACATAGAATCTTCTTGCTTGCAGGAAGACCTTCTTCTCATTACAGCAGTTATGGTATTTAATCTTTTCAATAGTTTCCCACCTTCTTGTAACTAGATCCTTCAAAATCATTGATGGCAGCAATTGAAAAGCACATCCAGTAGCAAATGATTACACTGCTGTTGTGTTATTTGAAATGTCAGCTTGTAAGCATCATGCTGCAACTTCAAAAATAATGAAAGTGTGGATTAAAAAGCAAAATACCCACTCAAAATCCCAAATCTTCTCAGCTAAGCCAGAGAGGTGTATATAGTTAACTCTTGTGATTTAAGTGAGATTGATCTTGTTCTTCTTATTCAAATGTCACAAAAAAAGAAAATAATAATTATTTGCATTTGAACTAGTTGTAGCTACTGACAATAGTATGCAAAAAAGCTTTCTAGGATTGGAGTATAATGCCATTTTAGCAATAGCTTTCCTCTGAATTACATAAACACTTGAATTTCATAGTCATTTCTATATTTTTTAAGTGTCAATAACACTTTTTCTTGTTTCACAGTATATCAGAGGTTGGAAAGCACCTCAAGAGATCATCAGGTCCAACCCGCCTGCCAGAGCAGGAACACTTAGGGTAGTCTGCACAGGAATGCATCCAGGTGGGTTTTGAAAGTCTCCAGAGAAGGAGACTCCACAACCCTCCTGGGGAGCCTGTTCCAGGGCTCCATCACCCTCACTGTAAAGAAGTTTCTCCTCATGTTGAGGTGAAATCTTCTATGTACAAGTTTCATGGATGTGAATCCTACAGTTTATTTACATTTTTCTGGGGCAATGAAGGAATGTAACTAGCACAATGTGACCGCAGAAAGAAAAAATGCAGGGTTTTTGTTGTGGGTTTTTGTTGTTGTTGTTTGTTTTGGTTTTGGCTGCTCAGAGAAATTTCCCTATGGTTTTTATATTCTGTACTACCTTCCTTTTCAAAACCCAAATTGTAAGAACAGTAAGTAACATAGGTGCAAATACCACCTTCAAAACTGTCTTCACATGCTATGATGGTCAAAGAAACTGTTGTAATCTTTAAAATCGGTGTAGTTGCACTAATTCATAACTGCTTCTTTACTTATGTAGAATGTCCTGGGTGTTAAAACAAATGTAATGTATGAGGTTCTGTTTACTAGTATTCCATTAACTCAAAGGGATATTGTTATATTGTCTCTTTAAAGCTAGAAAATACATTTCAGAATAAATCCAGTCTACTCAAGTTATCTTTACACCTTCAAAAGTCAATATCACACCTTTAGCTCACTGGGAAGAAATACTTCACTTTGCTATCAGCTCATCATCAACTGACAATTCATGTAATGCAAACAACTCCTGGGGGTTGTTTCATTGCTTTTAATCTTTGGATATTGTGGCAGCCTTATCTGTGAATTTTCCTACATTGCCTGGTACCTTAAACATTTTAACATGATTTCAGATAGATTTTGACAGATATTTTAATTTCCTTTATGAAAATAAAATATATAAAAAGAAAGGAATCTTTTCAGGCTCTAGACTGACAATGAAATAGTACTTACATCATCGTAGGGAGCTGACTTCCTATGACATTTCCATTAAAAAATCTTCCACTATTGTTATATTACTATGTCTGTGACAGCTCACTATGGGTTCTGTGGTTGCATACTGATTTCAGATTGTTGCTTTTCTGAATTTTTTACATGTATGTAAGAGGTCCACTTTAGAAAAACATTATTTTATTTTCCCCCTAAAAGGGTAGTAAGAAGAGATTTACTGAGCTGAATTAATGTGTTGCATATTAAGTGTTTGCAATGTTCTTAATTTTAAAAAAATTAAAGAATCTTTTGCTTAAGGGAGAATTGAAATTAAGCGTTGGAACTAGTATAAAACACATTGCTAATTTTATGTCAGTTACCTTTTTGGACAATGTGAAGGAACACCTCTCAAGAGACAGTATGAAATACTGGAAGTCAGACATAAGTGAAAAATGAATATGTAAGGAAAGTCACTAAAACTGAGACAAAATCTCAGAACTAGTTAGGTTTAGCTTTGAGAGAGCCCTCTCTTGAACATGCAAATCACCTCAGGAGATGATGATTACTTTAAGAACTGAGGAATGTCTCAACAAAGATAAGATCATCCTGGACAACCTGCCTGATGTGTCATCTCTGCCCTCCCAGACAGCAGCAGCCCAGGGGGTGTGGTGAACAGTGGACTGCAAAGAGCGGCCGACCCCTGCAAGCACACAGGAAAGAACCCCTGGAATGTGCAATGTTCATCATGATCATCATGAATGACCCACCTGATGTGTTAGCTCTGCCCTGCCTGTTAGCATAGCACACGTGGCAGTCATATGTCCATTGTAACCTGACTAGGGTGTGGGTGAGGTGGAGCTAGGATGAACAGCATAAAAGCCCTGAGCTATACCAGCTTACTGGGGGGAACATCACCAGGGACATCTCAGGCTGGAGGCAGCAGCCCAGGACATCTTTCCCCTTGCCCCGACCAACGAAGGACGATGGGCTGGTAACTCTCCATTCTCTCTCCATTCTATGTCCCCCTTTTCTTTCATTCTCTCTCTCTTTAATAAATAGTCTCATCTTGATATATGACCTCGTTTCTGTCTTAATTTCACTCACAGGACTGTTTAAAAGAACCACACCTCCTCCCTAACTTTCGGATCAAGACAAGCTTATTTTCTGAAGAATACATTCTGCATCAAGAGAAGTGTGGCCAGCAGGTCAAGGGAGGTGATTCTCCCCCTCTACTCAGCTCTGGTGAGACCCCACCCGGAGTACTGCATCCAGTTCTGGAGCCCCTATTACAAGAGGGATATGGACATGCTGGAACGTGTCCAAAGAAGGGCCACCAGGATGATCAGAGGCCGGGATCACGTCTCCTATGAGGACATACTGAAAGAGTTGGGGCTGTTCAGTCTGGAGAAGAGAAGGCTCCGATGTCACCTTATTGTGGTCTTCCAGTATCTGAAGGGGGCCTACAAGAAAGCTGGGGAGGGACTTTTTAGGCTATCAGGGAGTGATAGGACTAGGGGGAATGGAATAAAGCTGGAAGTGGGGAGATTCAGGCTGGACGTGAGGAGAAAGTTCTTCACCATGAGAGTGGTGAAAGCCTGGAATGGGTTGTCCAGGGAGGTGGTTGAGGCCCCATCCCTGGAGGTGTTTAAGACCAGGCTGGATGAGGCTCTGGCCAGCCTGATCTAGTGTGAGGTGTCCCTCCCCATGGCAGGGGGGTTGGAAGTAGATGATCCTTGTGGTGCCTTCCAACCCTTAATGATTCTATGATTCTATGATTTCTGTCTTGATTCCATCCTAAGTCACTAAAGGATACAAAGCAGCACAGAAAACTCATCCATCAGGCTTCCAAAAATATTAGATCTTTAAGTACATGTGTATAAAAAATGTAAATGTGACTTTAGTAGTAACATATGATTTCAAGTAATACATTATAACACAAGTTGTATAACAATTTAAAGAATGTTAATGATAACATCACAAGATCAGGTATGCATCTCAATAGCAAAAATGAGTTTTCATAGAGAATCATTTATACACAAATCATTTATTCAGGTACATGATATATTCTGTCCAGAAGCTTGACCTCTGCATTGCCATCTGCTGATTGTAAATTTTGTGAAAAACATTGTGCCAACCTCAGATTTTTGCTTGTTCAGAAGATTATCCTTTCTACATTATTTAACTACCTGTTATTTGACCTTGTCTTGAAGATTGTTGCATGCTTCTCATGTCACTGCATTCAGTGTTGACAGCTGGTGTTTATCACTGAAAGCTGTGGGGGGAAAATTACTCAGTGTACAGCCTAGCTCACTTACAAAAGCAGATTGAAAAAAATAAATAGAAATGAGGAGTCTTTAAATACCAGCAGCTAGCACTTCAACAAATGCAGGGAATGCACAATGGTTATATCAGGTTTCAGTCTACAGCTGCTGTCAGCGTTCCTACTGCTCAAGAAAACATCTGACGTGATACCTGGTATCAGAAATTGCTGGCTTTAAAATGTGTCAAAACACAGCACATGAATCTTCACTACTGCTAATTTTCTATGGTAGTCTACAGCCTAAACAAGGTAGTGACTGATCACTCTTTGTCCTGCTCTTATAATCATCCGTTACTGACAACCGTCAGAAACAAATTCCGGGCTAGATGATCCTCTATGCTCAGCTGGTATGGCTGCTCCTCTGTTCTGACAGAACACCTGTCAGATGCAGAAAGAGGCATCAGTGTGGTGATGTGGGGAACATCATATTTCAGGTGTGAAAAGCAATCTCAGTCCTGACCAGGCTTGGTTAGTAAAACTATACTACAAGTTTTCATTTAAAGGCATCAACTCTTGTATCATAGACAAAATCAAGAATTTACCCTTAGGTAACTGATAATACACTTGGCTGCAGCTCGATCTGTTAATCCATTTGAGTTTCTGCCAGTCCTTTTGCACTGATGACATGAGCTGCTGGAATAGCCACATTTCAGTAAAGGTATGATAGAAAGTTACATTTAGTTTTCATATTTATATGTTTATTTTACAAATTCATACGTGTAGGACTACACATAAAAAGCACTGTTAACATTCTTCTTAAATTCTGCTTCCTGAACTTGGGAGGTTCTCTCTGCTTCATTTGCACTAATTGAGTTCATTAGCTCCTTTCAAAACCAATTTTCTCAGTTTACCTTTCTTAAAGCTGTGAACAGCGTAAGCAAAGGGCCAAAAAGGGCCCTTTTGATGGAAACGAAAACCCATCAAGCAACTTAACTTAAAGACAATACCCCTGACTCATGAAGTACCTGATTACGGATCAGAGGATTATTGAAAAGCAATATGAAACATTGCAAAAGCTTTATCTAAAGGAGTTTGACTACTTATATTCTTCCCTGAACATCCAATTGACCATTGCTAGGTAGATCTTTGTTTTGGCACACTAAAACTTTTGATACATTAAAGAGTATGTGAAACTATATTTTCTCCAACAAGCTTTAGTTCCACTTTCTTAACTCACTTTATTTGTTATATTACACCTTTATGATTTAGATTTGCAAACTGTTTATGATAATGCCTTGCTTACAGAGAGACTGAATGACAAAAGACTAAGTCTATATCCAAGCATAAAATTAATTAGACTTTATAAAAAATTCTTGGATTATCACACAAATAATTAAGCTGGGATCACAGTATCAAAGAATGTTAGGGTTTGGAAGGGACATCTAAAGATCATCTAGTCCAAACACCCTGCTAAAACAGGATCACCCAGGGCAGGCTGTGCAGAACCCATCCAAGTGGGTTTTGAAAGCTTCCCTAAAAGGAGACTCCACAGCCTCTCTGGGCAGCCTGTTCCAGCGCTGCGTCACACTCACTGTAAAGACGTTTCTCCTCGTGTTGAGATGGAACCTCCTATGTTCCAGCTTGTACCTGTTATTCCTTGTCTCACCACCAAAAAGAGACCATCATCTTCATCCTAACACCCACCCCTCAAATATTTACAGACATGGATGGATGGATAGACAGACACATTACTTCGAACATGCAAGGCTGTTAAAGAGAGTTTGCATGGCACAACTCGCACCTATCAGTATTAACTTTAAGGGACTCAGCCACCAAAACAGGTAATACTATGTATAATAATACTCCTACTCCCAGTCAGTGCATAAAACTAGAAGAAAGAAGGGATTGATAAATGACTGATGACTATTCTTGCACATTAAAGGATAGTGGGTTCACTCACATGTGACTCTTCATAGATTTTTCAATATTGTGGATTGTGGGCTTGTGGAAAGTGAGCAAATGGCACAGATCATAATTCCTGTTGTAGGAAACAAATAATAGTTTTAATTTTTCTTTTAAAGTGTGGTGTCATCCAAATAGGATGATCTTTAGGATGGTTCTGTCAATTTGGTTCTCTCCTTAAATATGCTAAAAGTATTCCATAAAAGAGGAAAAAACCATTATTTAACAACAACAACAAAAAAATAAAATATCATTGACAAAAATGTCTCCCTTTTTTTATTTGCTCAAAGCAAACAAATTTTGAAAATCTGAGTCACCTGTAAAAAATTGCATTTCATACAATGCTTCAAACATTTTTAAAAAACTAAATAAAACTTTGGTGTTTCCTTGAAATTACTTTAAGTCTTCACAAATAACTTTTTGATTAATTACATGTAAATGAATTCTAATAAGTCTATAAAGGGATTTATTCAGTTGTCAAGGTGATTTTAAATTAACATAAAATGGAAGTCTCTTTTCTGGTTTTCATCAGAATTTACTATGCTACTGGAGGAGGTACAGCTCATCTTCATAGGGCTTAATTAATGTTTGAGGTATTTATGTAGCTCAACCATATAAGTAAAAATTAGCAAAATAAATACTACAGCATTTGTCTGTTTTTACATTGATCTAGTACTATCAGTTCATGGCATCTAACTTAATCTTAGATGGAACATGAGGAACATAATTCTACATCATCTAATTATTGTTCCTAGACAAACCACGGTCAGACACAGGAGCAAAAGCATTTGAAAAGTGCAAGTTTGACCAGAGAGCTACGTCTTCCTGACAAAACCTTCACATATCCCAGCTCATTTTCTCTACAAAATATTCAACACAAACTGATTCCATTACATGTAACAAAACACATCTCACATTTGATAATTTTGGCTACGGCATTTTCTTGCAAATATGAATCCAATACTTTTTCTGGTAATGAATACATGAAATAAAGCCAGGCCTAGAAATTAACTTCATTTGATGACAATAATACATACTGCTATGCTCTGGTAATCAGCAAAAATCAGTCTTTGTATGTGTTTGGACTATAATTTAAAAGCTTAGGTGTGTGAGATGGAACTGGCAAACACAAAGGAATATTCATCTTCTCCAGTGGAGCAGTATATCATTCACTTTGTTTCATGGGGCTTAGATTTGCGTGTCAGCTCCAATTTCAGTGAGCTCCTTTTATTCAGTGGCCTCTTCACAGACATTTATATTTAAAGACCCGAAAGAACTCTTACAGTCATCTGGTCTTTTCATACACAGGCTAAAAAAAGTCTTGCAATAATTCAGGAATTAAGCCTCTCATTTCTTTTAGGGTTCTCATACATGTCTGAGAGAAATGAGATGGATTGAATTTGAAGCCACAGAGAAACTACCACATCACTGAATGTATTTTGCCAGTGATTACATATGAAAACATAGCACCTTCATCTAGACTGATCTTCCATCTATTTTCATTTTCCATGTACAGGTTATTTTTACTTCTGCTATGTTAGAGAGCTGTTTATTGCCAGAAATCATATATTCATTTAGAGCCTTAGAATGAGCCACTCTTTGCTTTCTACTTGTTAAACTAGAGGACCACTTAAATTCATAATATGAGAAATAAATCTGAATTTAATCATTCCTTTAATACTCCAGTAATTCATCTACTTCAACAGCTTTCAAAGCATCACCACCAGAACTGAACGTAGTACTTCAGTAACAGTATCACTAATGCTCCATACTAAGTAATACTTCTTCTCTGGTTCCATTTATTGCCCTGGTTCCTGGAAATCACTCTCAATAGTTACAGTCTATTTGTTATATGTAGCCCTGTGCTGGCAGCTCATGTTAAATCCTGATCTCAAGATCCTTTTTAGTGTCACTGTACTTGAGGATACATCTTGAAGGTTCAACGTTCAGTGTTAATGTCAAGAAATACTTTTTGTACTTAACTCTGCTACAGCAGATACTCTTTAAATGAAACTATAGTTTTAAGTGACTGAAGATAACTAACCATTCCATGGATATTTTTCTCATTTTTCTTGTATTTTCTATCTTTTTTTTTTTTTTTTAATAGGAGGGCTGATATACCCCTTCTACTTGTCCACTTGACAGCGATTTACAGGATGGCCTCTCCATCCATATTTGTACTTTGTGAAAGCAATCTTCACCCTGAAAAGTCTCTTGTAACTGCAATACCTTCTCCTTCCTTGGAGAAAGCCACAAGCCACAGCTACCTCAGTCCCAAGAAATGTGGGAATGACACATCAACAGCAAAAAGCACTTGAAGCATTCTTCATCCTCACTGATCCCACATACAAAATTAGTCAGAGCAAGACAAATTTGGAAGCACATCCCCAACCTCCGTATTCAGGGAAAGAAGATATTTTTCCTGCCTGGTAGATTGAGAAATACTTGAGAGGCAAGATACAGGTGGGCATTAGATTAAAAATTAATGTAAATAGTTAAATATATTAGTCTGAAATTAAGATGGTTGAAACCACTAATTCCTTCTTATGGGAACTAAGGCTATGCCCCAGAGACAGTTGGTCTGACTTCTCTTTTTTTAAAGAACAGGGCAACTTTTCAGGCTCTTTCTAACTACTTCCACTTACTTGGCATTTAGTTTTGTTTGATTTTGTTATTGGTAATTATCAGTGGCACTATTTTGCTACATTAAATCATTTTGCCTGATTAAGATAAAATTTTGTTTCCTTGAAATTGTGTTGAAACCTTTTACAGTTGTGTCATGCCAAATAAGCATACAGCTGTGTCTGTAGAAAGGGATCTGTATAGCCATGAAAATCTGACTGCAGGATTATGGTCAAATTCCACTATTTGTATTTTATTTTTTGTATTTTCTTTATTTTTTTTTCCAAACCTCTGATCTCCAGATTTTTGAGACCCTTCCACAAACACGAGGTCTCCCACTTGTCTACGGTATCAACAGATCTCTGAAAGATGTTCAATAAATCTTCCAATAACTCATCTTTCTTTGAAATTATGGTAAAGGAGCAAAATTTTCTATATTTTTGGGGTGGCTGGAGAAAATTTCAGAAGATAATTTCAGATACATTTTATGATCCATTTGGGAAAATTGAGTAAAGAGTTCTATACATAAAAGGAGAGAAAATAAAATCTTTACTAAATGGACTGCTAATGTTTATTTTTTTTAGAGCTATAGGGGATGCAGATACTCAAGATTATATTCAGAATCTTTATCTCTAAGATAGCATTTAAACATAAGGCACAAAAAACAAAGTACATTTAGTAAGTAATGTAGTTTTTGTGAAAGGAAAGGTAAGAGCTTAAAAATACTATAAAATATTTGGGAAATGAGATGCCAAGCAGAAAAACTGTGAATTTATCCCTTTGAAAACACTTTTTCTTGCATTCTCTTTTTGTTTCTATAAGAAAGCAGGTATTCACTGCCCTCACAAGGCCAAAAACTTAGAGGGATAAAAAAGCTTTGATTGCATACAATGCCTAGGAGAAGACAACCATTTAAGAGACAATGACATCTGTTGAGGTTTGGAAGTCAAAGTTACAATTTCCACCATTCAGTGTTACGATGAAAGTATAGCAAAATTAAATAGAAAAAACTAAATATTTTTTTAAATATGAAAAGCCCACATGTCAGACCACATATAATCACATTCATAATTTAAAGGAAAAAAATAAATGTAAAAAACAATACAGATCAGTCAAACCTCTGAAAATAAAGCCAGCTTTGTGCTACTCTGGACCTCCCAGTTAAGTTGGGAATATTGAGTTGTCATGGATAGAATCTCCATGAGTGTAACAGTGCATTATCTCTAATCCATTTTTAAACATAAAGACTTTTAAGGTATTCTTAATTAGAGACAGGTTCAAACTCTTCCTAACTTAAGGCTTTGGACGAATCACTGCAGTTAAGTAAATTTACCTGTTTTGATTAATATAAACATTTGAGAATTAGACTAGCTTATCTCACTGGATTTCCATCATTTAACTAGCACTTATTTCTAGGCAGGAAATAAGACAACCTTATTTTATCAAAATAATAAGCCAATATTTTTATTGCCAATAAAAACATAATACTCAATGAAAGTAAGAGAGGGAATCTGTTAATCTGTTCATTTCTCACAGAATTACAAACTACTGAAGGGAGTAAAATAAATGTCAAAGAATAAATGTCAACAGTAGCATTGTAAGGACAGAATCAAGGAGACTGGGGAATGCTGTACCTAATATACTCCCTTTTAAATGTCTTTACACCTACAAAGTAGATAATCCAGCAATAACTCTAAATTATTTTCAAGATACCTGACTGTGCAGCATTTTGCTCTTCTTAAGGTACATATTAGACATGCATTCAGCACAATTTACAGAGTACCGTTCTGAGTTAGCTTAAGAAATAATATGTATAGTGTTACAGACAAGCACTTGTCACCTAGACATTGCCCTTCCACCTTGTAATTCTGTGTATCTGTCCTTCCTTCAATGAACTCCATTTGCTTTATGATAACACAGTTTATATTTCCTCACTCCTTGGTGTCACCATTGTCTTTGTAAATGGCAAAACCATTTGTACTGGTCAATGATACCCAGCCATGGAGAAAAGGTTTTTCTTTCAGAACTGCAATGAAAATAGGCATAATATATCTTAGTAAATATTTTCCTGTGCAACCTCATTTTCAATGCTTAGTGGCAAGACTTACTTCATATATGTAAGAATTCAAGTCTAATAGGGAAGTACTAGTTCAGCTGTGGTTCCAAAGCTTTTCATCCAAATATATACCCAACCCAGTAAGCATCTCTGAATGGATTTTCCATTAGTCCTTGTCATTGCTATTTGCTGAAAAACAAAAAAGATCAGCTAAAAGATGGAAGAAATGCAGCAAGACTAACAATAGACCTCTAGTTGTTGTACCCAAAATGGATACTCAAAATGACCTTCTCAACCTCACTCCTTAAAGATCACAAGCTAACGTATGTTTAACAGCAAGAACTTAAAATACAAGAAATACAAGGAAATATAATCTCAAACTGTGGTGCAAATTCTGAAGAAGGAGTGTGCTGAGTTTGAGGCCAGACAGATCGTCTCTTGCCCCGAAAGGGACAAAAGAACGACACTCACACAAAACGGATTGGAGAGTGATGGAAAGTTTAAATGGAAAACCGATTGGTGAAACTACAGAAAACTACAAAGCATAGTGGCAAAGAATATCCCAAAGCATACAGAGTCCCTTACATAATTCCCAGAGGCTTCCCAATCCTTCCCTCCTACCACCTGAGGGTATACCCAAACCCCCAGGGCTCTTTCTTCCCCCTTCCCACTGCTAGGCAAGTCTCAGGCTGGCCAGGTCTGAGACTGCCCCCCCTCCATTCTCCTCCTGGCATTAGGCCTAGACAGGCCTAAGGGGCCTGAGATACTCCCCCGGCATTACCCGATAAGAGAGCATCTCCCACGGGAGCAGAGAGGGGAGAAATAGGAAGAGAATGACTCTGCAGATGGCCTTATAGGGTGCAGGATTTATGGGTAGCAATACGCCGTTTCCTGTGTCCACCCCTATTGGGTGAGCACCCAGGACACCAGAGGTGTATCTCATGTAGCAGTAGCAGGGGGCAACCAGCCTAAACTGCCACAAGGAGGAACATTAATATAATATTCCTACCCCAGATATTTCTCATGGATGACAGACCTATGCATTCTTCTCCTGTGAACAGTTGCATACTTCTGCTTTGACGTTTTCACACTTTAGAAAAAAACAGTTCTACAGTTCCTCTTGGTTTAATGAGGCATGTATGGCAACTGGATTTTATCTGACTACACTAAAAATTGCATTAATTTGCAGAGACAAATGTCAGGTAGATTTTCCCCTCTAAGACATTCTATGAATCAAACAATTTGGACCAACTTCAATAGAGGACTGGTGAGTGAACTTCCTTCCACAGTATTACACATTAAAGCAAGTGCTTTGCACTGAAGAAATAAACAAAGAATACTGAAAAAAAAATAGTATAGACTTTTTCCCTGAAACTTCTGAAAAATTCTTTAAATATTCTCTGCTATGGATACTAAACCATGTAATTGAATATCTTTCTTCAACAGAAACGATGTGTTTCTTCTTCTCTATGGTCTACTTTTTACTACAGTGGTCCTAACTACTGACCAAGATGACTGCTACTCTGAATTAGCAAGAATGAAGGGACCAGGGGTAGCTATGAAAATTTTTACATTAATGTTATATAATTATTGGTAAAGACTAGCAATCTGTAGAGAAAATATCCCCCTACCACTCTACAGTCTTTAAATATGTAATACTGGTTTCTTCACATGTCATTAAAAGCCAAGAAAATAGGTAAAATAATTACGTTTCACTGACTAGATTTATGTTTGGGTTTATGCATTTTTCTCAGCTTCTCAGTGGCATTATTTTCATACAGCATTAAAATGCTACCAGTTTCTTAACTACATGTACAATCACACACACAAAAAAAGAACAGTTCTCATTTGAAAATGATCTTGCAAAGGGATATTCTAAGAAACACCTTTAAAATAATGTGCTTTCTTCAAACATCTTTTATGAGCACCTACAGACCATAAACCATAGTTCCCACAGTAAATCTGAATTTGTTTTTATGATGCATTGTTCAGTAAAAGTAGAAATCTGCAAGAACTTTCAAGTCCATTATGTTTATCCCCACTACATTATACAGTTTGCTGTCATAAATTAATTTTTTACCAAAAGAATCAAAACTGTTTTTTGACAAGGAATCTTTTTTAATCAGATACATGCTTCTCATCAACCAAAAAAAAAAAAAAAAGAAAATGATTTATCTAACCCGTTATCATTTGATTTGTAAAACGGTAAAAAAAATATTTTTTTCCCTATTCTATTAGTATTATTTTATGTGAAGAACAATTGACTCAGCTGACTTGGCAACAGTACACAAACAGAACATGTGTTGAAGGATGTTTAAACAAAATAAGAGTCTTAGCTTTATTAGGAGATAGAATGAACTCTAGAATTCGAATCCATTTGTATCTTAAACCCCAGGAAATTTACTTATATTATTCTTAAGCGGCTCAGTCAAGTTCTAGTTGCACCTGCACTGACTTATCATATGTTTAATATGCAAAGGCAAAACTAAGACATTGAGTTCTCATGTACTAAAGAAATACAGAGTATTTTACAAGTCACATCTTTCCTTTGCTTACTTGCACTATTTAAAATGAGAACAAATAATTTAAAAACTCATATGCCCCCTTCCAACAAAAACCCCTAATGACTTGTCTCTGGGATTTTAAAGGAATCTCACTAGCTGTAGCACTGGGACAACAGTACATTCTGTATCATGAATGTGTTGTGGAATGTGCACTGAAGCAATGCTAGCCTTGCCAAAATTAATATAGAAGCATACAGCTGCCCTGGCACTGTCAGAATACACATAGGAGGAGGCACTGAATTAGCCCCCAACACTGCCAAAAGTCCATATGAGCCTACACACACCCAGAACATTTACACCTGAATTCAGAATTCAAAGTGGTAAATGTCAGGGGTTTGGAAACCTTTCTGAAACCTCATCATACTTAGCCAGCCTTACAGTTCTGAAATGAAATGAAAACATGAATGGTCCATAAAGGTAGTGAAGAGCTGTGTTAAATCACATCTGTAACATTCTTTGTTTAATTCTCTGCCACACACAAATTCCTTGAACAGTTACTTTCAAATTTGGCTAGCAATCTCTCAATTTTTACAGTTCCCTCTCGTATTGAGTAACTATGGTTCCCAACAGACCTAATTTCATCCAGTATCACATAATGGTACACTAAAATGAGTGCAGGATGGGAGGTCAGGAACAAGCATGCAGACAGACTGCAAATTACATTCCAGCACAGCATTCAGGCATATCTTTCTACCACTTACTCCTCATGCTAGGTATACAGAGGGAATCATGAGGCTGCCTCAGGTTCTTCTTGGACATATTAAGTGTCTGCTAACATCAATTGCCAAAAGATTATTTTTCAATAAACTATTGCTGACATCATAATTAGGATGCTTGACACTTCATGTAAATGCCCTGGAAAACCAAGACCATCTTGACTGCAATTTGGAGTCTGGAAGGAAATTCTCTCCCTCTTTAGGCAAATAATTTTAATTTCTTTTTTCCCCCACCTTTTTTGTAGTACTCAAATCTTGCACATCTTGTCTAAATAATCTTCCTTTGCTGCATTCCTGATTGCACACTGTTTTCTTCCTCTGTCACACTGCCTGCTCAAGTGCTTTGTATCTAATTAATGTCTTGAGCAGATACTATATTGTCCCATATAGATGAATATCCGCACTGCATTTGAGATCAGAGCTCAAGGATCAGATATTGCCAAGAAAAAGACCTAAAGGCTAGACTGGATATTTTATAGGGTTCTTTGGGCTTAAGCCATATATAATGAGAGGGGCAGACACATGCCATTATAGTCTTAGGAACACTTCTATGCTGTGTTCCAGATAGATACTATTCTTGTTACCAAAACAAGATGATATTGCCATGATGACATGGAATTCATAAAACAGCTTCCACTTTATCTTAATTTTCTCTTCCCACCATATTACTAAAAATGGTCATGAAAACATTGATGTAGTTAGTTATTATCTCATCACAAAGATATTAAATTCCACTCCTACTTTCTGCATGTACTAGCATGAAGTCTTGCAATCTTACATCCCTACTTCTAATAATAAAATATTTGTACAAAATATACCAAATATATGTGTACATCCCCAGAACATACATCAATTATCAGATGAGACAAGTTTACCCTTGATCTTATCTTCTCAGATTTTCCTTAACCCATAGCTTGTGTCAGTGTGAGCTGAAACTCCCCCCCCACCGACAATAACCAGGCTAGCCCAGTCTGGAAGCAAATGAAAAGCTGTATTTACAAGCAGAGTCTAAAATCTACAATGAAATGCAATGAATATGTACAAATATACAAAATTCACGACATTTACAAATATGTACAATTAACAGAAAAGCACAACCGATCTCCCTTTGCTTCCCCCCAAGGAGACCCTCCCAAAGGGGCCTCTCTCTCTCCCAGGAGCTTCCCCCCAGGCCCCCCTGGACAGAGAAGCAGAGTTTGTTAAGCAGAAAGTTGTTAACTTAGCTGCCAAGGTCAGTGTGTTATCTTCAGCCAGAAGAGAAGAAGAAACAGCAGCCAGACAGCCCAGCAACTGCCCCCACTGCCGAACGCAGTTGCTAATCTACTAGGGTCTACATCCTGACCTACATCTCCATCATCCATGTGGGGTCTCAAGAGGTCTACCAGAGTTTTAAGGCTAACCCTCTCTTCCTCATCAGAAGGATCTTTCTTAACAGAGGGACCCTGAGTAGAAGGACCCTCATCTCCATCTGCACCATCTCCTGCAGCATCTGCATCTCCTTTACGCTTTCTGGTTACAGTGGCCACCAAATTTACTGGCTTGGTTTTCACATTCACAGCAGAGTTGGAAGAGCAAGTAGCCTTATGTCTTTCTTGACACAGTGCTATCAGTAGCCATATGATTATTCCAAGAAGCAACAAAATTAAGGCAAGCACAAGATATCTAGGGTACCACTGGTTCCAAAGACCCTCTGTAGTTGTAAGAGGAGTAACAAACTCATATGTGTCTGCTAGCAGATCCATAGTTGAGTTACCATAGCTTCTTAGCCCAATAAGACCACAACAGAATTCACCAACATTCAGTAGCTTATTCTTAACCCAAAGAAACGACTTATATGCCACATATCTCACAATCTTGTCTATCATGCAGGTAACAGCCCATCTGTAGACAATTGCACCGATAATAGATGAAATAAAATTACTCAAAATCCAAAACAGCTTCATTTTGCTTCCTAATCTGAGCAGAAATAAATCAAACAAGCAATCGAGCCCCGAGTTGGAGCGCCAAAAATAAAAAGTGTGTCGGTGTGAGCTGAAATTTCCCCCCCACCGACAATAACCAGGCTAGCCCAGTCTGGAAGCAAATGAAGGCTGTATTTACAAGCAGAGTCTAAATTCTACAATGAAATGCAATGAATATGTACAAATATACAAAATTCACAACATTCACAAATATATACAATCAACAGAAAAAGCACAACCAATCTCCCTTTGCTTCCCCCCAAGGGGATCCTCCCAAAGGGGCCACTCTCTCTCCCAGGAGCTTCCCCCCCAGACCCTCCTGGACAGAGAAGCAGAGTTAGTTAAGCAGAAAGTTGTTAACTTAGCTGCCAAGGTCAGTGTGTTATCTTCAGCCAGAAGAGAAGAAGAAACAGCAGCCAGACAGCCCAGCAACTGCCCCCACTGCCGAATGCAGAATGTGCCGAATGCCTACTTTGTTTTGGGTAATAGTTCTTAAACATTTCTATCTATCCAATGGAAGTGTTTAGAACAATCATTATTTTGCTTTCTTACACCCAATAGTGACTTATTTACATTCTTTCACTTTCTCTGTTCTGAACTTTGCAAGGAAAAATTAAAAAGACAGTTTCAAACCATCACATAGCTTTATATAGTGATGAGGAAGGTTTTAGTAGCATGCTTCTCATTTTTTATATATGTTATAAACCTTCACAACATGTTACAATATAGAGTGTGATTTAACTGACAGAGCCTCTATTTTGAAGTTAAATGAATGAATGTATATATTCAAGCTGCATACAAAGTAGCTACTACTCAACATAATTTATAATAGTAATAATCTGATAGTTTAAATCATATGTGTTAATTTCCTTGTTGGGTGGGTTTATGACACTTCAGAGATACAATGTTTACAGCTAGTCTCTGCCCTGTTAATGACATGCTAATTCATCAGAGATTTTTTTTAATCAAATGTGAAGATTCAATTTTTATTTATTTAGAAAGAGGCTTTCAATTACAATTAGATAAGCATTCTCACTTTTAAGAAAGTTCAAATCTTTAAGCCTGTACTGGTGAAAAACTAAGAGACTCACTGAGGTCCTCATTGCTTCACTGTCTTTCAAAGTGGCTGCTGATTCCCTGGAGTCCTGTAGTTTTTTCATTATAGGATTTCACAGAAGCAATGATTGCATCTGGTGGCTAAGAGCTACTGAGTTGCAAAAGTAATCTAAAGAAAAGCTGCATTTTTTATTGGAATTACCATTTCAGTGATTCCAATGTGGTGAAGAGGTGCAGTATGGAAGCTTGCACCAGTGAATGGAAGCTGAAACAGGTGGACACAGGCTGTTCAGGAAAAGACCAGCTCAGAAACCAAGGAGGAGGTGAGCTCCGTGCAAAGGAGTGCACTGAGTGCCAAGAGCTTGTCCTTGGGTCTAGTGATGGGCCACTTCAGCCCTTACAGGGAGAAGACTGACACAGCTGACATGCTGGTATGCTTCTGACTGAGCAGAGGAAACAGATGAAGCTTTCTTTAGAAAGCTGGAGTAAGCCTCATAACAGGCCCCATTACTTATGCACATAAGTAGAAAGATAAGTAGAGAGATGGGCAGAGTATAATGGAATGAGATTTAACAGGTCTAAGTGCCAGGTTCTACGCATTGGCCACAACAACCCAATGCAGCGCTACAGGCTGGGGTCAGATTGGCTGGAGAGCAGCCAAGCAGAAAAGGACCTGGGGGTACTGGTTGATAGTAGGCTGAACATGAGCCAGCAGTGTGCCCAGGTGGCCAAGAAGGCCAATGGCATCCTGACCTGGATCAGGAATAGTGTGGCCAGCAGGAGCAGGGAAGTCATTGCGCCCGTGAACTCAGCCAGGTGTGGTCAGGCCACACCTTGAGTACTGTGTCTAGTTCTGGGCTCCTCAATTCAAGAAAGATGTTGAGTTGCTTGAACATGTCTAGAGAAGGGCAACAAAGCTGGTGAGAGGTCTGGAACACAAACCCTATGAGGAGAGGTTGAGCGAGCTGGGGTTGCTCAGTCTGGAGAAGAGGAGGCTCAGGGGAGACCTTACTGCTGTCTACAACTACCTGAAGGGAGGTTGTAGCCAGTAGGTGTTGGTCTCTTCTCCCAGGCAACCAGCACCAGAACAAGAGGACACAGTCTTAAGCTGTCCAGGGGGAAGTTTAGGCTTGATCTTAGAAAGAAGTTCTTTACAGAAAGAGTGATTGCCCATTGGAATGGGCTGCTCAGGGAGGTGGTGGGGTCGACTTCCCTGGAGGTGTTTAAGAGACTGGATGAGGCACTTAGTGTCAAGTTGGTTGGGTGATCGGTTGGACTTGATGATCTTTGAGGTCTCTTCCAACCTGCGATTCTGTGATAACATTCATATTTGCTGGAAAGACAATTAGCTTAGAACAGAAATAGGAATAGAATAGAAATAGGAATAGAAACAGGAGCAGGAATAGAAGAGTTGTGCACATTAAGTAAATCCTTGAGACTCCTGAAGAGTACTGATGGCAATTTCCTGACACAGGTGATGGAAAACTTGAACAGGGGAGATGGTGTGTTGGAATTGCTACTTAAAAGCAAGCAAGAAATGTTTTGGGTAGCTTTGATTGCAGTGATCGTGAGATTGTGAAACTCAGAATGATTACAGGAATGATCAAGATAAGTGACTACAAGACTGAACTTCAAGAGTATTTGTCTTACTGAGGGATCTCAGCAAGGACTCAGGACAGGTCGTTCATCTTCAGGGACAACCTCCTCAAAGCACATGAGTGATCCATTCCGATGTCAAGAAAGTCAAGCAGACAAGGCAGAAGGCTAGTATGGATGGACAGGGAACACCTGAATAAGCTCAAAAGCGAAGACAAAGTACAGAGAATGTGGGCATGGGGATAGGCTACCCAGGAAGAACACAAGGACAATTCCCAAACAAGAAAACATGCTGTTAGGAAGGGCAGAGATCAGTGGGAGTTGAAACAAACTAGGAATGTGAAGGGCAAGAAGAGGAGTTTCTGAATGTATATGGCTATCTAAGGCGAGTAAAAGTCCACAGCTTAGTGAAGCAGGAAAAGCAATGATAAAAGATGTGGGAAAGGTCAAGGTACTCAGTGACTTTCTTAGTTTCCACTTGCCAAGTTTGCTCTCTGGTGTCCCAGTCCATGGGAGCAAAGCAGTACTCCCAAGGCAGAAAGTGCCACATCTAGCTTCCAAAAGAGCAATGAGGATCAGGGAAACTACAGGCTGGTCAACGTCATCCAGTACTTGGGAAGCTTATGCGTAAAATCCTTCTGGAAACCATTTCCAAGTACATGAAGCACAAGTATGAGTCCAGGAACATCCATCTCAGAATCATGAAGGGTGAATTGTCTCATCAAATCCACAGTGTTCAGTGATAGACTGTCTGTGGCTGGGACCTCATTTATTACTCTAAAATTATTAATTGTAACTCCCTGGTATAAATGTAAAATAAGAGTAGAGGCAATTGTCTGAATATTCTGCAGAATAGTGTCCATCTCTGGAACTCCAATAGAAGAAGGACATGGAACTGTTAGATTGGGGCTAGAAGAGGGCCACAAAGGTGATGAGAGAGCTGGAGCACCTCTCAAGACTGTGAAGACAGGCTGAGACAGTTGAGGTTGTTCAGTCTGGAGAAGAGAAAGCACCGGGGAGACCATATAGCAGCCTTCAAGTATTTGGAGGGAGTCTACAGGATAGCTGGAGAGGGACTTCTTACAAAAGCATATAGTGACAGTGTCTTTAAACTGGAAGAAGCTAAATTTAGATTATACATTAGGAGGAAATTCTCCACCATGAGAATGGTGAGGCACTGGAACAGATCGCACAGAGTAGTTGAGGCTCCAGCCCTGGAAGTGATCCAAGCCAGGCTGGATGGGGCCTTGAGCAACCTGGTCTAGTCGGAGGTGTCCCTGCCCATGGCAGGGGGATTGGAACTAGATGGTATTTAAGGTCCCTTCCATCCCAAACCATTCTATGATTCTATGACATGATCTGCATCGGAGAAAAAAAAAAATATCTGCAGGTATAAAGGAGCAGATTAGCTGATGTTATATGGACACAAGTGCCTCTAATCAGTGAAGTACATTTCCTTAGTGAAATTGCAGCTGAACTTCACTGGTCCTTGATATCTCCATACTTCAGACTCCTTATATTGCATTATCTGTAACTGTTACGTAGATGATGCATAGTCTACTAATTCTACTTGTTCCTTCGCTGCCTGAAGCTGAAGCAGTTTGTGGCACTGATTAGAAAAATGTTGATGATCCTAATTCTTTGCCAACACAATTATAGCTGATCAGATGGCAGATTTTTAAAGAAGCTAGAAGCATGTAAAGTTCTATTAATCTAGAGTACGCACGCCCCTTTTTTGAGCAGGACTGTCATGGCTGTGTATTCAAGCACTCATAAGTTTGTCAGAAAATTGCTTATGCATATGCAACTTTACAGCCTCTTTGACACATCCATCATAATATTATAGTAATACAAGTCATTATATTTCTTCCTTAAAGCTTCTAGTTGCATTTATTGTTATTCAGGGTGGTATTTTTTGTTGTTTTCCTTATTCATTACTTGACCCAACACCTTATTTAGCACACGTCAGTCAAATCTTGTATTGAAAGTAGAAATTCTTTCTTCATCACTGTTTCCATAGTGTTTGTGCTATAGTGAATGAATGCTTCATAACCACAAATTCCTAAGATTCAATTCATTACAAATATTTTTCAGTTTGAAAGTTAATCACAATGGTACTAAGATGCCCACTACCTCCAGGAATGGAGTTTCAATCACTTGGGCCTGACTTCTTCATGTTCTAATTTATAACATTGCTCTCATTCAGAGCATTGTTAATTGATTTTATTTACAATTGGAGACACAACAGTTTTGCAAATCTGACCTTGTTTTTCACTGTATATCCAGAAAGTAAGAAACATAGTTACAAGTGTATTTAACACACTAGATGATATACTTTTGAAAATAAAATGTAGGTTGCAGGAATTTCTTGTTCTTTTCCTCCAGATTCTGCCATACTTTACAGCTTTCTATATCACTTTCTCCTCTTGTGGATCTCTGCCCCATAGACTACCTCTTCCTATCAGAGGTGGCCTGACAGATAGCCGAGCAATTTTTCTCAGTAGGGGTATTCAGCTTTAAAATCTTCTGCTTCAATTTAAGAACTAAAAAGGTGCATGTATTCATGAAAGCTCGCCTCATTTTTCCATTTATATAAAAGTACTACTTTTAACTACTGCACTTTTAACACAGCCTACTTCAGTCTGCATTAATAATGGTTTCATCCCATTTCACAGTCATCAGTTCCATCTCTGGTGTTACACATCTTGAGATGAGAAGCGAATGAATCTGGCATCCTATGGACAGCATTTTCTTTCAAGGCATCCTGAGAGAACAAGGTATTGGGTTAAGGCTTCTGTTAAAAATGAATGTGATCATAAAAGCAAAGACTGTATTCTCTTTCTTGTGTGCAGAACTTGATTTTAACATTCTCTGATGCTAGGTATCCTAAGTTCTAATTTTAAGTAAAAATTCAGTTATGTCTCCTACTACAGCTTTTAATAAAACGTTTGCATAGTTACATGTAAAATACATATATATCACAAAGTATATGTACACCTATACTTTCATTTATATGTTTCTATTGGCTAGCTATGAACATAAGGAAATCTCACTAAATCATCTGGAAGTATATTTAGAAAGATCTTTTATTATTGTCATTCCCATTGGTTAGTAGGAAACATGTCTTTTGAATGACTATTGGTATATAAACAGCAAATGGATGAAGCTAGAAAGAAAACCAAAATACACTGACTGGTAGAAACAGCAAACTGCTGTGTCAAAGAAAATAACCAAACTTCCTATTTGTAGCAGGTATCTGTATTCCTGCTAAATAAGAACTAACTAGAGCAGCAGCTGACAGACAAGCTCCTGCTAACTCTCACCAAAATGGACATGTCATTTGCTCCCCTATCCCCCCCTTTGCCTGCTTTCACATACTTGTGATTCTGCTGTACACGGAGTCATTTAGACTTCTTAGACTTCTAAAGGTACACAAGCGTGGCAGAGTCAAACTTCTGTATTTCTCATTTAGTCATATGCTGATCCTTAGTTTTTTTCCATATCCATGCATCTACTTTTTCCACTGCCAGTGGGAAGGACAAGCTGTTGCCTGAGCCCTGAGTCTTGTACTGCCAGGTGCCACAGGAAATCACATCTCTGCTAACATGGCTGCTGAGTGACTGATGTAATTCTTATTTTATGTCAGATTAAACAGATCAGAGCTTGAGTAAAAAGGAAAGGGGGAAAAACAATAACTAACATTAAGATATGACAAAGGCTGAAGGGGATGGTATTCTCTTCATTAAATGTTTCTATTGCATTCTGCAATACTCACATAAAAATATGCAGTGCTCATGTTTGGCAGAAATCTGAGCCCTAATGAACCTCATGGCTTCAAGTGTTTTTAGTTGCTGATATTTATCAAGTAGGATAGCATCCAGGGGTGAAAGGGCTGTAAACGCTGCTGTGTTTTGCCTACATGTGATAGTGATGGCTGTTGAGGCTAAGACAGGCTAGGCTGCTCTGTGAAAGGTAAGTCAGAGGAGGAAGAGAAGGCTACACAGGAGCACGTAAATCCCAGTTATGCAAAGCAAGAATGCATTGTTTGAAATTTGCATAGCTATCTGCAAGCACCTTGTGTTCGTTAGACATCCCAGTGGGGAAACTCTGGTTTGAGGAGTAAGAAGTTGAGTGAAATTAGTTTGATAGGAAAAAAAAACCAAATTGTCACCATATGTGTAGATCAGTATGAAAACATGCTACATAATGAGAAGAAAGTAAAAAAAAAATATTTTCAGGCATAGGAACCATCTCAACTGTTAGGCTCAGAAATACTTCCTGATGTATTGCAACTCTTACATAAGTTGTCCTATATTTTGAGACAATGTTCCTGGATGAGCAGTGATCTTTTGAATTTCCCTCATCTCAGAAACCCAAGTCAGTCATTTACTGAAACTGAACTTATTTTAATAGCCAACACAAAACATGGCATGTGATTTCCTCTGGTGAATGTTTGCTATTACATTATGAAACAAATCCTGGATGTCCTCAGTACTAAAATTGTAGACATTAAGGGTTTTCCTCACAGGAGACACCCAGTGCTTGATAGGCTAGAAACTCATTAAAAATCTCCAGCATATCTATGTTCCTTAAATGTGGACTTGAAAGGCAGAATGGTGTCTGTTTGCTGAACTTAGATCACAAGGTAACTCTGCAGTCATAGCTGTATCTGCTAAAGACTAAATTCAGCTGATAATGAAGGCATTTAAAATAATAGACCGATGCACACATGCCTAGATGGAAAACTAGTGACATGTGATAAAGGCTGATCAGAAAGCCACAGTGTACTGGACCACTATGGTGGAAGCATTTGTAAGGGGAAAAAAATAAAAATAGCCACTTTCAAGTTTATAAATACTTTTGTAGAATGCTAGCAAATTTTTTTTTTGGTTGGTTGGTTTGTTTTGAACAGGTGTAATATAATGAGCCTGACTAGAATCAGACAGGATTTAAACTGCTGCATTTATTAACTGAGTCTTAATATGGCAATATTTTGAGGGTGGGAAAATGAAACAAGATATAAGCACCAGATTTTCAAAAATAGATTGGAAACCATAGCATTCAGAGGCACTTTTTTTTCCCCCACACCTAATACATGGAAATGGTATTTTGAGAGGATATTGAAAGTTACTGCTTGGGAGAGAACAAAGCTACTGCATGCAAAATGAACCAAAAGCTATCTGAAGCAGAGCAATGATGTGCAATAATTATTTCATGTCTGGAACCAGGCCACAGGTAGGCAAGACAATCAACTAGAATGAAACAGGTCTTTGTAGCTGGAATAGAATAATTCCCTGTATTCACCATTTACAATCAGAAAACCTGGCTCACTAGCATAAGAGACAAATTTTGTCATAGCCCTGCATCAGAAAGAGAAAAATAGAAGGTTGTGAGTTCACCCATCCACTTTATGCAGAGGCATGTGTTCCAGTATAGGTTTTAGAATTCAGAATAGTATGTGAGGACAAAAGCCTCTGCAACAGATGAGATAAAGCTGACCTTAATATCAGCTCAGCTTCATACCAGCTTTAGCTGAAGTGGATTCAGCCACTGAGTGAAACATGATACATGGAAATCAAGACTAAACAGCCTAACAGTGACTTCTGCTTTAAATGATAGGTTAGACTAGTTAGCCCAGTTTAGCTATCTCCAGATTTGGCATTTAAGCCTCAACTTGTGATTCTAGGCTCCCTTTACATCCATGAAGGGAAATCAATCTCATATTAAGAAAGGCATCTAAGGGGAGTAAGATGAATTACTCTCTGGAATGCTTATCTCAGCTGACTTTAAAAGGAGCCTAAGGAACTGGCTGAGATTTACACATCTATGCTTTGGATGTGTCAAGGCTGCATAGATTAATCTCTCCTTTCAAATTTGTCATGGTTTTCTTGTATTTTTCCCCCTGAGTTTATATTTAAAAACACGAGGAAATGTTTCCATTTTTTCTACTCCATTCTACATATCTTTAGAGAAGGTGAATATAGGTGAAAAGACCATTCATGTTTCCTATTCTAAACACACTGGGTTTACATATCTTTCTTTTCATCACTATGATATATATAGATTGTAGACCTATATTATGTAGTTCCAGTAGCTGAGAGAGGAGAGTACTATTGTCATACATAAATATGCTAAATAGGCAAACTACCACAATGAAAAGTTAAGAGCTTAAGAAATGCAAATCAGAAATTTTGTGTTGAGGAAAAACTCCAGATACATCCATACAATTCAAAATTATTCACTTTTCTTATCGTTTTTTTGGTTTTAATTATTTAAAAAATATTTTTCATGTGTACTTTATATTGTTATACTAATTCATATAGAGATAGATTTAACTGAGATGTCTTTCATCCAGAAAGCCAGCAAGCAGCTTACAAATTTATACATGTTACATATTAGCAGGTAACATGCCTCTGCCTTGGTGGCATTATTATAAATAATTCCAAAGAGAAAAGATTTGTGATAGAACCTTGTTTGGGCCATTTTTCTTGCAAACCTAATAATAAAACAGACTCACAAAGGAAAAGATTGCCCCAGCAACGGCTTGATCACACAGCTTCTCTGCTCACTTCTGTCAACTGCATGTCAGTTAACAGGCTCCATTGCTCAATAGAGGAGTTTGATACAGGTTTCTGTGTGCCTTGTCACATTCTGTATCCTTGCACACTTCTGGTACAAGTCACTTTGTTGGAAGGTCTAACTACGATTATGTTTTGATTTTCAACACGGATGTGGCACATCTTAAAGCTCCCTTGCTGCTTCTGTGACCAAAGCCAAAAAAACTCTTTTTACAAGAAACAGTCATTACTGGACATGGATATGTTTTATACTGTTATAAATATCTAAAGATTATTCTACAGTAACAGTAATCATAGCATAACTGCGCATGAATGGACCAAAGAATTACTGAATAAATAATCAAAACCAAGATTCAGGTACAAGATCCTAGCATTGTTCCAGAAGTGCTGTGGACAGCTATAGGTAATGAATACAGAGAAGGGATCTCTCCAAATAAAGAATAGGTACATACCACACTTAAACACAGGCAGACTGTAGACAGTTCTCCACAGTAACTATCATGGATTGAGTTGAACCTGCTGCTGTTATTCATACCATGCTGCAGTCATGCCAGCTTCCAAAAGTGAAAGTGCTAACTGGAGTGAAGTATTATGGGGCTTGAAGTTCAGATTGCAACATGGGAGGCTTCCTGTTCTGGTTCTGCTTCTGGGTTCTGGGTTCCTGGGTGTTGGCTCTTTTCCACAGGCATGGCAGTGGAACGGGTGGAAATTGGGTAGCTGCTGGGTTTGGTTTTCTACTTTATGCTGTTTTTTTCCCCCCTGTATTTCAGTACACCATTTCTGTAAATAATACAATGTATAATTGTCTCATCTTGGCCTATTAGATTAATTAGATTATCAGCTAAGGCAATTATGCATTGTGATTACGATATCTCATGTTGTATTAAACTCTTATCTCAACCCTGAGTTGTGTGTTACTTTTCCCCTAACTTTTGTGTTGTGGGTGGAGGGAGTTTAGCCCTTGCACCAAACCATTACACCAACTAACGCAACATTAATAATCTTCTATCTGTTACAACTATTAACTTGTCAAAAATAGGAACCTAAACTAAAGTTAGCCTCAGAACCAAAACTGATAAAGTTCTTTATGAAATTAAATCAATTTGGAAAACAAAGTAAGAAAGCACATACAAAAGGTGATACGTTGGAAGAAATGCCCCTTCAACCATCAGCCTGTCTCATCTTCCAAGGTTTCTTTGGAAGTCAGTTGCGTAAGTAAAAAGATTTTGTTTATTCTGATTGCTTTTCTATTATTTATTTATCATTATTTTAAATCTTGGACCGTCCTTGATATAATGTTAAGTTACAGAAACAGAACCTAGTCTGGTGACTAAAAATCTGCTTCTGTCTGTTAAACAAAATCTTATCCTAAACCTACCTGAATATTTTTTTGGCTTTGTTTGTGGTTTTTTTCTTTTGTCTCTTTTGCTATGGTTTTGTTCGTTTGATTGACTTTGGTTTTCTTTGTTTGTTTGTTTTTCTGTCTCTGTGGCCCTAAACAAGTGGAGATGCATCTCCCTTATTTTCTAATCAATTTCAGTCTTGTAGCAGATCAACTTGTGTAACTCCTTATTCATGCATCCAGATCATTTATCATTAATGAACTTTTTGGAAATTATAATGGAAACCAAATTTTATGAATGGAACAGAATTAATCAGTGTAGAAACAAAAATCTCTGATATTTGTATACAACTTGAAATCACTTATTTGTTTATCCAAAGAATTATCACTGCATGCAAAAAATGATGTTGTTACTGAATACGTTCCCAAATGTTATATAGTAAGCCACATTTTTCTTACAAATTGGGAAGCGCAATATACAAAATTCCAACAACACACCTCACCAGCTTCTCAGCTGGGTTTATTTCACAGAGACTTAATATATGAGTACATGACTGTCATACTTCATGGCATTTTATGACATTCAAGCAAGAGAAGAGAGAGATTCTGAAATGTAAATTTGGCAACTCATTAGAAATTACCATTGCTGCTTTGATTTTTCAAAGTGCATGTCTTGTTGCAAATGTAAAACCTTCAAGGAATTTTGAAAAACATTGACAAGAATGCCATATGCTTTAAACGTTTGAGTTTTCCACAGCCTGGTCTAAAGACACCAACCTATGCCTTATTGTTGTCTGTTTAAATCTTTCATAAAAGACTAACTTGCACTGTCAAGGCCACTGGCTAACATCCATTTCGACACTGATGAAATTACCTGGAGTGATGCAGAGTTTCCCAAGGCACACTCTGTCACAAGTAATGAAATATGAAGGGACCGGAAAAAAACTTTTCTGGCTCTGCATAACACAGCAGAGAAAAAAAAAGTAAAACAAAAAGAAAAAAAACGGTAAAACAAATAGAAAAAAAAAAAAAAGGGGTGGAAAAAGACAAAACAGTTTGAAAAGTACAAGCGAAAACATATTTGCCAAAGTAATCTTTGCATTCTAGAGAAGCAAGACTTATCCACCAACAGTCATGGTCTGGAACAGTATGCAAACAGCGTTTGGGCATTACAGTCAAGGTATAATACTCTAGAAAGGTAGAGCAATAGATGATAAATGATTCTTGCTGAGTTAAAGAAGGAAAAGAATAATGTGCAAGACCACTTCTCTTTATTACCTGAGCAACTCCACCTGGCTTTTTCAAATCTCTCAAAGCAGATTCTCCCCCTCTACTCAGCTCTGGTGAGACCCCACCCAGAGTACTGCATCCAGTTCTGGAGCCCCTATTACAAGAGGGATATGGACATGCTGGAACATGTCCAGAGAAGGGCCACCAGGATGATCAGAGGCCGGGACCACCTCTCCTATGAGGACAGACTGAAAGAGTTGGGGCTGTTCAGTCTGGAGAAGAGAAGGCTCCGAGGTGACCTTATTGTGGTCTTCCAGTATCTGAAGGGGGCCTACAAGAAAGCTGGGGAGGGACTTTTTAGGCTATCAGGGAGTGATAGGACTAGGGGGAATGGAATAAAGCTGGAAGTGGGGAGATTCAGGCTGGACGTGAGGAGAAAGTTCTTCACCATGAGAGTGGTGAGAGCCTGGAATGGGTTGTCCAGGGAGGTGGTTGGGGCCCCATCCCTGCAGGTATTTAAGGCCAGGCTGGATGAGGCTCTGGCCAGCCTGATCTAGTGTGGGGTGTCCCTGCCCATGGCAGGGGGGCTGGAACTAGATAATCCTTGTGGTCCCTTCCAACCCTGACTGATTCTACGATTCCCTTATAATGAAGCTGAGCTTGCCAACAGTCATTATACTTGCAAAAATGATAGATAACCTGATTTTATTGCACAGAAGTTCATAATTGCACACAAGTCAGAACACTGACATTAACAGGTGTCCAGTAACTGCAGAGGATAGGATCAAGCTGTATGAACTAGCATCCTCAGGAGTCCTGTAGCCACAGTCTCTGGAATGCTCTTTAATAAAAGGAACTTAAGGGATTTACCCAACTAGGAAAGTTGCATACCTGTTGCATAAACTGTTGCAATGCAATGAACAACTGTATTCTAGTACAGGAATCTCTCATCGATGCCTATAAATATCTGGCACCATCCACTTGACACCCACCCCTCAGTCTCTTTATGGTGGTGGACAATAATAAGACAAGGAACAACAGGTACAAGCTTGAACATAGAAGATTTCGCCTCAACATGAGGAGAAACTTCTTTACAGTGACAGAACTGGAACAGGCTGCCCAGGGTGGTTGTGCAGTCTCCTTCTCTGGAGACTTTCAAAACCCACCTGGATGCATTCCCATGCAGACTACCCTAAGTGATTCTGCTTTGGCAGGGGGGTTGGACCTGATGATCTCTGGATGTTTCTTCCAGCCTCTACTGTTCTGTGATTCATTTGGTTATGTTTGAATATTGCACTGTCTCTCTCCATTTCCAGCATGTTCATCATAGATTTGTCACACTGAAATACTAATTTCAGTAATTGTAGGGTTCCAGTGCATGGTGAGTGTTTTTGTTATTTTTTGTAATAGGTAATCTACTTTTTACATACACACATTAATTTCCTTAAAACCTTTAAAACAACTGTGGCCAATAGGAAACATGGCAGCAAGTGTGAAGCAGAAGAAGTCTTCAGCTACTGACATATAAAAAGTACAATGTGAGACTACTGAAAAATCAGGTTCACCCTTACTTATAATCTTTACAGGAATCAGATTTTATGATAAAAGTAGAACTAATCAACGATATTCAGAAGGATCTATGTGACAGGTTTAAAAGTAAACTTTTATCTATACTTCTAATTGGAAACATTATTCCCAGTATTAAAAAAAGCTATGTATTGAGATGGAAAAATACAGTTAAAATTAGCAAGTCACAAGCTATATATTTATGTCTAACATTTACAGATTTTGGATACTACCAATGTATCACTGTGAATTTCTTTAAAATTAAGCATATGATATGGTGCCCCCCATTTTAACATTTCTTTCTCTGTAACACAAAAAATCTAGGTAGAAAACTAAAGATAATTCTATGGTCTTTATATCTATTGGGCTATATGAACATAGACATTGCATTTCTGATGCTACAAAGAGCTCTCCTTATTCCAGGGGTTAATCACAGTATTATCCACAAAGTATGTTTTTGTCCAGAGATGCCAGCATCATTATCAGAGATATATTTCATACATCAGAATATATTTTTTCTACTCCTTAAAAAAAACTTTCAGTAATTCACATACAGTATTTAATTTTTATTTAATGTAAGTGATGTTGATTTCTACTCAAGGATAAAATATAAGCAAATTTGGAACATGCGAGAAGATTTTCACACTGCATTTCCATATATTAATTTCTAAAGAAACTTTAGTAAACTAATGATGACCAAGCTGTTATGTTTCAAAAAGTACCAGTCATTTTAGATACCTTTATTTTAAGGTGCTCCATGTTAAGTATGCGCATTGTGAGGTCTTTTTTTTTTTTTTTTGCATTAATAGGATTAGTTTGAACGTTTCTTAAATTCGATGCTCATAACACCTATAAGCCCCTCTAGGAGAATTATGCATGTAGAACACCCACAAGCACTCAGACAAAACAAAATGACATGCAATTAGGTTCTCAAACTCAAGAGCAGTTTATTTGAAGAGAATGGTACCTAATAACTGAAAGATGACCTCCACCCAGTACTCTGGGAAAATGGGATTGCATCTTAGAACAGACCTGAATTATACATGAATTCTATGTATCCTTATTACAATACTGACACAACAAAAAAGGCCTTCCACAACCTTACTTAGCAGAGCATTTTTAGTGTTACATATAATTCTATTCTGAAATCTATTTTTAAAAACTATAAAACCTAAACTGCTGCAATCTATACAAAAAAGAAGATCATATATCAAAAGAAAATTTCCTGGCACTCTGTTTTTTCCTAGTCTAGAAATCATCTTCTAACTTCACATAATTCTATTAGAGGGAGAATTCTCCCAAATGAACAAACATCAGTGACATGAGACCATTGTCAAGTTAAACTTCTCAATTTATCTCCTAATCTACCAACTAATCAACAGCTACATGCCCTATAGCCATACATCCCAGGCAATAGTACATTTCAGACACTGCACAGAATGCCCTTGTAGAAGCCATATAGTTGAAACAAAATGAATGCCACACCTCCAAAAGAAAAGCCAATTGGCAGAAGGCAGAAATATCTGGTTGTTGGAGGAAACCATTTTTCACTGAAGAGTCTCTCTATCACTGTTCGCTCTGTTCTGAGCCTCAAGGGAGATCTATAAAATACCTTCAACATACAAGCCTAGAAACTAAAACCCATTATTATACTAGACAGTAAAAGTTATGGACTGAATAGCTATTGCACATTCCATTTTTCCCAGTGACATTCTTTCAACTACCTCTGAATGTTTCATAGTCATTTACCACCTGCTTTTGTCAAGTCCATGCAGAATAATGATCTTCTGTCATGGTTCAGGCCCAGACAGAAGTTGAGGCACATGCAGCCACACAACTGTCCCAACCCCCCAGACCCTGCTACTCTCCCCCAGTGGGATGGGAGAGAGAAGTGGAAGAAAAAGGCAAAGCCCTGTGAGCTGAGATAAGAAGAATTTAACACAACAGCATAAAGAGATAACAAAAATCAGGGAAAACAACCACACCAATGAAATAGCACATACAGTGAGTGATACAAAACACAGCAATGAAATAGCACATACAGTGAGTGATACAAAACACAGCACTGACCATGACAGTCTGAGTAGCCCAACTGCCTCCTTTACCTCACCATCACAACCACCTGCACCTACCCACCCAGTTCTTCCCTTATATTGTAAGCACGTCAGCATGGTATTGCATACCGTACAATTGCATATTGGCTGGTTCAGCTGCCTGTCTCGGCTGTGGCCCCTCCCAGTTCCTTGTGAAGAGGAAAACCCAAAACCCCCACACCAATCTAAAAAGTTTAAGCCATCCTAGTCATAGCCAGGACATCTTCTGACCTATGCTTTATTAATATCCCCCCACTCGTTTTCCCAATTCCCAACCACCCTTTTGCCTCAAATTAGCAGAGTGAAACCACAACTGTTTCTAACCAGCAGCTGATTGTTCTCTTTGTTCTTTCTAGTCTACATCTAAAAAATACAGTTCAGTGTTCTGTTCCTTTTCAGCTCAATCTGTCAATCTGTTTTGTAAATTGTAATGATATACACACACACAGCCCCACAGAATCTTCCTGGACATATTTAATAATATAAGGTATAACTCTGCAGTTAGCTCTGCTCAGTTTGAAAAGTAAATGGCTGTTCAAAATATAACATGAAATACCATGAAGGAAATACCAAACTCTCTAATCTTCTGTATTTTGATGTACCAAAAATCACCTCCTTTGCAAAATACATAGTCTAACTATGTTTATATTGATTAGCATGGGCACAGACAAGTACCTGAAACTAAATGCTTCCATTTTAATTTTTTGATTGAGGATCTCAACTTGAAAAAAATACACTGAAATCACTGGGGGTTGTGGTTACTTAGCAATGCTGAGAATCAAGTCTTTCTTTCTTTATTGCAGTTGGTAGTCATCTTCAGAGCCATTTGAAAGTGACATATAAGATGAGAACAAATTACTGAATTCTCGCTATTAAAAAAAAAAAGAGTTGTAGCACCAGCTGCCTCCACACAAAGTTAGATTCAAAATAATAACTTCCTTTTTACTGCACCTGTATTCAATTTCTAAGGTACATTGTCATTTTATTTTAACAAACTCTAACAAGATCAGTTCACAGCCACCTGTGTCTCTACCTTGCTAGTAATTCAGGTTGCATTGCTTAATATTATCTAAAGCAAAGCAAAACAAAGCAAAGCAAAACAATTGCAAAAGACTAGGGATGACATTTTGAAGTTCACTACAGCTTACATTAGATACATCCATGTGCTTATAATTTTAAGACTCATGCCTTCAAGTGCAGGTGAGTTATGAAATAATGCAGAGCTTGAAGAGGACCACCAGTCCCTCTTTAGCAGCAGCTCTATTTTGTCACCACAGAGTTAAACCTGGAAGGGGTTACAGGTTTTTGGCATGTCATGGTGCTCACATACTCTTTTCTGTATTCATTCTCTACTGTGAAGGAGATCAAGAAGGTTAAATATAATCAATGCTTATACTTCCTGAGAACCTATGTAATGGTAAGCAAGTGGACAGAGGAATTGGTATTTCCAAAGCTATGTAGAAGTCTCCATATAATGAAACTACAGCCCTAGGTAACTGGGATATATGTTGTTCCTTTGCAGGTAAAGAAAAAGCAGAAAACGCACATACTGCAAAGTTGCTTAGGCATAGCTTTCTAAATTCCCACTTAAGAACAAAGGGTCTCAAAGAATCTGCATCAAAGCACGATTATTTAACTAAAAATAAACAAACAAGGATAAGCCTCTGAGTCTCACTGGATACAGTCCCCCTGCCTTGTATAAATAAAAGTTTGCTTTGATCCAAGTCCTTCACACATGGTATAAAATCACATCGCCCAGAACAGCAGCAATTTGGAAATATCATAATGTGTGGCATTAGAAACAGAATTTCTGATGCAGAAATTAGGGCCAAGGGAGAAACAACACATTAATTCAGTATTAAACAGAGCCAATTTAGGAGAATGAAAACAATACAAAACAATCCCCCCCTGAAAATTATCAGATCAAAGCCAAACAACTGTGGATTTACTTTAGTCCTTCTGTAGTTGAAGCATTTGTTTTCCCTCATTTGTAGAACTAAAACTTTGCTATTAGTAAAGAATATGAGTTGAGGGCTAATTATACAGAATTATATACAGACGTACAGTTCACAAACCAGGCAATTTTCCATTCCACTATGGAGTTGATTATGAATGTCAGTCAGTTGGAGCCTAAAGTCACCTAAAGATAAGAAGCTATGTATAACTGCATCCAATCTATAAAATGGAGGAAGCTGTAGTTAGGAATCAAGCTTTTGCACCAAGGGAAACATTGAATGCCAGAAACCTAAGGATCGACCATAAAGATGACAAGTCCAAATTGTTACTGCAGAGTCAGACCATAAGAACACTGCAGACTCAAGGAAATGAAACCTACAGGGACAAGGGATTATGGAAAAGATTTAGCAAATCAATCAAAGCCAACAAATATGGCAAAGGCAAGAGACTGTCAAGAACCTAAGGCACTTAGTGCCAGGCTAATTGCAGTGAAATAGGCAGCAATTTGAAATGATGAGTAATGGACAGGTTATAAAAGCATTTTAGTAGCTCTGTGCTTCAATGTAATGAAACTGTAGACTCCTCCAATCAGCACTGAGAACTAGAGAGAGGACAGGACTGTCTGTCTTACTCAAGGTAATAGACTGTGGTCAAGAACTTAGTAAAGCAAAAAAAAAAGGAAAAGAGCACCTGAGAAGAGAATCAATGCTGCCAGAGACTTGGCAACTTGGCAGGTCTTCATGGCAGCAAGTATTTGCAAAGTAAAAGATGTAGACCTCTGAACCACAACACAGCAATGTCCTTACACACTAATCTCATATCGACATCTGATTTTTCTTTTCCTTTCACAAAAGTTCTATCTACAGTTCAACTTTCAAAGGTAAAAACATGTTGCCAGTATTTTTTTTTTTACTCTCTCTTAGTAGAAAAAAAGCGCTATTCTGGTTTAGTTGATGCCATATCACTGATAATTCTACTATAAATGCCACACTGTATCACAGGAAACACAAGAAAAATCAGCATGGGCACTAAAACATACGCATGGGTGTACATGTTCAGTACAAAACCACATTGTTTTCTTTATAAAAATTATTAGAATTAATGTTTTTTATTGTCAATGCCTAACAAGAAAGTCACAGTTCACATCTCATGTGCTCCCAGAAGAAATTTGCTTAAGTACTTTGATGAAGAATATTACAGCAAATACAGCCAAGAATAAAGCAGGCAATATTCAACACCTCAGTTGGTAGGAAAACAGATACCTTACCTTCCTTAAGTATTCTTGATAATTACTAAACTTTTTTAAAAGTAACATTTCAGTGATGAATAGCAGTTTCTTTCCTTTTGGATCTTTAGTGTTTCAATGCAATTGTTTCCCATAAACTTTTGGGCTATTTACATAGTAAACAACTATGTGTATTGCACATATATTAAATGGTATGTCTACTTTCCTTGTGAATATTTTAGTAAGTCTCACAGAGGGGATACTCATAAAATGTTTTGGAAGGATAACACTTAAAAAAATGAATGTACAGATATGTAAGACTGATTTTTCCCTTTCCTGTTTCCAAATGCTCTGAGCTCTTAAACTTACACTTAGAAACTACTTGCCATTATATTTCAATTCAGGGCCACTTCCATATTCTGAAACTCTTTAAGTGTTATCTCTTCACTGACATATATATTAAGAACTTTCCACAGTTGCCTAACCTAAAGGGTCTAAGGCCCTTTGGCATGCCCTGTTTTATCTGGAATATTGGCATAATACTGGTCAATGCAAGATCTATGAGAGATTCATGCTCTTCTGGGTTGGCAGCTAGAGTACCACAGGCATCTCAAATGGCACAGCCAAGTACATAAGCACAACAAAAGCCCAGACATGAAGGATGAGATTCAGATCTCAGGTAAAGACACCTACATTTATTTTCATGCCCCAGCTCCCACTATCATCAGCAGGGATGAACATTTTAATTAATTTGCCTGAAAATAAGTACCTAGCACCATTTGAAATTCTCAAGGGCATCCTGCCTGCCCTTCAGCTGCTGCTCCAGTGATATGTCTCATATTTTTCCATCCCTGGAAAAATGTTCCAGAAAGCCCACAGCAGCTCACTTAGCACTAAGCAGCTTTTGCAGGAACCAAAAGGTGTCCAATTCAGTCAACGTCTTGAGAACTAATCCTTGACCTTGGCTCAATTACCTAAGGAGTGCCTACTTACTGGCAAGTAACGTCAAGACAACATTGAATTGAGACCAATAAATAGCCTGCTGTCTACGTTTACTAGACTTCCATTGACATAGGAATTCAAATACCTAGCTCACTTGATAGCACCTGTATAGTACAGAATTAAATTTAAGCATTCTAGTTAGACTGTTCCTACAACTAAGCTTCTAGTGACCTTGCCTGTACAGTAGCATGAACCTTGAATGACATTAAGCTCTTGCATTTAAGCAACTGTACCCTTCCTTAAGACTGTAATAAAATGCTGATGTCAATTCAGGTGTCTAAACAAAGATGCCCAGTGCTATTTGGGATATTCAAGACATGAGGCACTATGCAATGGGATATATCAAGGCCTGTGATTTTCTGAAGTGACAGATGGAACTCAAAAAGAGTATTACATGACATTTCAAGTGTTACTGGTTGACTATATACAGGTAATTTAATTAAGCCACCTAAAATTTATTTTTCAGTGCGATCACAGATGTCTAGACTTCTCCCCCTCAAATCATGCACGGCTAAGTGCTGAGAAGCCAAATGTTCCACACCAAAGACAGAAAGTGTGTAGAGAAGATCAGTGAGTAAATTTGTATTTTCTTTATCTTGTACTTTTTAAATAAAACTACTTTAAAAATATAAGCTTAGATTATTAAAAGACAATCAACAGAGCCTTAAAAAAAAACCCATTTATTATAAACTGATCTACAAACATGGGTTATTAATTTTGTATTAAATCTTAGGACCTCAGTGTAAACATCCATCTAGATTAAATCTACGAGCTCTCTCCAACTATCACCCTGCCCATTTCTTACCTTGTATCACTTCACACAGATGCATTTTGTTCAGACAGTATAAAATTGCTTCTTTCAGAAAACATGGGTTAATTAATTTTCTTGCATGCTCTAGCTGAGCTGCAGCGGTATGTCAAGTAAGCAAGGAACCCATTCAAAGTTCTATGTAACAATTTATAAGTGTTACTTTTGAACTGCCTGAAAGAATTAAGGAGAGGTAACAGTAACGACAGTGAAAAAAAATTTGTTAGTAATAAAAGTTAATCCATTAAGAAAAAAATCTAACAAAAAAAAAAAAACAGCTAAATTGAACTGTAGTAATTTTTCTGACACACTCACTTCAAATCACCATAGCCTTTTACTGATGGAATAGTTTCTCCCTTGGCCATGCATTCTACTGACTCCCAACATTATAACCTTCTAAGAAGTCAAAGGGTCTGCATAATGGGCACTTCTTGATTTCTTATCCCACTTCACCCCATTCTGAAGACAAATCACCCAACCAAGTGTAAAATGTAGCAGAAGCACTAGCTCCCACCATTCCCAGAAGCTTCCAGAACTCTCTCAATTTCATGCTTCCTTGCACAACTTTATTTACACTAAAACCATTCTGGTATATGCTTCAGAGCAAACACTTGGTCTTGATCTCCCAGCAAATATTGTCTATATTATCTGAACAGTCTGTGAAGCCTTAAGTCCTACTGGAGACTGGCTGACATATCAAGTGAAATACAAGTGAACTGCATAATGGAAGTTAATGTCCCATCAAAATGGGGTCAACAGGATATGATCAAATGTGTATATCACCTACACATAGTGTGCAAGCTTTTCTTCAAAACAGTATTCAGATTTGATGTCGGTGCTGCTACACAGATATTTGATGTTTCTCGATAAAGTGCTGCTAATTATCTTTTTTGAATTCAAGTTGGTGTTTCACAAAGATTATTTCAACAACTTTTCAGATCAATCATAATTTAATTTTAAAATCTATAACAGTTGTGGTTTCTCAGCAACATTTCCGTGAAAAAAGACAGTTACAAATATAACCCCAGATACTACTGAGGTTGTATTTGACAGGCTTAATTACATGGGCTTTTTAAAAAATTACATTTATACATTTTGATAGTCTCTGCAAATTATCAATTCAAAGTCTAGCACTTAGCATAGTGTCTTCATAAAAAGCCTTCATGCATGTAGGTGAAGAAATAGATTTCCTTCTTAAAAGATATTCTAAAACTCAAAGCTTTAAAAAAATTCAGTAAACACTGATGAATACCTATCTTTTATGTAGAACATAAAGCCTCCCTTCAAAGCTCTTATTTAAATATGCTAACTACTTGGACACTTTTCTAATGTAAATTGCTACAAAAGACACACTGAAAAGCATTTTTGCTGCATGTCATTCAAAGTTAAATGTACCTGTTTTGTACTTCTATAGAAGTACATCTATTTCTTACTTCCCTAGAACTTTCTTCACAAGAATTTAAATCATAAAAAGAAAGAGAATACTTGTATTTCACAGTGTGATGGAAGGAACTTGGTTTGGTTTCTGACTTTGCTTGTTCTGACCTAGCAACATCTATTTCATTCAGATGAAAATAAAAGTATGAAATGACAATTGTATTACAAAATAGCACTAAGCAATTTTCGTTGCTATCTACACAACTGCATTTTCCTAAGTTGCTTGTCTAAACTGAAAACACTGATTAAATTCAAATTCAGTTTTCTAAATACTCGAAGATCTTTGTATCTCCCATCTATACAAAGCTAAACTTGGAATTTTGGATCCTTGACAGAATTTTTTCCTTACTTTCACAATTACAGAATATATTTGTAAACAAGTTGCAAAGAATTTTTAATTGCATAGGTAACAGCATTTTGCATCTAAAATGATCTCGTAAAATATATTCCAATAACATGATGCAATGTAGGAATTTTATCCTAAATCAGGTGTCTACATTTGCAGAGAGTTCTTACAAAGCCTTTTGAAACCTCTTCAGAAATTTTACTGCTTTTTCTCAAATGGACATGAGACTGCTTCAGCAATGTCAGACATGAGTTTCTTGCCTAGATTTATTGCTGTATTAAAAAATAAATAACACATTTCTTTATTTTACATTATTTACAATAATATTCTCACAATTTCAAAAGTATTTGAAGTGACCCTACTTGCTGTCCTGTGATTAAATCACCATGGACTTTATGGAAGCTCGTATTTTTTTTCACAGGATCAGAGAATGGTTGAGCTTGGAAGGGACCTCTGGAGAACAATTGGCCCAATCTCTCTGCTCAAGTAGGGCTGCTTAGACAAGGTTGGTCAGGACCGTATCCAGACCATTTTTGAGTATCTCCAAAGATGATGACACAACAACTTTTCTGGGCAACCTCTTTCACTTGTGGTTTACTCTCACAGTCAACACGTGTTTCCTGATATTTAGAGGATATTTCCTGTGTTTCTGCCTGTGATCCTGTACTTGAGCAGAACCTGACTCCATCCTCTTTGCACCTTCCCTTCAGGTATTTGTCCACATTTCTGAGATACACATGCCCTTTCCTCCCTCTCCTTGGGCCCACTCTGCTCCAGGCCCAACAGTCCCAGCTCTCTGAGCTACACCTCTCATGTCCAATGCTCCATTCTTTTAATCATTATGGTGACTCTTCACTGAACTTGCTTTAGTATGCCCATATCTTATATACCCTCAGGTTCTTTTCTGCCAAGCTCATCTCCAGCCAGTTGATCCCCAGCCTGCACCAACGCATGAAGTTTTTCTTCCCCACTTCCATTTGCCGAACTCCATAAGGTTCCTGTGTTTCTTTATTCTTCTCAAAACAAATTACATTGGGATGACACTTGGGAGAAATACAACCAAAAGGTCAAAACTATCAGAAAGCCTTAACTTCTTGTAGTTTGAAGTACTATGGACGTTTGAAAGAGCTTAAGGGATTTTGCTTTGTAAACTTTGTATGCTTGTGGAATTTCTTTCTTCAGTATTAAATCCATGCCCAGCTCCTACTCTTATCCAAAAGTGAGACTGTTTTGATGTGAAACTAAACAGTGGAAACTAAAAGTAAAGAAAAAGATCCATAATCCTCTATCTGAAATAATGCAGATATTTCCCTTTTTCATTTTGTCTTAAACAGATTTTTTTTTTTTAAGAAAAAAAATCCCTACAAGCCAGTATTTTAATTTTTATCTGGAAGCCAGGAATTAGATTACAGTTACAAATTAAGTTTTATGATTTAGCAAAGTGATTATGCCATGTCTTCCATTTGATGTTGCACTGCTATTCCAGATAGGAATTCGTTTAGGTTTACCTTTAATGGCAGTGATCTAACAACCAGGTTGCTGTAAATTAACTTGTCCTAGCTTTAGCTGTGTGCAACCCTGTGGTGGCACAAGTCCAGTTATAGTAATTTTGATTTATTCACACACACAAGAATATATATATATGTACTTAAAGAATAGCAACAACAAGCATTAGTTCTGTATTTAATGAACATTATCCATAGATTTAAGCCACAAGTGGCACAGAATGAAGTACCTCTGGCTCTAGAATAAAAATGTCATGTAGAGTAGTGCAGTTGTAGAATGGTAACATAGACTGTGGAGGTGCTGACATAGGAGGATAACAGAGGCCCCAGAGCTACTAATAAATCAACAGCAGTCAATTCCTACTCATGACAAGGATGCAGAGCTGGAAAAAAATAAATTTAGTTCAAGGGCAAGAAAGAGCAAAGTAACATTACACATTCCTGGATATACTGTTTTTCGCTTGCTTTCCAGAAGACTGTTGGCATCAGTTCTTTGCAGATTAGTCTCTACAGTAAGGCTAGCCTGCATGCTGCCTTGTGGAAAGGAGAACTTCTGAGAGTTGAGGGTGGGTTTAGTACATTCTACCTTTGAGCTTAAAATCATATCAGCAATTGAAAAAGGGAGATTCCCTCACACTGAAGAGAACCAAGACTTGCAAGGCTTGGTTATGAAACAGGACAATTTTGGTTTAAGTGAATTGTTCTGCTCTGTCTTCCTTATTTCCCATAGCCTTGCACACATTACTGTATTTCTGCAGCAGAAACTACCTACAAAAAAATTAATCTTGATGACATCATGTGGAGCTAGTTAGTCAGATCATTTAAGGAGGATAAAGCACTTTAGCCTTAAGGACTCTTAAAATGAGAATCATTTATTCTCTGTTGTCTTCCATGAAATGGATTCTTGCTGTTACTAATGTAAAAACCTGCTGCTAAATGTTTTGACTGTACATATTAGCCAGCTGGTGGTTCAGTTCTTACTATTGAGTTGCCCAGAACTGAAATAATTAATTTAGCTAAGAAAAGTATATTGTGCTCTACCTTTTGGATTTGTGACTGTAATCTGTAATCACCAGGGAGTTTATTTGGATTTGCAATAATATTGGAGTTGGTAATTTATAACAGGTGATAAGAAGAGGTTATGAAGCTTGGAGTTTTTCAAAAATAAGTTGCAGAATTTCTTATCATATAGGTGCTGTTAGAAGTTTGCAATTGGCAAAAATATTAATCTGTGTTATCCTAATAACCCGAAACTGAAAGCAAAACCTGTGGTTTTGAAAGGTTCCCTTTAACAGCACGGGTTAATATTGTCTCTTTATATCTTTATAGTAAGAAATTAATCAAAGCTCATTGCAGTCTGTGGAAAAGCTCCTGTTGACCATAAAAAGATTGGACTCTAGCTCTTACCAAAAAGACTACTTAAAACTAAAAGTATCCATTAATACCAATTTATATGATTTTTTTTTCACTACATATTTGTTACTTCTGGTACCTTCTATCCACTTCTTGTGTTACAACAGACTTCTTAGAAATGCAATATATCAAGACTATCTGATACTTGAACATTGTAGTGAGGCAAATGTTGCTATATTCAAATATACTCCTGTGTTATTTGATCCATTTTTAAAAGAATGAAAAGGAAAGGGATGTGTATGTGGGGGGTGGGGTGGGTGTGGGTGGGTTGGGGTGTGTGTGGGGGGGTGGATAGCCTTCTCTAAAAGATTGCTAGTAAGAATAATATTTTTCCATACAATATTCATCACACCAGGTACTGTGCTTCTCTAATTTTATTTATTTACTTATTTTATCATGGTCCAATGAGACACTGATTTATCTTGCTTGCATAAAGACTCCCTAAAGAATGAACCTTCTCAGATACCTGGTGGAGTCAGATGCTGAGCTCCTACCCTTGAAGAACACATAAGAACCAGAGGATGCTCTCAGACTCTAAGACTCTTGAAGGCATCCATTGAAGACTCTATTTCCTACATAAAATGTATCTCTGCTTGCAGAAATGGGTGGTTAACCTGGTGATTTATCAATTTTACTTTATGAGGATTTTCATTTGGTGTATGACAGATCCCAATACTGTAGACACAGGAAGAACTAGAGTATGGACATGCATATGTCACTGTGAGACAGAGAAAATGTGTGCCCTAACGGCACCAACACTAATCCTTCTGAAAGACAGCCATTTTTTGTTGTTATTTTACAACAGTGACAAATATTATAACTGCATATTGCTACAGTTTGTGTTGTAATGAGACTTTCATATTTTTTTAAATTCAATGCTAGTCTGTTAATGTACAACTATTCACAGATGTTTAACTACTGTTTACAGATGTAAAGCATCACATTTTAGCAACATTTTTCTCAGTAGTAGACCAAAAAGAATTGTGATTTTTAAATTGTTAAAGCCAGGAAAACAGTACTGACAATACTCAGCAGTCTCTTTCATCCCTGAAGTGTCATGAGCTTAATTAAGTTACTAAATAGTACCATGATTTTAAAATGGCAGATAAAACCTGCCAGGTATGACTCTGAATGTCACACTGAATGTGTATCATTTAAGTTGGAAAAGTCCCTTGAGATCATTGAATCCAACTGTTTCCTAACACTGCCAAGTCCACCACTAAACCATATCCCTGTCATAGTCACATGTCTTTTAAATACCTTTTACCTTTACCACTTTCCTGTTCTAATGCTTGACAATCGTTTTTCCCCTGGCAATCTAATCCTCCACTGGCACAACCTGAGGCTGTTTCCTATTGTCATAGAATCATAGAATCAAGCAGGTTGGAAAACACCTCAGAGATCATCAAGTCCAACCTATTACCCAGCACCTCATGACTAACTAAACCATGGCTTCAATTGCCACGTCCAATCCTTTTTTGAACACCTCCAGGGACGGTGACTCCACCACCTCCCTGGACAGCATATTCCAATGGGCAATTGCTCTTTCTGGGAAGAGCTTTCTCCTCACCTCGAGCCTAAACTTCCCCTGGCACAGCTTGAGACTGTGTCCTCTCGTTCTGGTGCTGGCTGCCTGGGAGAAGAGACCAACCCCCTCCTGGCTACAACCTCCCTTCAGGTAATTGTAGCCAGCAACGAGGTCACCCCTGAGCCTTCTCTTCTCCAGGCTAAGCAACCCCAGCTCCCTCAGCCTCTCCTCACAGGGCTTGTGCTCCAGACCTCTCACCAGCTTTGTTGCCCTTCTCTGGATACATTCAAATGTCTCAATATTCTTCTTAAATTGAGGAGCCCAGAACTGGACACAGTACTCAAGGTGTGGCCTAACCAGTGCTGAGTACAGGGGCAGAATGACTTCCTTGCTCCTGCTGGCCACACTATTTCTGATGCAGGCCAGGATGCCATTGGCCTTCTTGGCCACCTGGGCACACTGCTGGCTCATGTTCAGCTGGCTGTCAATCAGTACCTCCAGGTCTCTTTCTGCTTGGCTGCTCTCCAGCCAATCTGTCTCCAGCCTGTAGCACTGCATGGGGTTGTTGTGGCCAAAGTGCAGCACCTGGCACTTGGACTTAAGTGCCATCATGTTGGACTCCACCCATCTGTCCAGTCTGTCAGGGTCCCTCTGGAAAGCCCTCCTACCCTCTAACAGATCAACACCTGCACTAGCACTTGTCCTAGCACCTGCTACATGGGAGACAACACTGACACCTACCCCACTACAACCTCCTTTCAGGTAGCTACAGAGTGATAAGGTCTTTCCTTAGCCTTCTTGTCTACAGACTAAATAACCCCAGTTCTCTCAGCTGTGTCTCATAGGACTTATGCTCTAGACCTTCACCAGCTTTGTTGCTTTTCTTGGTATGCAAGAAGGGAGAGTCCTGGAAACAGTACCTTGCTCTAATTTTGCTATGCCCGAAACTATTGTTGCATCAGGGTTTGTTTTTTTTTTTTTTCTGGCAAGAGGAAATAAGGAGATTGAGGCACTACCATTTTATTGCTTTTGATCAAATCTCTTCTGGATTCAAAAAGCCAGAGTAGTTCTTTCTCTAAATAAAAATGTATGGGAAAACAACAAACAAAAAACATGAACAAACCAACAAAGAAAAAAGGTTTGCCTAGTTCAGTGTATTGTTTCCAACAGCAAGTATATGATAGCAAATGTCTAGAATGGGGAAAGTATATAGCTACACAAAATTGAAGGGAAATTGAGATTAAGACTCTTTGAGATTAAGAGTCCTTGCATCATACTAGAAGCCACACCAGTAAGTAATTTACTTGATAAATATCTTAAGTGAGAAGGACACTGAAAGTTCTTGCTTCTTGCTTTTTTTGTCCTCAAACACAAATCAGAAGCAAACTAGTGAGTTTCAGTCTTCTCATAAATAAAAATGTCTTTAGTGACACTGCATTTAGAATCACTCAACAATTTTATATTTAAAGACATATATATATTGAGAAGTTGAAGTATAGGTAGTTTATTTACTAATTTTACCCAGTAACAGCACTTTGATGGTGAATGAACTTGAAGATAACCTTGCATTCATTTTTCTAAATTTACATTTAAATAAAATATTCTGGTTTACACTTCATTCAGTATTAAGAAGCGTATATAATAATATTATCCTTGCATAAGAAAATGAAATTTTCTTGTGATGGTGCTGAAGGACTTCCATTTATATGCAGATTCTGACTTTTACCTCAGTAGAAATGTATTATTTGAAATGAGAGCAGAAAAGTAAATATTGCTTAAAAAAATATTTGGAACAAGAAACATTATCTCTGATAAAGCATGAATTAGCTTCCAACTGATGAGCAACCCCACCTTCCCAAGAGGACTTCATTTATTACTCTTTTTTTCACTGCCATGCAAAAATCTCAAAACACCTAAATAGTCTTCTTTTCATTACTTTCCCTCTTCCCTTTCATTACTGCTTATTCCTCTAAGCTATATATCCTCCCAACCTTTAAGGCTTGTAACTGAGATCATACTTTACTCTCGCTACTTTTAAAAGTGGTATCTAATTTTCCATTCTTCATCCTCCACGATACAGCAGGAGGCAAAATGTCCCTGCCTGCTCCAGCTGTTGACTGTAGCCTAGACAACTCCAGCTTTGATTCCTTATCCTCAGCAGAGGACTCCTTGATATTCACGTATTTATTCCACAGAGGTCAGATGAAACTATCACACCTTTTACACTTACCAATTCAAAATACCAGTGTCAAACAACTTCTACGGTGCTGTGTCTGCCATGCAGTGGTAAAGCAACCTGACACACCTGACTGCTCCACAGGCAACTAACAGACTCTTTCTACTTTGTTTTGAGCTGCTGTGTCTTTGCTTTTGTCATTTGATCACTGAAACAGGGCCTCTTCCATCTCAAAGACAACCATTGCTCCCAAGGTTTCCAGTCCATATTATCCATCTCTTAGCCTTATTTTTTACTTCAGAAACCTGATGGCTAACTTCAGTTATCCATGTAGTCTGGTGAGTCTAAGATGTTCTTACAGAGAAAACAAAGCTGGCATATGACCTCTGGGTCAATCAGGACCTGGTCAGCTGAAATCCAGGTAGGAAAACTGGGTCTGTTTCATACTGCTCATAAGCAGACATTCATTATGTGAATTTGTTGCTGAAAGAGAGTGTGGTATTTTTTTTAACACTGGGAGATGAGTTATTCTGGCATCCAGCTTCCCCTTGTCTCCCACACATACTGTACAATTATTTGTCAAACCTCCACACATACCTTGGGAACCCTGAAACATCTCAAATGACAAACACATCTGCTTTTAGGTGAGTGACTCCTGCCCTTGTGATTCAGAGTGTGCAGTCTGGTGGTGAGACTGCATCCTGAGAATCTGAAAGAACAAAAGCTAACCACAGGCACATTTTTCTCAACCAAATAATTTAACCATATTTGATTATCTTGGATAACCATTTGGAGTAACAGATAACCGCAGATACCAAGACAATATAGTTACAATGTGTTGTTGCTAAAACCACATTTTCATAAAAACACCCAAGAATATTGGTTTAAGGTCAAGCAACTTAAATTTCAAATGTATTCATAAAATATTTTATCAGTAAAAGACAGATTTTGAAGCTTAAATAAGTTAAAATAGCCTACACCTGTTTTTAATTTTATTATGTCAAAAAATGGTTACGTTAACTTTGGAGAAGAGAGGTAATCAATAAACTCTTCTAAAGTGATAATAACAAAGGAATAAATGGGTGAATATAATCATAGGTAAATATATGATCTCCACCCTTAAGCAAATTTTGCTTCCTTAGAAATTTAATTTATTCTTCATTGAGATATTCTTGAAGGAGAGCAATCCCATGTGATACCACAATGAGCCATGTAAAGCAAGATAAAACTGATCATAGCAGGATGTTACTGGGATCTGTTAATAACAACATCTATTCTTTCTAATAGCAGATGTTTGGCAAGCAAGTACATTTTTTAAGACAGATCAAACTGTATCCATGGTGAATATGTTGGAAAGGCAGAAAAATAGCAGAAAATAGTGATGGCTAAGAGATCAAGGTCAAGAAAGCTTCACTTTTGATTTTCAAGAAGAAAGAGATAAAAGTAACATTTAAAAAATTATGATAAGCACCCCATTTGTGTCTGCTGCAAATGAAGACCTGACTGTGGTTAGATAATAATGTCTACTAATACTACCTACAACAGTATGTTATAGAAAGGGGAGGGAAAATGGGCTTCAAACTGGAGTGCTAGTCATACAAATCACCCCAGCTATTTAAGAATCAGTAAGAAAGTAGCATTTTGAAAAACTCAAGTTACACCTTCTGTTTTTTTTTTTATAAACATCAGCTTATCGTTTTGCCTATTAGAAAATATAATTTCTCACTTTGCCTATTACATGTGATATTCAAAACATTCTGTGCCTGTTCTGCAACACGGATCGTGTGCATCATTGTCTTGCCATTTCCACATTGCAGGCTACCCTTAAAATGAATGACAAAGCCCTCCTAGACAGAATGGGCTGGAAAAATCACAAGAACAATGTTTAAACTCTGCAACGCTTGCTGCCACTACTGCTTGGGGACATCACATTTTACTAAAACCAGAAAAATTAAAATACTACAGAATAGACTTAGTCTGCAGATTTTACAGAACCAGTTGTACATGTGAAAACCCCACAAATCAGAAATTACTAATCTAGGCAGAACTATAACATAGAAGAGAGGTGGACATGGATTCATGTCTGCATGCTGCAGGTAGGGCCTCAGTAAAGATGAAATTTTCTCTGCAGTGAATATCAAAGACAATATGAATGTGGACACTTCCTGTGCATCCAAAAACCAAAGTATGAGACTAATACAAATATCTGACTACATCTTTGTTCCTGAGAAAGATACAGATCAAATGTCTCAGTATGGTCATCTAACAGTATGCTAAAGCAGCCTTACAGCATTACATTATTTCTACTGTCACACTCCCAAGTTTATGATCAAACACAAAATAAGGAGGCTTGTGGCAAGATGAGTAACATCAGACTCTAGTCCTAATATCTCAGTGAGATAAGCAGGAATGAGACGTTAAGAATGGTGTAATCTCAGAGGTAACATTATTACAATTTACTAAAATAGTTGAGAAATTTTCCATTACAGAATATTGTGTTGTATTTTCTGCAACTTGCAATTGTCTCTGACTGTGCTGCTCATAATGAAATTCATAAAAAGTAGAAAAAGCCTGGGTCTATCAGGCTGTTTTGTAAAAAACAATGTGAAGAGCACAAAAAGTTGATCCTTCACATTTAACTGTGTTTGAATTGTCACTGAAAGCGATGCGAATTTCAAAGATCTAAACCACACAACACTTGCAGGCCAAGAATCGCTCCAAGTTTACTTTTCAATACAAGTGAAAACCAAATGTGTCTATATTTGTGCAACATTACTTATAATATAAATAATGATGACAGCAAGCTGAATGGTGCAGTCAATATATGCCAGAGGGACCTGACAAGCTGGAGAAGTGGGCCCAGGAGAACCTCATGAAGTTCAACAAGACCAAGTGTAAGGTCCTGCACCTGGGTCAGGATAATCATCATTATCAATACAGGCTGAGGGATGATGTCATAGATCACAGCCCTGCAGAAAAGGACTTGGGGCTACTGGTGGATGAGAAGCTGGACATGAGCCAACAATGTACACTGGCAGCCCAGAAGGCCAGTTGCATCCTGGACTGCACCAAAAGAAGCTTGGCTAGCAGATCGAGAAAGGTGGTTCTAACACCTTACTGTACTCTGGTGAGAACTCATCTGGAGTACTTTGTCCAGCTATGGGGCACTGAACACAAGGAGGACATAGACCTGATGGAGAGGGTCCAGAGGAGGCTCACAAAAATGATCAGAAAGCTGGAGCACATCTCCTATGAGGACAGGTTGAGAAAACTGGGATTGTTCAGCCTGGAGAAGAGAAGACTCTGGCAAGACATTATAGTGACCTTCCAGAACCTGAAGGAGGCCTAGAAGAAAGTTGGGAATGGACTGTTTACAGGGGCATGTAGCAACAGGACAAGACAAGAAGTTCTTTACTATGAAGGTGGTGGAACACTGGAACAGTGTTTTCCGGGGAGGTTGTGGAGGCCCCATCTCTGGAGACATTCAAGGTCAGGCTTGATGGAATTCTGAGAAACCTGATCTAATTGAGGATGTCCCTGCTTACTTCAGGGGTTGGATCAGATGACTTTTAAAGGTCCCTTCCAAGCCACTGCATTCTATGATTATATGATAAGCTTATATGCATGTAAATTGATAGGGCTGCATTTTGTGCTACAAAGATGACTATCAAAGGATGAAAACTTGCCTGTGCCTGTAATAAGAAAGGAGACAAACAATTTTTAGTTCAAACTTCCTTCCTTTAAATCATAGTTTTTAATGAACTCTGGAAAAGCAGGAAACCTGATACCTGTTGATCTTACATCTCTAAAGCAGATGGCTTCATTATTGTTTGTGTCTGGAAAAGCTCATCTTGTAGGAGTCACCAGAGATTTCATGAATATCTGGAAATAAAAAATTTGGAGGCTTGCTGCTGTGTCTATAAAATTAGCCTAATATTGATTTTTTGGTGCATTAAAATCTGAGGTGAGCCAAGTTTAAATCTGAGAAGACTGAAAATAGCACTACAGCTTGGGCTACTTCATTGTAAGTCAAAATATTATATTTCCCATGTATTTGGATTCCTCAGTGTTCTCAGCCACATGTAAGATGAATGTCTGAAGTCTTGATGCATTTGTTATTATAGTCCAACTGTGATAAAGAGCTATTAAAATCTCATTGGCTGTATATTGCCGTACTTAAAACACAGCAGAAGTATTTTGTACTAGCCAGTAACATGATAATATGTCTCACACGGAGGAACTTTGATGATATTCAATATAACAGAGTCCAATAAGTTGACTGCAATGTAAAAAATAGAATGGAAACAGCAAAAAACCCAACCCAAACCAAATCTATTCTCTGTTTTTTGGGTGAAATCTACATTTGTAGATCCAACACTGAGGTATTCAGTACTGTGATCCTTCAGCCATGTTTGTGAGTGTGAAAAGTGATTTTGGTGCTTGAAATATTCTGACATGCACACACAAGATGCTGCACAAGAAGAAGTAGAGTAATACCTCTGCACACTAATAAAAAGCTTAAAAATGTGGGGAAACACAAAAGCCAGCACAGAAGTTTAGGCAGAGAAATCTGAACATGGAAGTAATGACAAGATCTTAAAACATGAAGGAGAAATAGCTCCTATTACCTTGGGATAGTGGTAGCATTGTTCTTTGTGGCTGTGTTCACTCTGATTTATTGTGATATCATCTTACCTACCTTTAGATACCTGTGACATGCATCTGAGAGGCTTAGTCTTCATTTCTCTTACAGTCAATAGGGAAAAAGAGCCACATATGAGATGCATTCGTCTAACCTATTCTAAAATAAGAAATATGTTGTGCCCTGAGAGTTCCTATATCTTTCCACTGACGATCAAGGGAGTTGAGACAATTTGCTCAGATGAAGTCATCCATGCACTGGCTGACATTGCCATTCAAAAAGAGAAAGAGGGGAGGAAAGGGAGGGAGTGACAGAAGGAGAGGTTGCAAAGATGCAGAGCATAAGGAACTAAGCTAGAAGGAAGAGACTTAGTGACTAATCCTTAAGTTTAAGAAGGAGAATCATCAGGAACTCAGAACAAGGCAAACAAGGTATGTATTTCAATTAATAGAAAGTGAGAGGCCAGTGTTTGAAATGTTATTGGGGAAAGTATGGACAGATTGACGCTGGGACTTAATTTAGAACCAAACAAAGGAATGAATAGATTTAACTACCAAAGCCATAGAGGAAAACACTACAAATAGAATGAATAGATTTAACTACCAAAGCCAGAGAGGAAAACACTACAAATAGCTGTATTACCAAGCTTGAGGAAAGCAAGAAAAGAAAAGCATAAATGTGCACAGAGCACTGAAGCTAGAACACAACAGGAAGGGAAACTTGTAGACAAGGCTAACTCTTCTGGACTCATACAGCTTTGCTACATATTTGGTTAAGAATATTCCACTTCCTTTTTAATATATAGATTATTTGCTTCTTACACCTACTTAAGATTTTTAAACCATTAAAATGTCTAAAGTTGTTCTGGCTACTCCAGATACTGCCAGCAGACAAACCAGAGAACCTCAGAAATATTGATTGGAAGGGACCTCTGCAGGTCATTTAACCCAATCTCCCACTGAAAGCATGGTCAGCTGGGACTTTGTCTAGCTGTATCAGGAAAACCTCCATGAATGGAGATCCCATAGCCTCTCTGGGCAACATGTACCACAGCTGTGCTGCCTTTTAGAAACCTTTTTTTATTTTCAGCCTGAAGCTTCTAAGATGCAATTTGTAGCTATTGTCTTTTCTTATATCTGGCACTTTTAGAAAGAGTTTGGTTCTATTATGTTTGGCACTAGGTATCTTTTAAGGAATTATAAAAAGGTATTCCAGCTGCCATTTTCCTCCTCTTTATCAGACTAAACAAACCAAATTATCTCTGATTTTCTTTCTATAACTTGTGCTGTATGTCTCTGACCTTCATGTAAACCTCTGGTGGACCCTCTTCTGTTTCTCCAAATATCTTTTGAAGAGTGAAACTAAAACAGGTGGAATTTTCTAGTTGTGGCCTCAACAACACCAAGGACCTGGGGGTACTGATTGACAAGAGGATGAATGTGAGCCTGCAGTGTGCCCACGTGGCCAAGAAGGCCAATGACATCTTGGCCTGTATTAGAAACAGTGTGGCCAGCAGGACCAGGGAGGTGATTGCCCTTCTGTACTCAGCATTGGTGAGGCTGCACCTCAAGTACTGTGTTCAGTTTTGGGCACTACAGTATAGGAGAGACACGAGTGGGTACAGAGAAGGGCTATTAAGCTGGTGAAGGGTCTGGAGAATGAATCCTGTGAGGAACAGCTGAGGGAACTGGGGCTGTTTAGTCTTCAAAAAAGGAGACTGAGGGGAGACCTTATCGATCTCTATGACTACCTGAGAGGAGTTTGTAGAGAGGGAGGCACTGATCTCTTTTCACTCTTTGATTCTTGATTCTTGAAGTAGCTAATGATAGAATGAGAGGGAATGGCCTTAAGCTGTGCCAAGGGAGATTTAGACTGGACATTAGGACATTAGGATTTTTTTTTTTTCATGGAAAGGGTTGTCAGGCACTGGAACAAGCTGCCCAGAGAGGTGGTTGAGTTGCCATCCCTGGACACATTTAAAAACCACATGGTGCTTGGGGACATGGTGTAGTGACAGACTTGGTGGAGTGATTCTGTGTGGTTCTGTGTGAGCGGGCTAAATGGCTGGACTTGATGATCTTGGAGGTCCTTTCCTGCCTGGATGATTCTATGATTCTTTCTACTGGCTATGCTTCTCTTCATATATTCCAGTACATCTGTTTGTCTGAATAAGGCAGGAAATAAACTGTTCATGTTCAACCTGGCATCCACATTGACCCCCCCCAAGACCCTTCAGTAGGGTTAATTGTCAGGCAATTTCTTTCCAGCCCACATTCCACTTGTCATTCCTACATGTACAGCTTTTCCCTTCTCCTTACTGAACTTTGTGAGGCTCCAGTTGACTCAATGCTCATGTTAATCCAGTTTTGCTTTGACAAGCCTTTAGACTAAAGTTTGCATTCCTCACATCAGCCATTTCCCCTGACTTTGTGCCACGTCAAGTTTCTTCTGTGTCACCTCTGAGGTCATAAATGACAGCGGTCCCCAGCACTCATCCCCTAGAGTGCTGGCTACCTTCTCTTCAGCAGCCACCCACTGGACATTTAGGCACTGATCACTGCCCTTTGAGCCTGATAGTCCAGAAAATTTTCTATCCACACAGCAATTAGATTAGGCAGCTCAGGTCTCCTCAGCTACCAAATGAGAACACTGTGGGAGATGGTGTCAAAAAAGCTTACCAAAGTCAAGGTATATTACCTCCACAGCTCTTCTCTCATCTGCAGAGCCAGTCATTCTGTCGGAGAGGCAATCAGGTTGCTCAAGTATAATTTGCCCTTGAATGCCTGCTGTGAACACTTGCAGTGCCTGAATGCAGCTGGCCTCACAGCCTTTTAATTTTAACACCTGCAAACTGACAATCTCAGTCCTGCAAGGCTGTTGAACCCCGAACTGATGTTGAAATGACACAACTAGCACCTGCTGCACTTCAGGACATCATAGACCTGTATTCATTTTCTCAGAGCGGTGTTTCTAGGGATGGCAATAGACTCTGTAAGATCAGACTTGCAAATTAACAAGCAATAACAGGAATATTAAATTCCTAAGTACCTCCACATCTTATTCTTTGGAGATGTCTTAATTTTCAGATTGAGAGTTAAAAATAAATCAAGTTAACTTGAAGCTATTAAGTAAAACAGAGAAACTGTTTCCAGAGTAATTCAGATGTTCTAAACATCAGTTATGAGACATTTGGTTAAAAGCATTCCTTAGTTTTTTTGTGAGTAAATGGTAACATCTATTCCTGTTTACAGTGTATAGAGCTACAAGCATACAGCTTAAATAAGTTTCCGGGTCACATATAGGTATATTCACAGTAATTACTGTTAGCATTTTTGTCAATACCATCACCTCTTTCCAGATATCCCACATGTAGCATTTTCAGATACCAGGTTTCATTGTTTTCATTCAAAATAGCATGTTTTGAAATCATGGCAGGGCTACCTACTAAGACATGCATTTCTGTCTTTCAGAGGAAAAAGCAAACAGATCAGTTACTAAACGGTAAAGGTCAAAGTATAAATCAATCATTCTGCTAATAAGCTATCTTCAAGCAATAGCCACATAAAGAATAGAAGAACATTTAGCTTGGTATTCTCTGCACAGATATTTCAAGGGTAAAGGCTCAAGATGACATCCTGATTCCCATCAGTCCTCTGAGACCAGAGCTTTAAAATGCTGGACAGCTCAGAGTTAAGTGCTGTAACAGACAGGTGCTAGGCCAGCCAGCACATTAATTATGTGCATTGCATGCTGTCAATTGAAGGAATGGATGTTTAAGTGTATTTGTAGTATTTGCAAACAAATTTCCTATCATCTTCATCTGCTGAAGACACAGAACACATCTCTTTTTCCAGCTTTCTGGTTGTTTACATTTTTTCTTCCTAAACATTTCTGACCATAGAACTATACTAGGTACATTTGTGCTTTTACCTCTGGACTCACTTGTCCTGAGGACTTGCAATGGTTAGTTTCTTCTTTTCTGTTGTTTTTTTTTTCGCCTTTACATATTCTTGTTCATCTTTGATTGTTTTTACAGGTATGCTGACATTCTGGGTATGCAGTCACAGCTATTTATATCCCATCAAGTAAACAAGTTAATTCTACCAGAGAGTATCCTTATCATTCCAATGCTATTATTTAGCAACAGCTGCCACTTTCCAGTACTTGTGATATCAGAATACATTCCTGGAGGACAAATAACATGACGCAGCCAGAGAGGAGGAAGAAAGCTGCCACAAAATGAAAGCCAGAAGTTTCCACAAAATGAATTTGCACTTTACTAAGTGATTGTGTTGTTAAGGAATACCATTCTTCCTCTTCTCAAAGTTATGAACAAAGCTGGCCCTTGGGAATCATGTATGTGCCAGAAGAAAGCATAAAATCTCTCTCCAGCCTAAGAAGCAGCATTGTCTTGCCTTCAAGAAGAAGACACATAAGGCATAAGCAGATATCACTGAGCTAAACTGTTTTTTCACTGTTGTTAGGTATGACATGAGAATAATACTGGTTTTCCAGTTATGTATAGAAATATCATGGTAAACAAAACAAAAGATCTAATACAAAAACTGAAGCTCCTTACCCACAGAATCTACAGTCAGGAGGTTCTGCTTAACAGCTAAGAAGTGTAGCAAAAAAAAGTGCTGAAGTTTAGTATTCATTTTTTATAGTTAGCTCACTGCAGAATAGTGGTGCCTTGGTGCCTCAGACAAAGTTCACCAGCTAAAAATCTAAACCCAGCCAAGCCTATCGAAATAATAGCTTTTGTTAATTTTGGAGAAAATTTGAGGAAATTAAGGATGAGTAGTTATTTACAGTTTTAGAGATATACTTGTTACCTTAATAAACTGTGAGATACAGAAAATCAAAGAATCACTAAGGCTGGAAAAGACCTTCAAGAACATCAAGTCCAAAAGCAACCCAACTACCATGACCATACCCTGAAATGCCAGATCTATATGCTTCTTGAACATCTCCAGGGATGGTGACTCCACTGCTTCCCTGGGTTGCCTGTTCCAATGCCTCACCACTTTCTCAGTAAAGAGGTTTCTCCTAATGTCTAATCTAAACCTGCCCTAGCACAACTTAAACCCATTTTCTCTCATCCTTTTGCTAGTTGCTTAGGAGAAGAGACCAACACCAGTGTCACCAAAACCCTCTTTCGGGTAGTTGTAGAGAGCTGTAAGATCTCCTCTTAGCCTTCTCTTCTCCAGACTAAACCACCTCAGCTCCCTCAGCTGCTCTTTGTATGACATGCCCTGCAAACCCCTCACCAGCCTAGTTGCTCTTCTGTAGACACACTCCTTCCAGGACCTTAATGTCTTTCCTATACTGTGGCACCCAGAATTGAAACACAGTACTCAAGCTGTGACCTCTCAAGGGCTAAGTGCAGGAGCACAATCACTTTCCTACTCCTGCTGGACACCATACTGGTTTTGATACATTTCAGAATGCCATTGGCCTTCCTGGCCACTTGGGCACACTGCTGGCTCATGTTCAGGCAGCCATCTACTAACCCACTCAGATCCTTTTCCACCGAGCTGCTTTCCAGCCACTCTTCCCCGAGCCTGTAGCATTGTTCAGGGTTGTTGTGACCAAAGTGCAGAACCTGGCACTTGGTCTTGTTAAACCTGATTCTGTTGACCTCAGCCCACCAATTTAACCTGTCCAGATCTCACTGCAGAGCCTTCCAACCCTCAGGCAGATCAAAACTCCTGCTCAGTTTAGTGTCATCTGCAAACTTGCTGATGGTGGCCTCGATCCCTACATCAAAATCATTAATAAAGATATTAAACAGAACTGGCTCCAATACCGAGCTTTGGAGAACACCTCTTGTGACAGGCCACCAGTTGGATTTAACTCCATTTATCACAACTCTTTGGGCCCAGCCATCCAGCCACTTTTTAATCCAGCAAAGAGTCTACCTGTCTATGTCATGGGCTGCAAGTTTGTCAAGGGAAATGCTGTGGGAGACGGTGTCACAGGCTTTACTAAAGTCCAGGTAGACAATGTCCACAGCCTTTCCTTCCTCCACTAGGCAGGTCACCTGATCATAGAAGGAGATGTGGTAGGTCAAGCAGGACCTGCCTTTCATGAACCCCATGCTGACTGGGCCTGATCCCTCCGCTATCCTGCACTTGCTGTGTAAGTGCACCAAAGACGAACTGCTTCTTAATCTTCCCTGGTACCAAGGTCAAGCTGACAGGCCTGAAGTTCCTGGATCCTCCTTTCAGCCCCTTTTTCAGATGGGTGTCATGCTGGCAAGCCACCTCCCTTGTCAACCAGGACTGCTGAAAGATGATGGAGAGCAGCTTAGTCAGCTCCCTCAGCACTCTTGCATGAATCCCATCTGCCCTCATAGACTTGTGAGTGTCCAGGTGGCATTAAATGCTTCCTCCTGGATTACGGGGAGTTGACACTGCTCTCCATCCCTATCAGGAAGTTGAGGATAATGGGTCTGACTATTAAAGACTGAGGCAAAGAAGGCATTAAATACCTCAGGCTTTTCCTTATCCTTGATATCAATGTTTCCTCTCCTGCATCCAATAAAGGGTGGACAATTTCCTTGGCTTTCTTTCTGTTGTTAATGTATTCATAAAAACGTTTTTTGTTATTCCTCACAGCAGTGGCCAGGCTGAGTTCTAGTTCAGCTTTTGCCTTTCTCATGGGTAATGGATCTGAAGAAAAAGGCTTGCTTTGTTTGATAAATAAGTGGGGTTCAATGGCCCACTTTAGCTCTGGGAAGCTGGCATAAAGTTGCGCAGCAGAAATTTGATACAATGAGAGCACTGTTGTTTTAAAAGATCAATGATGAGAGGACGTTATGGCAGAATTTCAGCAGTCTAATTACTGCTACTGTGTTTGTACTATATCCTGAAGAGCTTGTGTCAGATAAAGAATGGGTACTCTTTTCAAATGAATCATCTGTTAATCACCTGGAAGAAGGAGTAAACAGCACATTAATTAAATTTTTAGATGGTTCCAAAATAGGAAGTGTTCAAAACAACTTACACAGAAGTAAGACAAAATGCCTGTAGAGACTGAAAATTAACAATGGCAGTCAGTAGTGAAGCAGGTTCTATGTGTAAAAATACAAGTGAATGTATTTACGAAAATAAAAAATAATCAACAGGAATACCTGGGGGAAGATTACCTGAAAGTAATAAATGTAATGTGAATGTGTAACACAGCCTTAGAGCAAGGAAAAAAGCAGTTTCATTTCATAAGGCAAAAGGCATTGCAAACCAGAAAGCTCTTCTATAGTGACATGGTGCACTAACTGAATATTGTGTATAAGTCTGGGCACTTCAACACTAAAGACCTGAACTGGAAGGAATTTACAAAAAAGTAATAAAAAGTGACTATGAGAAAAAAAATAAACTCATGACAGAATGCAAAAAGAATTCTTGCCTCCAGAAAAAGCTTGGATTAATGAAAATCAAAGAAAACTTTAACTTCTAAAAGCTTTAGGGCATTAACATCAGGAAAAGTAAGGTTAGATCTAAGAGTCCAAGACAAAGCATATGCGAAACAGCCCTTGTTCCATCTGAGATTTTTTCACTATCAAATCATGTGACTTCAGGAAAGTCAAAATGCCTTTATATGTCTCCATTTCTTCATAGTCGTAAGAATATTTCAGCAAAGTATCTTGAGTCTAAAATCAGCAGCATTGGATCTGCATTGAAGCAAATTTGAAAACAAATTCTATCATTCAGAAAGTGAATATGCAATTCATAATTGTCTTTCTTTGGTAGTGGATGAGGTAGTATTTTATCTACTTCTAACTGTTAAATTTATTTTTCAGCCTTTTTTCATATCTTCCCTAAGAAGAGATGTCAACATTTACAGGATAGCCTGGCAATCCACATGCATGTTCTACATTCAACAGTTAAAACATGACAGATAATTTGACACCAGCATCAGAAAAAATTCTATTTACTATCTGTATGACGGCTCTTAAAATCATGCTTTCACATGGAATGTGGCCTTAGAAGTGTTCTGCTTTCTAGTTATTTCTATATCATGTTCCAAATTCCTGCCCAAATAGCAATGAAATCTTTAGAAACAAACCCAGAATATTTTCTTTCCCCCATCCATATAAGCTGGGATCAACTATAAACTTTGAGCTGCCTTGGCTTACTCAATAATCAAGTTGGCAAATACAAAGAAATGAGACATACTTGGAAGATAAATTCCTTCCATGGAGGAGCAAAACAGTAATGTCTAGATGGTAAATATTCAGGGATAGAAAAGCTGCTATTCACATTTATTATTTTTTAAGCTGTGGTGGGTTGAAAATTCCCCCCAACATTAAATTTCCAGACCAGCTCAGTTGGAAGCAAATGAAGCTGCATTTACAAGCAAAACTACAATCTAAAATGAAATGCAACTAATACAAATATACAATTTTTACAGATATTTACAATTTATAAACAGCACAAGAACCCCCCTGGACAAACCAGTGGCACTCCTAGTAGCTTCCCCTTCCCTGCTCCCTACCCACCCTGGACATGGGACAAGAGAAAGAGCAGAGAGTTATTCGTTAAGATACTGAGCCACAACAAAGAACACAGCCAAAGGTAGGAAAGCCAAGCAGAAGCACAATTTAGTGTCTCCCAGAGTGAGGAAGCCAAAAAGAGAGCAAGTTAGACTATGCAGACCAACTTTGTTAGTAGTCTATCCAATGGAATTGTTTAGAACTTACCATTATTTTCCTTTTCACACCCAATAATGATTTGTTTAATTCTACTACTTTCTGTTCAAGATCTGTGGAAAATTTTCAAGGCACAGCCTGAAAGTACCACATAAGCAAACAATACTATCATCATATTAGGAAATGTGGGCTGTTTCCATTGTAAAGCACACAACATCTAGGTAAAAACTAGATCTATTTCCTGAAGAGACTTCAGGTCAATTTCTCAGCACTATATGAATGTGATACTCCATTAACTCACATGTTTTGCAAACAGAATCTGAGAAGAAACCTTTTAGCTGTTACAGAACTTGCTGCACTTGTTTGTAGATGGACTATTAGCAAACCTGATAGTGTGCTGTTTTGCTGAGTAGTCTAATAAGGACTTTGAAACAGACTAAGTGATTGTTAAGGCATTGGTGGGAGCAGGGTCTGGCCCTTTCCTAAGAGTTTGAAATCTGCATTGGTGCTTTGATATTTTTATTTCACAGCTGAACATAAGCAGACAGCCAAATACTGAGTTATCAATTTCCTCCTCCTCAAAATTTCCATGTCCTACTTTTATTACTCTCTTGAGACTATTTTGTTGTTTAAATCTTTGTAAGTAGAAGTAATGTAAAAGCTTCTTTTTTTACTCTGGCAAATTATTATTTTTATTTTTATTTTAATATTTTGGCCTAAAAATGAGGTTGTTAGAGAGATGCCTTGTTTTGCCCTTTTATCTATGGACCCTATAGCCATCAGAAAATTGTTCTGCTACCAGTATGGCTAGTCACAGAATCAGAATGCAAGATCAATGTCCATCTCCTTATGTTAAAGAAAACAAAAATCTGTAAGTCACAAGCAAAAAAACTGAGCAAGCAAGAAAGTAGATATAACACATGGCCACAGTATTAACTTTTCCATTTCACATAGGCATGAATAGCACTGCACATTCACAAGCAATATTACCACCTGAGTCTCGGTTTGAGACCTCCAATAGAATTGTCTGTGGACACCTTCTTTTGCACACCTATAGCAATGCATTAGGGATGCACAAATCATCCCTGTAAAGCGTCACTGAGTCTGTGCTTTTCCCCTATAATTCTGTATTTGTTTTTATACCAGAAATTACATAAAAAAAAAAAAAATCTCACATCACTGCTAGTTCTACCTTAAATACGAGTTATAGCCTTCCTGGATATGGTTAGAGTAGTAGTAAATAAATACAATATAGATTATTGATAAGGATGTGTCAGCCCACATAGTAACATGTTTTCTGTTTAGAGAATTCACAAAAAGCAACATTAGAGAAGCAAATTGAAGAGATTAAGACATTTAGAAATTTTAGTGAGACCAGTAAATTGCTATTGTTTTTATGCTACGCTACGATTGTTTCCTTTCAAGCTGTGTATTTGAAGGCCTAATTACAGATACTGTATGCATTCTGAAGTCTCTTTCAAGTTGAGGAGAAAAAGCAGGTACTAGAAGAAAGGCTGATTTACATACCATAAAAAAGCCTTCCTGCTCGTGAACAATTCTCAGGTAACAGCCTTCTCATGCTCATACCTTTAGATGATTTACTAAATCCTGCAGCCTTTGACAGATAAACCCCTTGACTGCAATGGCAATAAAGCCTTGTGGATTGCCTAGTGAGACACCTTTGCTGAGGTGGCCTTCCTTGGGCCACCACGTTTCAGTGCTTAACCGTCTTTTCACAGGACTATGGCCACCATAAAAGTATAATCAGTTTCCGTGTGTCCTTCTCTCATCTCACAGTTTCCCTTCCTCTTCAGCACCACTGTTTTTCCATGCACTTCTTTACAAAGAGATGAACAAAACCATTTCCTTCTAAGCATACTGCTGCAAGAGTTATTAAGTTTCAGCAACCCACTGATGCGCATGTAGAAAATGAGACCACGCTAGGGAAACACATCTCCAAGAAGTGTAACCACAGAAATCAGAAGCATAGCACAGGTGAAAGTGAAGATAAGGAGTTTTATTTCAAAGTGCTTTTTTAAAACAACACTGCTTTTGCTTGCTGCATTTTATTTTATGCATTAACTGAAAATGCAATTGATCCCCATGCAAAGGTCTGGCATTAAGCCTGTGACTATTTAGGTCCAGCACAGACTTATCCTTGGGCTAAGAAATGAACAGGGATTTTTCTAGTTTTATGTACTGTCATGGATTTCAGTGTACATGAAAGAAAGCAGTTCAAAACATTCACTTTAAGGAAGAGAATGTAGTAATGCATGATTCCAGAAAATCCAAATAAATCCCTGTGCTTTAAGGCTTCCCTGTTAACAGTTAAGCATATTATTCTGGCAAGAATAGTATAGCCTCTCTGTTAGAACTAGTCAATTACTGCTTTGAACTAACGCTGATATTTTCTTTCCCTTTCAAGAGTTATGTAAAATCAGACAAAAATAGAATTCAGGTACACATAGATTCCTCATAGCAGCAGTACCTTTATTCCACAAGAGGCATTATTGAAGGGCCATTTGAAAACTTTTTCTTGTTTCGCTTTCACTTTCCAAACCTCTCTTATTTTCATGATACCTTATTTTGATGTAAAAAGAATCACTTATACATGGGTATGCAGATTCAGTAAGGCCAATGATTGTGGCTACAGAGATAATACAAACTGCTACAAATACTAAAGATATACCCACAGTTATTCAAGGAGTGTAATACTGTTACTACAAAATGTGGTGGGAAGAAAAGTCTGTTCTGGGGTTAGGTTCTAATCCAAGAGCTGTATAAATTCTTAACTTTAATTTCCTTAATTATAATTTGATATTTAACATTTCATTTTTATTTAACAGAGAAGCTGTCATGTAGGGATTCCTATCCTGAAAGGCATTTTATTTTATCCCTATCTTTAATTACATCACCATGCAACTTATTTGAGAAGCCAGTATTTGTCAGTAGACTATTGAATAAAAAATGTCACACTAAAGTAACTTCAGCTATTAGACATAAGCTTCCACAGAATACTAACTTAATTGTTTCAGTCCACTAATTGGCATTTGGAGCTCTATCTGTGCCCAGTGTAAAGAATGTGACATAGATATGGATTGATCCATATTTAAATAGTGCAACTGTGTATCTGCTAAATACTATTTTTAAGCCAACAGGATGAAAAGAATGAAATTAAATGTCTGAATTTACAATGTCTGGTAAAATTATGGATACATCAAACATTAGAAGAGCAGTTAAGGAGGAATGTGTCGGAAGACTTCCGTTAATGGTATTTTGAGAACAAATCCCAGGAAGCATCCTAGAGACAGGCATGTGTGATAGTGTATATTCCTTCTTATGCTATATGGAAAACAATTACAAGCATACAAGCACCATTCAGCTCTCCATTTCTTCACACCTGTCTCCAAACTGTTCTTATACCACTCTGATTTTTTCAGACGTGGCACAGGCCATGTGTGGTATAGGATGTGATGTGCAACCAGGGGCTAATTAAGGTTGTTTGATCTAACAGCATCTTGCCTCTGTCTGAAATGTCACCATACCCATTGACTGCATTGCTAGAAAGGGAGTCTAAAGATGTAAAACTACAAGAATGTTCAGATTCTGGGTGAATGTGGCAAAACTGGACCAAAACAGACATGGCAATGTAAGAAACCTTACTAAGCGTGCAATTTTCACAATTTCAAATTTTCGCGTAATAGAAATGAAACAAAACAAACCCCAACCAACTGAAAAAAAAATACAAGCCACCAAAACCCAACCAAAACCCAATAATCTCTTTCTCTATTGATATATAATCACATTACAATGATCAAGCCTGTATATCTTTACTTCGCTTAAAAAACAATACTGAATATTAAGGATCTGAATATCAACATATTTTCAATGTGCACAGTGGCTATTTAAAAAAATCAGACCATGTATGTTTTGATATCACAATGGGAAGCCAAATCTCAAATGTATACTACATGTAGGCAAAAGCAGACTATTTTCACACTTGTAGCTCTCCACTACCTGTAGATATCTTCACTAGACAGATTCATTCCAGTTGGCAGGGTTTGGGTAGAATTCAGAAAGGATCTTGAGATGTCTGAGTACAATCTTTATAGCCAGAAGCTATGGCCAAGTACTGAAACTGCAGTAGGCATCAGAAAAGGTGACACAGGTTCCTTCTGCAAGTTATTTAATGAGAGTTTAAATTAATATGCTATTTACTTGTTGGAGTGCCAGGAAAGTTATGGGGATTTTTACAACAGTAGACACTGAAAAAAACACTACTTTCCTGGGAGTGTTTGAGATTTGCTTGTAAAGCTGATCACAGTGTTAACACCAGAAACTTGTAAAAATTAAAAATGCAGTGCTGATGCTTTTCACAAATTCACAGAACTTCACAGTGCCATAAAATGTACTTTTGGAAAAAGTTTATAATAATGTTTCCTTATTTTCAAATGCAAATGTTGGGTTTTTCATTTGGAAATAACCTTTAGCATTCACATGAAATCCTTCGAAATACTTGAATTTACTGAAATCCAAAAGAAAATCTGTGCAGCATTTTGTTGACATGGAATACGTATTTCAGCTTCAAATCTTGCTTATTGCTTTGTGTGGTGACTGAAACAAGGTGTTTTCTCTAAGCAATTGTTTCCAGCCTTTTAAAGGCAAAAAAAACCCCAAACAAACAAAAAAACCCAACCAAACCCCAAAATCTCAGTCATTATTTGCTTAGTCTGAGAAAATAGTAAATTACCTAGTTTGTATTCCTTCACATGCATCCATTTCTTGTTATGCTTTGAAAGCTTGTTGTATTTTTCCCCTCTAGGGATTTTACATGCTCCAAAAACTAGTTCACATCAAGCAGAGATGACATTGTCTTCCAGCGGTAACTCCATGGTGCTACCAAACTTTGATTCACCGTTTACACAAGTATATATAAATTGATGCCTTCCCTAAGCTGCACACCCTGTGAAAATGCCTCAATGTCAGAATAAAGAAAAAGTAGGTAACAGCAAAATTTATTCCTTAAGCACAGTTTTAGTATCTGCGTAGTCAAATAGCTCTTATTGAAGTAAAAATTAAAAAGCATACATTGTATGCACTTGATCAACTACCTGCTGTTGCCCTTCTTAGGACATGATCTTATTGAGATTTCATTGACTGAAAACGTCTATTTTCACCTCATTCCTGCTTCACATATGTCTAATATTTTAACTACTAGTGTAGCTCTTGAAGAGCAAGGACAGCCTTTTAGCTGCTCTGATGTACTTCCTAATTCAGAAACTGTGAATAGCTACTAGATGCTCCCATGAGATCTCAAAAAATTATCCAGTCACAGTAAATCATTTCACCTAAGAAAGCTAAATTAATCACTTGTTATATATTAAAGATGTATTTCAGGCCTTAAAGTTTGTTGTTAATTTTATTAAAATTCTTGGTATAGCTTCAAAGCACACTTCAAGTAGCAATGGAATCTGCTGTCATTCCACTGACATGAAAACTATCTTCCTTAAAAGCTGCATCCAGTTACACATCTGAGATTGGCCCCATAAGCTATATACTGCCATTTATAATCATAATAGACAGCTCATGACATGGCATTTTTGCTTCTACCTCTCTCTTTCCCCATTCTCCAGCTACTCTTCTGGTCTTTGTGTTGCCCTTATAATATCACTTGATATAATGATAGGTAACTGACCTGCACACTGCTGAAACAATCAGCTAATGATTCAGTGATACATCACCTTGAATGCCTAGAGCATGCAGGCTACAACTAGAAGAAAATTAGTTTATTTCTTATAAAGCTTGTAAATGAATCTATTCATACCCCAGAGTAAACTGAGCATGTGATGCACACAGAATAAGCACACTAAGCAAAATCACTTCAGTTTAACTTGGAAAAGATGAAAAAGTTGTAAATATCCCAAGAAGTGAACAAGTGGGAACTATATTAGTAATAATCAGAAAAAGAATCCATAAAAACATTATGGAGAATCAGTGAAATTTAATTTTCCAATATATTTAGGACAATTGGAACATTTCAATAATATCTCTATCTATTGAGCCATATATTTGTTAAAATCCTATGTGTTTAAAATGATATCTGAATGTTCATGCATAGAACCAACAAGCAAGAAATGCAACATGGATAATGTAGAAGGGTTTGTATGTTGATGATATGCTTTCACTTGGGCTGTAGCAGTCTAGCCAACAATAACTGTGCTACCAGCAGCATGGCAAGCATGACATTACACTAACCAGCTTGCCCACACACCATTTGTCAGCCTTTACCCGCCTCAGAGTGCACCTGCCCACACAGAGACTGACTACTACTTCTTTCTACCAGCACCTACACAGGCAAGCAACTAGATTGCACTATGGGAGTGTAGGCAGCATGCATTTATTTTTACCTCTCAGCTATCAGTATAGAATGAGAGTTAGTGTATAGCATTCAGGGAAGACTTCAGAAGCAATACCCCTGTGCCACATCTTGCCTGTCCTGTTCCTGAAGGTTTGGTAGCTCTGATTTATACATATCATTTTCATAGTTGCCACTAAGTATAGCACATGTGGACCTTAATATGCCTGCTTTTAAAAATATTTCTGAAAGGCATGCAGTTCCCTCCCTAAAGGATCTATCTTACTACTAAAAGCGACTTTCCTATGACATTCCCAACCAGAAAAAGAGCCATTTCCATATTTTTCTGGTAAACCACAGAGCAGAGGTAGAAGTAGAAAAAGAAACTTTAATTTAAAGTAAACTCTTAAGGTCTTTTAGATAAGCAGAGATACAGGGACAGATAGTCATTAAATCACGTTTCAAATATTCCAAGATCTTTTTCATGATATACTGGTTTAAGTCTGCTTTTAATTTCCCAGTTGTGTGGACAGACAGGCAAAAGAATCAGGAAAAGAAGGGCAGCAAAAAGACAATGCCTGTGTATTACAGTCAAGAGATTCATCTAAAAAGTAGTAATTCTGCATTTAATGAGGGCTGAGGACAATAAAATGAGAAATAAGGCTACAGTTCATATTATCCAGAGTGCTGACACTATGTGTGAATGCCCTTGTTTTGTAGCTTTGTATTTATATACAGTCCCTATTTTTGCATCTTACTAGGCTTGAAGGCAGAAGGGGATAAAACCAGGCTCATGAGAGAAGGGATGAAGGGCAGCCCTCAATCTGCTGTCCCACTTGAGGTGGTATAAGCGACAATAAAAACACAGGGCTCAGTAATAGGTTAATAACCACAGAAGTGACCGGGAATGGACAGATATCAGGAGTGAAAACTAATGGCTTAAATCCTCCTCTGAAACACTTACATAACCGATGCACAGAGTATAAGGAATAAGCAGGAGGAGTTGGAGATCTGCATTAGGTTGCATGACTATGATATAATTGCTACCACTGAAACATGGTGGGACAGATCCCATGGCTGGAACGTTGTCATGGATGGCTACATACTATTTAGAAAAGACAGACCAACAAGGTGAGGTGTTGCTCTCTATGTGTGAGAGCAACTGAAATGTATTGAGTTCTATCTAGGGGGGGGAGGCAGAACACGTTGAAAGCTTGTGGGTATGAATTAATGGACATGAAACTGTTGTGGATGTCTACTATAGACCACCAAACCAAGAAGAAGATGTTGATGAGGCCTTCTACAGTCAGCTGGAGGTAGCCTCTAGAACACACTTCTTGGTATTCATGGGTGACTCCAATCACCCTGATATTTATTGGAAAACCCACACAGCTAGGCATATTCAGTCCAAAAGACTCTTGCAGTGTATCAACAATAACTTTTTGATGCAGGTAGTGGAGGAACCAACAAGGAGAGGTGTTCTGCTGGACCTAGTATTAACTAATGAAGAAGGACTGTTTGGGGGCATTAAGGTCAGGAACAACTTTGGTGACAGTGATCATGACATGGGGGAATTTAGTATTATACAAGGTAGAAGCAGGGCAGTAAGTAGGATTACAACCCTGGACTTCCACAGGGCTAACTTTGTACTCTTCAAAGATCTACTTGCAGGAATCCCATGGGCTAAGGCTCTGGAGTGTAAAGGAGCCCAAGAAAGTTGGTCAGTTTTTAAATGCCACTTCCTCCGAGGCCATGATAGGTTCTTGAGTAAAAAATTGGGTAGACGTGAATGGATGAGCAAGGAGCTCATGGAAGAAAGAAACTTACATTTCATGGAAGAAGGGACTTGTCACTTGGGAGAACTATAGAGAAGTTGTGAGGGAGAAAACTGAGAGAGCATGTAATAAATGTATGTAAATATATGAGGGCTGGGTGTCAGGAAGGAAGGGACAACCTCTTCTCACTTGTGCCCTGTGACAGGACAAGGGACAATGGATGTAAACTACAGCACAGAAAGGTCCACCTCAACATGAGGAAAAACTTCTTTACTGTAAGGGTCACAGAGCACTGGAATGGGCTTCCCAGAGAGGTTGTGAAGTCTCCTTCTTTGGTGACTTTCAAGACCTATCTGGACACGTTCTTGTGCAACCTACACCTGCTCTGGCAGGGGGGTTGGACTAGAAGATCTTCAGAAGTCCCTTCCAGCCCCTAACATCTTGTGATCCTGTGATCCTGTATGGTTTTTTCCTTGTTATATGTCAGGTGAGCACCTACCAATGGAGTAAGAACCAGATATGGGTAACAGAGCCTCTGACAGCTGATTGTCAGAAGAGTTTAACCAGTGTTATGGATTTGAAGCTGAGGCCTTTGTTGATCCCATACTGTCCATATGCATATGGCTAACGGTATAAGGCTTAACAAGGCCAAGTGCAGGGTCCTACACTTTGGCCACAATAATCCCATGCAGACTAGGGGATGAATGGCTGGAGAGCAACCTGGCAGAGAAGGACCTAGTAGCGCTGGTTGACAGCAGGCTGAACACGAGCCAGCAGTGTGCACAGGAGGCCAATGGCATCTTGGCTTGTATTTGGAACAGTGTGGACAGCTGGACTAGGGATGTAATTCTGTCCCTGTACACGTCACTGGTGAGGCCTCACCTCGAATACTATGTGCAGTTCTGGGCACCTCACTTCAAGAAAGACATTAAGGTGCTGAAGCGGGTCCAGAGGGGAGTGATGAGACTGGTGAAGGGACAGGAGGGAAAGGCTGAGGGAGCAGGGGTTTAGCCTGGAGGAGACTCAGGGGGGACACTCTATCACACTCTACAACTAGGGAAGGGAAGTTGTAGTAAGATGGGGGTTAGGCTCTTATCCCAGGCAACATGTGACAAGATGAGAGGGCATGGCCTGAAGCTGTGCCAGGGGAGGTTTAAGTTGGATGTTAGGAAGCACTTCCTCACAGAAAGGGTAATTAGAGACTGGAACGGTCTGCCCAGGGAGGTGAGGGAGTCACCATCCCTGGAGGTGTTTAAGGAAAGATTGGATGCGGCAATTAGTGACATGGTCTAGTTGATGTGGTGGTGTTAGGTTGTAGGCTGGACTTGGTGATCTCAGAGGTCTATTCCAGCTTCAATAATTCTGTGTTTCTATGAATCATCTTTATTCACAGGAATCTTAGTATTTGTAAATCAGTGATTTTGCTTATGGGTTAGTTTCTTTGAGGCTCGGATGCTAACTTCAGAAAACCATTTCCATCATAAAATACTAAAACCATACACTATTCAGAACTTCAGTGAACCGGATTCAGGAGCTGGACTCTGGATTGTATGAACTGGGACTGATAGAACTGACAAAGTCTGCCTCAGACATCAGCCATTGAAGACAAGGGCTTAACTCTTGTGATCCCTCAGCTTTATACTGAATATGACATATAGTAATACATTGTTGGTCGTTTTAGGGTCACTTGTCCTGTAAGCTCTTCCCTGCAGGTGCAGCCTCTTGCTTTACTGCACCCTCAGTGTGGTACACAAGATTTAACAGTGGCATTGGTTTCTAGAGGAGTAAATATAAGCAAGAACCTTTCTGCATTTCAATCCTTAGTAGCAACTACCAACATCAAGCATTACCACTTCCAGAAGCAGATACTGTCTGTGAGATTATGCCATTAACTTCAGAAAGTGCAGTTACTTAGAAGAGATTTAGCTAAAAAGTAAAATTGCTGAAAATTAAAACCAGTGAATAGAATTAGTTCTGTTCTAGCTCAAGCCAGGATAATCAGTAATATTACCTATGGTTTAATATTTTTAAAGTTTGGACACTAAGTTCAGAAAACAATTTCCATCATAAAATACGGAAAGAATATACTACTCAGTGCTTCAGCAAAGATTAAATGCCATTTGAAGTCAACCAGACAGCATTTTTCCCAACCATTATAAGACAACTGACTGCCATAGCCTTCCTTGCTTCGATATTTTTAATATCTGTTCCCCTATAAAATATTACAGAAAAAAAAACAAAGGATGACTTTTGTAAAAGAAGCAAATAGAGCACGGAGAGACCCTCAAATGGATTTTAGATGTTTCACTCCTTTATTCTGTTCCTTGGGGTGGAATTTATCTGAACAAATGTGTAAGTAAGTCCATATTACTTAAGTAGTGTAAGGTATCTGTGTCTGAACTCAATGCCCTCTTAATCAATACAGAGAAATAAGTACTTCAGGGAGAGATTTTTCCTGACCTATGTGAAGTGTAAAATTCAAACCAGTATGACTTGCACCTATCATTCCCTATTGACTACTGAGGGAACCTACAGTAGTAACCTACACTGTGAACATCTAATATCCAGCAAGGCAGATTCAGCTTTCTGTGTAACAGGAAAAACACTGGATCCTTGTCTTCTCAAAGCCTGTTTGAATTTGGCTGTATCTGGACAACATGCTTTCTAGCGAGTCATTTGAGAGTGGGTCATGCACACTTGGTACACCACAGGGTAGCAGCTTGTCCTTTGCTTTGCAGCTTCATAAACCTGATGTATCTGGTTAGAAAATTACATGCTCCACTGACCAGCTGCATTTAGCAAATGAAGTTGTAGAAGAGCAGAGAGAACAAGCCATCCAAATGCACCAAGCACATTTCCAGTTGCAGGGAGTACGTGTAAGACACCAGTTCCCAGAGTGCTGCCTTTCAGTATGGGACTTGATCAGGTTACAGGAATTTGCATCTGTCCTGGGATAGGACAGGATAGGTTTGTGTTCTTTTTTTTTGCCTTTAGAATTTGGGAGGGGCCACAGCCAAGATAGGCAGCTGAACCAGTCAATACTGCACTAACACTGTGTCTACTATTTCAGGGGAGGGTCAGCCAGGCTGAGCAACATGGGGCAGGACCAGCTGGATGGGCCAGACTGGGCTGGACCATCACAGCCAGTGCAGCATTTTTTATAGCTCATGCTCTATACTATTTCTTTAGTATTGTTGTTATTCCTGATTGTTTCTTCTCTCTTTGGGCTGTTCTGTTAAACTCTCCTTAACTCAACCCACAGAGTTTTGCCTTTATCTTCCAGTTTTATTTCCCATCCTGCTGCAGGGGTAAGGGGCAGTTGTATGAGCAGCTGTGTGTGACTTGACTGTCTGGTCTGAACCACAACAGAACCACTGGCTGGAAACTGTTCCTGCTAGTGGGTGAATCCTTCCTTTCCAAATTTTGTACACTTGAACACTTCTCCACTCCTGGTTAATTTTTTAAGACATAATTTATTTCAACCTAATGTAATGCACAAATTTTGACATGTGAAACAGTGATCTTGGCAAAATTCTTACAGGATTAGTGCTTAAAATCATTTGTAGGCAATAGACTTTTCTAGTAGGCTATTATCAGCTGTGACAGAATTTGGAACAAATGTGTAGCATTTTATTTTCACATCAGTATTCCTCATTGCATATAAGGTAAGGGATGTTTTATCAAGAATCTCTAAAAATTTAAAAACTTGCACCAGAGGTCCACCTAAGTCTCGCAAGCAGTTACATGCTACAAGGCAAACGATATTGCCTAACTAATCTAACTGATCTAAGGTCTGTATTTTGACAAGTGCATAAGTTATGTAATGTGTTAAAACAGTAGATGAATTACACAGAAACTGTGGTCCCACTAACACTGTTAACAGCCAAACAGCAAAAATCCACCTGTTCTGCAATAGATTTTGCATTTCATAGGAAACACATTGCAAATTGACACTTAAATCTTGTTAACACAAAGAAAACAAAACAAAGCATCATTACTTTGCCCAGAACCAAAATCCAAAATATCTGTTAAATCAGTTTTCATGTGATGAAAACTATGTTTTGTTGCAGATACGGCAACACTACAATAGTAAGAGTAGTTTCATGAAGTACACAGATTATGCTATATCAACTTTCCTACACTCCCTAGAATCCCCCTCCCAAACAAGCCTGTGGAAAAGGCAGACCTTTCTGAATCCCTGCTTCCAAAAATCAAAGCAACAAAGCAAAGATCTTATGAAAGCCATGGCCTTTCACATTCAAAGTAAGCAAAGCAGGAATGTCCACCTGCCAACCATGACAGTATCAGTGTGCAACAGGGCTCCTCTGCTGTTGCAGTACTACTCTTCTGCACAGGTCCACAGAGGTCAATGCAGCTCCAGTCATGAGCTGGGGTTCAAACTGAGGTGGCAGGCAGAACAAGAAGTGCAGCAGGAAGGGGGAACAGAGAGCAGAAGACTTGCATTGGCCATGCAGTTGAACCTAAGTACATTCTGATTTCCAGCTTCTCCCTTGTTTTACTTTCCACACTTCCCCCCCCACCCCCCACCCCCAAGTGTAATGAAATAATTATACGTGACTAGAAGATTTCATCCCACTGCAGAGTTCTTTGCTGGAAAGCAGCTTCACAAAACACATTTTTGTCCACCCTAATATCAAAGAAAGATTCCAACCCAATATTTCTCCATGTTCTTTCATAAATTGTGCAAGAAAAGGAAAAGGAATACAGAGTATCTGGGATGCCTGGCTATTCTTGCAAATATTGTTTTGGAGTGTTATCTTTGAAACATTCTTTCCTTCCCTGTTATTTACACTGCTACTGCTGGCAACGACTGTAAGAAATATAATCACCACTAATGGGTATGGATCACTGTTCTACTAGACTGTAAAAAACCCAGGAGTATGGTGAATGATGACCCTGCAAGACAGATCAATGCAGCTGCAGATTGGTTCTTATGCTATTCAGGTTAGTTTCCTTAAATGGCATCATACCTCACACATTCTGCTGAAAGCTATCCATATCCATTCATGTTTGTGACAGCTATTTTTATATGCTCTTTCATTTTTAGCACCATTACAAAGACTACTAGCGTATTTTTTTTTTTTAATGAGAATGAGGAATTAGTGCCTCTTCTACTAGATTCAGATTTATTTACTTTAAATGAAAGTTATTTGCTCTAATTTTCCTATTGCTATTCAAAGGATCGGTGAGAAAACGTCACTGAACAGTTACTTGTCTCCTCATTAACATTCTTTACAAAATCTTCCAGTAGGGCTGGTTTCAGCTGCTGATGGAGCAATACTTAAAAGAAATTGACTTGTCTGTGAAGCAGCTGCTCAGCAATGCCACTATGCAAGAAATCAGTGGTAATAAGATGATACTATTACAGCTACACTGAGAGAATGATATATTTTAAGCTGCTTTGAGGTATATAGCGAGGGTCTAAGGATTGAAGCATGCCTACTTGTCTACTGCTAGAAACAGGAAACAGCTGTTCTTTACATGTCTGCTTATTTGGATTAGTCCTGCCCAAAGCCCTGAAGTAAAAGAAAAATCCACATCTAATGCAACTCCTCATTTCCTGTGTATTTCCTGTCTGCTGGAAGGTAGTTTCGTTCATTTTCCTAGTTTTTGGAAGGGTTTGTAATTCCCATTTCTGAAACAGGCATTGTATTCCTTGCTAGGAATGTTCAGCACCTACTGTTTCAAAGGAATTTTTCTAATTTCACTGCTTGCTTTATTTAATATTTAGCTACTCCTGCTTATAGTTCTTGTAGAGATTTGGAAAGTACTGTAATTCAGGTAAAAAACAAATATAAAACTGACATAGAAATGATATAAGAGCATTGCCCACAGCCTGAGAGAGGTGGATCTTCTCAGCTCAGCCACATTTGGAGTTTTGGGTCCATGCCTGGGCTCCCCAAGAAAGAGCTCCTCCTTTGCAAGTCCAGCAAAGTGTGGTAAGATAATAAAAGGACTGGACCATCTCCCATATAAGCAGAGGTCAAGAGGGCTGGAACAGTCCAGCCTACAGAAAAGAATGCTCAGAGGATCTCATCAATGTGTATAAATATCTGTTGTGAGGGACTAAAGAAGACTGAGCCAGGCTCTTCACAGCAAAGCCTAGTGACAGGGCAACAAGAAAGAGATAGAAATTTAAAGAACAGTTAATTCTATTTAAAAACAAGAAAACATTTTTTTACTGTGAGGATGGCCAAACACTTGCATAAGTTGCATAAAGAGCCTGTGCAGTCTCCATCCATGGAGATACTAAAAATGAGGTTGCACATGGTCATGGGTAACCCATGGTAGCTGACCATACGTTCAGCAGGGAGGGGGTTGCCTAGACCACCTCTAGAGGTGCCTTCACATCTCAGCCACACTCTCATTCTGTGTAAAAATGTGTGTCTTAGCAAAGGCTAAAGAAACAATGTTTAAATGGTAGCAATCTTAATTTCCTTGTAGATCATGAACTGGAAGCAGGCAAAAACCTGAAAGGGAAAACAAACCTCAAATTTCCTCTCAAAAGGGAAATGTTAAAATCATTCTACATATGCTTAAGTGTATGGTTGTGAGATACAAAGTAAACAAGAAAGGCAAGGCATATGAAAGCCAGATAGTAACTCAACAGAGGTCACATATCCCTAGAAAGTCTTATGTTGTAAAGATTAGCATTGCCCTAAGACATACCTGGTACAGCAGAAAAAAATTTACAAAAATCTAGAAAATCTTCCATGTCCCTTTCCAAGGATTTGCAAAATGAAATAAATGTCTGCATGTGAACAAAGAAGTTGGCAGCAGTAGTAGTTTCACTTAACTCCTTATGGGAGCAATGCTAGTATGCTTTCTATCTCAACATTACTTAAATGTTCATATATTCTGCTACTGTTTAGATATGCTACTATTTATAAACACAGGTCCTGTACACAACTTCTATAAAATTGCCACAGTTGGTTCTATTTGTTTTGTTATATCTTGTGTACTAACATTAAATGGCAGAATCACAGAATCACAGAATCAATAAAGTTGGAAAAGACCTCAAGGATCATCAAGTCCAACCTATCACCCAAGACCTCATGACTACTAAACCATGGCACCAAGTGCCACATCCAATCCCCTCTTGAACGCCTCCAGGGATGGTGACTCCACCACCTCCCTGGACAGCACATTCCAGCCTCTAACAACTCTCTCCATGAAGAACTTTATCCTCACCTTGAGCCTAAACCTCCCCTGGCGCAGCTTGAGACTGTGTCCTCTTGTTCTGCTGCTGGTTGCCTGGGAGAAGAGACCAACCCCCTCCTGGCTACAACCTCCCTTCAGGTAGTTGTAGACAGCAATGAGGTCATCCCTGAGCCTCCTCTTCTCCAGGCTAAACAACCCCAGCTCCTTCAGCCTCTCCTCTTAGGGCTTGTGTTCGAGGCCTCTCACCAGCCTCGTTGCCCTTCTCTGGACACGTTCAAGTATCTCAATGTCCTTCTTAAATTGAGGAGCCCAGAACTGGACACAGTACTCGAGGTACAGCCAAACCAGTGCTGAGTACAGTGGCACATGTATCAGAATTCCCTTGTGCAAAGTACCAAATTAAAACAAAACAAGCACAAAAAGAGAGATGATTCTTGAAGAGTTAATACATTCATATTACCTAATACTACAATATTTGCCTTATACCAAAACCCCCCATTCTATTTGAAACTGCAGCAAATCTGTCTTTTCAGTATAAAACAGCCTATTAGGTGAATACATTTTTTAATTTGCCTTTTAGGAAGACAGTATTTTTTCTGTGAAAGTGAACAACCTTTGAATCATTTTAGAATAGTATTAAAATACTGAAAGTATACGCAAAGTTCAAATGCTCTTTGATGAGACTTCATATTGCAAATTCCCTCTAAAACATCAATGACCAGCCAGAAGAATCCACTTTAAATCCAACTTCCTGAAAAGAAGATCCTTAACAATCCCAGAAGGTAATATTTACAATAGGTCAGTAACTGTCAGCCATACACGTTATCATCAGTATTAAGATACAGAATTTCAGGTTACTGAAAAAGCCGTAATGTGACTATGCAATATAGTTCATTGCAATATAAAAAGGGCTCAAGTTGCCAGAAAATGAGTAAGGTGTTCAGTGGTCAGAGAGTTTTTAGACAGTTTTTAGACAACTGCACTGCTCCCTGAATACCAGTGATCTTCCTGTTTTCCTTCTAAAAAAGAAAAACACTGCATGTACCATAGATGGTTTGCAATGTCTGTTCTGCTTGCATACACATCTTGTAATACTGCACACTCAACCTCTAGATGTTTTGTTTTGTTTTTTTCAGGTTTTTAAAGCCACGTAAAATTTTGAAAACTGACTACACAAAAAAGTTCCAACTTCACACTAAAAAGTGAAGTCATCTCAACGCAGAACACTGCATAATCATCCACACCATAGTCCTTCTAATGACTAAGGACACTTTCTAAATTATATTAGCATTTGATCTGTAGCTGGGGACCATTCTCCAGACCATCTTCATATTATACATTTCCCACTCCTTCCTTTTATAATTCATCTTCCATTCTGTGCCATATTTAGAGAATCAATATTAGGGAAAAAAAAATCTTTAATTTGATAGAGAGAATGATACAGAATTACTCCAGGGATTTAAAGACACCTTCATTTGTTTTTGAATGCAACCTCAGAGTTTTGAAGTAAGCTTCCCACCACAGAGATAACCTTTCCATTAGTCTCCTACACATACAGCCCATAACCTAGTGTTAGACAACTTTATTGCACTGTTTGCAGGCCTTCTGCCTGCATGCGCAGATGCAGCTCTGCAATCCTTTTTGAAATGCCAATTTGTGACTTTTAGTGCCAGACCTTTTCCAACTTATACACACACAGAAATACTCAGGGGGATACTTTCAACATGAATACAGGTTTCATATTTAGATAAAGCCATGACTGAGTATTCTGAAGGTTTTACTCCTTCCTAATCTGCAGTTTATGAGAAGAGCTCAATACAGTGTGACTTGTAAACATAGAAACAACCATAAAAACTACTTAATGTTCCTTATTAAAGACAAGCATTTAGCAAATTGTGACACTGAAACCTGGCCCTTACAAAGAGAACTGATTAGAAACAAATAAAAATTCCCAAACTGTTCTTGTGAATTCTTTCTAAGTATAAAGTGTGCATTTGATAATAAGTGGTTTGCACAACAATCCCTCTCAAATGCAGCTGAGGCCTTAGCGTTCGGAAGCCAGAAACCCTCTAAGAGACTAGTACATTGCATGAAAATCATCCAGGAAAAAAACTACAGCACTAAGGCTATAAAAAGCAAACTACAAAAAAACTGGTTTGCAGCAGCAAAAAAATCATGGGAGATCCATAGTTCATCTTGCAACAGTTGACATAACTGCAAACCTACAGTTTGCATTTGAAACTAGGAGACAAAACTTATAAACCTCTCTATGCATATCTAATCTCTTTTTTTAACATCAGCCAAGCCTGCAGGCACTTAACAGTCCGATTCTTAATGTCATTGTAATTAAAGGCAATACTCACAAGGCTGATAAGCATACCAGCTGTAAATTAACCCTTATCTTAGCCAAACTGACAACTGCAAATGTGGTATCTAATTGTAAAGAAAAGAACACTGGAATTTATTATGAGAAGCTGACTTTTAAATCCCATAACCTTGAAATAAGTAAATTATATCCAGCCTACCGTCAAACTTCTTGTGCCGGGATACAAAAGTGGTGCGTACAAAGTGACTTGTCTCTTCCACTAAGTTTTCAAACTCCAGCTTGCTCTGTTGGCTTAACTTGTCCTCCATTTCTGAGGTGCAACACGTATATTCCTGAGGGCAGATTCTCAAATGTTCCCCTGGAATCAGAAGTAAAAATTAATTAGAAATATTTGAATATAGATAAAAATGTCTCAGTATCAAACATGCATGATATCTATTCAGTCAAGGAACATGAGCTACTCAAAGAGCTCTTTAAGGCTTGACTACTTTATTACACACACTTTGAATCTATAGGAACAATTTTGCCATGCTTGAACATTCCTCACACAAGAAAGAAGACTCAATTTGCAGAGTTGTTTTGATACTTCAAAAGGTAGAATTGTCTAACACTGAAAGTGATTCCTCACACAGAAGAACCCTTCCTCGTAAATAGACATATACTTAAGAAGTCAAAGACAATTGCTTGCTTTCTGTTTGTATTCAAAATGCCTGGAGAAATACCTAGTGAGATGACCTCCTACAAGCCATCAGAGCTGCCTTGCTGTCAAAACCAGAAATGATGTATTTCTGTTTATAGGTCCCACTTGCCCAAATGCATCAAAATATTTTCCCTTTCTACTCTTCCTTCCCTTCTGGTTGAGTAAGTGTACTTTAATGACTGTATTTCTGTGCCACGTGTTTTCTTGGGCAGTATTTCTTGTCAGACCGAATAAGAATAGCTCTGCTGAATAGGAGAAAGCAATGAAGAGTTTAATTAATGCTTATGTTATATGGAAATGCAATGTAAAAGGTAATGAAAGCCTCTTATTTAATTCAATAGATTTATCTCTTGAAGCGCTGTGCCAGTTCTTCCGACAATATTGCTTTCTTCAGTACAATTTGCAAGTGGAAACCAATTCTTTAGCTCATGAAATTAAAATGGTCTGTTATTACACGAAATGTGAATTTCGAAGTGACACTGTACTATGGGTGTCAGAAACATTTAGCTCAGTTTGTACAAAGGCAGGAAATTCTACCATTCCCTCTTGAGAAATAAAAAGAATAAACTGCCTCTATGATTAAAGTTACTTATAAGGCAATGAAAACATTTAGCTTTCTGTACACCAAATCCTGATTAAAAATCCCTCTGCAAATCTCTTAAAGGTGCAAATAAAATGATACACAAAGCCCAAGGGTTAAATAAATACTGGGGACCTGATTCTCATTTATATCGATGCTTCTTTCTTCCACTGCTGAGCCATAAAAAAGATTTAAATGCAATTTATACCTACTTTAAGGCTACTTTCCACCATTCTTATTACGTAGTGAGGAGAATCAGGCCCTAAAGTTTATGCTTCCCAGAGGTATAATACATTTAGCTGCTGCATCATTTTGAAGACAGCATCAAAAAGAGGTTGCACATGCTTAGAAAAAACATTGTCTTTAGTATGCCTTCACCTTACTCCAAGTTTTGTTTCAGTTTTTGAATTGTCTTTTAATTTGAAATTCCTCAAACAAGACCCATCAACCTCATCTTTTTTTGTTTTCTTTTTTTTTTTCTGCAAGATTTTTTAATATATGAACTGTAACACCATGAGACTTCTTTCAGCAGTCTCAAGACTTTAAAAACTAACAGCCATACATCTTCAGGAATGATAATTTCATTATTATCAGTTACTGTTTGGCAGTGCTACCTACAAGTCCCAGTCATGTCTAAAATCACCATGATGTAAAACACTGTATGGACCTGGAAAAACAGATATCCCTTCACCATCAAAGTATTTTAAGGCTTTTTTACCCATGTCTATTATACTCTCCCAACACTATAAATTCATTCCATTCTTGAAATCACACATCTGAGGCATAAATGACACACACAGGGACTCTTGAGCCAGTTGCTGTCAAACATGATGGCAAAATAATGGTTGCCTCACCCTCTATATTCAACCAACAACGTGTCTGTGGAGGTACCATAATAGACACAGTAAGTATTATTTAAGTAACAGTGATGTTCTGAGTTTTTATTAGATGTCAGAAAGACAAAGAAAACAGAAATGTTGTGTTAGTACAAGCAGTGCAGTATGCCTGATTAAACAACAACAAAACAACAACCTAACATCCATAATGTCTATAACCCTCTGCCTAGTTCAGCCCAGAGGGTTTTGCTCAATGGGAGGCACTGGGTAGACCCATCCCAGTTACAGCCTGTGGTAGTATTCGGCTATGCCTAGAAAATTTTCCACAGATCTTGAACAGAAAGCAGCAGAATGTAAATAAATTACGACTGGATGTAAAAAGGAAAATAATGATAAGGCCTAAATAACCTCATTGGACAGATATCTAACATATGGTTAGTAATGTAAACTAACTTTCTCTTTTTTTTTTTTTTTTTTTTGCTTCCTTCGCTCTAGCAGATACTTGCTTCTAGCTTTCTGCTGGCTTTGCTGACCTTGGTTGCATTGCTTTGTTGTGGCTAAGTATTAACGAACAGCTCTTTCTGCCTTTCTCCTTTCTTTTCTTATGTGTACAGGGGAGTGGGAAGGGAGCAGGGAGGGGAAGCTGTTGGTAGTCCCCTGGTTTTGTTCAGAAGGGTTCTTGTGTTCTTTATAAATTGTATATATGGGTAAATATTGTATATTTTGTACATTATCATTGCATTCCATATTTTAGATTGTAGCTTGTAAATACAGCTTCATTTGCTTTCCAACTGAGCTGGTCTGGCAATTTTATGTTGGGGGGTAATTTCAACCCACCACACAGCCACAATGGTAATTTACACTTACTATATTGATAACGTCCTCTACTGTTGTTGCAGTCAAGAATTTTTATAAAATTCTGGTTTATTTCCTCTCTTAAGTTTGTTTTTCATAATTGCCAGACTATCAACTGATCTAATAATCAAGGCAATGTGCTTAGAAAGTAAGATCTATGGGTTGAGTTGTTCAAGATGTTATGTTATGCTAAGTATTACGACAAGTTAAAGCATATCAAACTCAGTATAGCTGTTTTGTTTTGGTTTTTTTTGTAACAATATTAATTTTTCTTTCACTTATTCTCTTTGCTACAAAAATTACATCCCTGCCTTGGCTGCCACAAGCTTATTCAGATTCCTACTGCAGTTATTTCATATACATGTGTTTTCATTACTTCATTATTTCATTCTTTTTAATTCACTATATCTGCATTCATTCCTGAGGTTCTTGGATGTTGAAACATGAAACTCATATTTAGAAATGCTCACAACCTCAACACCATCTCATTGCTTTCTTCTCCTAATGATGTGCATCCTTAAATCATCTATATTAACCACCTGCATTTTTAAAGCTTTTTTAAAACTTTATTTCTAGTTCTTCTCTTCTCCCCTGTCTGTGATATATGTCCTGAATTTTGGTACAAAGAAACAATAAGGTAAATATTTTGCTCCTCTTCATATTCTGCTTCAAGTTTTTTTCCTCCTCTTATTTCCTGCACTGGAGGTTCTGGTCAGATTACAGATAAAGCAAAAGCATTTTTCCATTGCTCTGTGCCAATGGGGTGTTTGTAGGACAAAGAGGTTCAAGTATACTTTGCAAAGATGAAATCTTTAGAAATTGTGCCACATCAGCCCTAGCAGGTTGGTACTGGCTACAACTGGTACAGTTTCCAGAGGCTCACAACTTGGACAAAATCTTGGGCCCTTTACTGGGAATGGCAAATGGAAACTCTCTCACAAACAGTCATTTCTGTACACTTAATTCTAATTTGCTTTTAAAAAGTATCTTAATTATTTTGTGTCTGTTCATATTAAGCCTTCAATTCATGTCAGAATTGCCAGGTCATTAGTTCACCCCTTGGACAAAAACACCCCAAACTAACACAAACCCAAAACCAAAACAGTCAGGATTGTTTTCTTTAAAGAAGTGATTGTTTTGCTTTTGGTTTTTTTTTTTTTTTGTTGTTGTTGTGGGGTGGGTTTTTTTGGGTGTGGGGTTTTTTTTTTTTTGGGTGTAAATCTGTTGGCAGACTGCTTGGATTAAAAGTAACTCTGGAGGCTATATTTGATTGTGCTTCCTCTATTTCCCTGAACAGGATCATTTACAATTTGCATTTTGTAATATATTGTTCTATTACTCCAGTTTAATCACTGATTTGTGTATTTACACACCTTAAGTATTTTGCAGGCTGAAAATGTGCTCACAGCTGATGTACCAACTCTTGCCCTGGGAAACGCCATATGGCCTATGTTCTTATGCTAATTTTAGTGAAGATTTTTAATGCCACAAGTGGTGTTGGATGTAACTGTTTAGTTTTTCCTTGTTGCAAATGCTGTCTCCTCAGACAAGTTCAGCAGAAAATAGTTAGGCTGCACCAGCATTTTGCCAGGCTAAACAAGTATTAACTCAGCAGTTCTCAGTGACCTATCACAACTCTTCTAACTACTGTTTCCAGATGAAGATGCTGACCTACATATCTCTCCTCACATGGCTTATGTTATATAAATCAAATCAATTGCCTACTACAACTTCAGCTACCAGTATTCAATTTCAGTTTTATTACAGCTGTAATCTCACATCTGCCTTCATATGATCCAAATTGGTAAGTTTTGCAGTTGAATTTGGCAATTCTGCCATGTTGCTTTTAAGTCTGATAAAACAATTTATAAAGCACTTGTTCTATATTCATATATATTGCAGCTTGGTACCCCCAGTAACATCCTACAAACCAAAAAGAGTTTTTAAAAAACTGCAACTCAAAACTCTGGAGCTGAATAAATGCTTCTACTGTGTATCAGAATGCCAGGACTGATTTAGGCATAGTAACTACTTGCAGAAGATACCAACTAAAGGAACTGTAAACCCTATGGAATAGAACATTATCCTTAACAATATCACTGCCAGATTTCCTGAACACTCGATGCAAGCATTTGTTACATTATTAAAAACTGGAAGCATGATCACATAAAATATTTTACATCAGCCACAGTTTTTATGGGCCATGATGCAAGTTTAACAATTTCAGAAACAATTATTTCTGAGGCAGTCAATGTTTTATAGTTTCTATCCTAACCATAAATTTAAAAAATCTGGTATGGTTCTGCTGACAGAATGGTAGGACTAACGGCAGGCCAAGTGAGAGCAGAAGTGTATAGTCATCACACTGCTTCATAAATTCAACAAAACATAAATGTTAATAAATAAAAGGGGTAAATTCAAGGTGTACTTTCAAACTTGGTCATCCTGTATGCACCAACAGAGCTTAAAGGAAGGGATATAGCTCCCTATTCTTCATCCTGCAGATTAGATTAATGTGATTGGGCTTTGTCATTAACCATGTTCTTGAAAATTAGAATTACCTGCTTCAGACCTGCTCATACTCAGCCATGCGTGGAGAAGGTAGTGTAATTTATCAATACTATGTAGTTTAACAAAGGCAAGTGCAAAGTCCTCCACCTGGGATGGAATAACCAGAACCCAACAGAGGCTAAGATCTGCATGGCTGAGGAGCAGCCTTGCTGGAAAAGATCTGGTGGACAGCAAGCTGAACATGAGTCAGCAGTGCACCATGGCAGCTGCAAAGGCAAATCAGATCCCGGAATGCATCTGCAGGGACATTACTAGCAGAGATACAGACCTGATCCATCCCACTTTGCTCAGTGCTTGTCAGACTGTACCTAGAGTTTTGTATCCCATTCTGGTTTCAAATGAAAATGTGGACAGACTGGAGAAGGTCCAAAGGAAGGCCATGAAGATGAATCAAAGGACTAGAGAATGTACTCTGTGAGAAAAGACTGAAGGAGTAAGGTCTTTTCCCCTAAGAGAAGAGATGATTCAGGGACAACCTCATGACAGTGTTTCAGCACTTAAAGGCAGCTACAAAGAGGATGAAGTTTCTCTCTTCACAAGGAGCCACATGGAGAAGGGCAACAGGTAGAAGCTTCACTAAGAGAGCTTTCATCTTAACATAAGAAAGAAATGTTTTCAAGTGAGAACAGTCAGTCACTGGAACAACCTCGCCAGGGATGTGGTGGAGTCCCCACTGCTGGAGGTTTTCAGGATGTGACTGGACAGGATGCTAGTTAACCCTATCTAGACTCCCTTTCCCACAATGCCCTGAACCAGATGATCTGCTGTAGTCCCTTCTAACCTGGGCTGTTCTACGGTTTTGCAATTGGGCAGTTCAGAGCTTCCTATCTCATAGAATTATAAGGCAAAGGATTGGAACAGCTGGAGTTTTGTTTCTAAATTAACATTTTCCTTCTAATTTGCTATATTTTTTTAATAATTTTGAGTATGATTTTACATTATTTAAAAAAATAATATGATGAACAAAGTTAAAAATCACATTCAGTTTTAACTCCTGCCCACTGTTTTGAGATTTGGACCTTTTACTGTATTGGTGATGATGTTTCTGAACACTTACTTTTTGAAGATTTCTGCTGGTGAAAACAGGAGCACGTGAGAGCTCTTCATGATCACATAATTAATTTCCTATTATATAAAAGTATTCTCCTCTAATACACTTATACTTTTCCATTACTCATATGCAGAGCCAGTGCTGTAGAAGAAATTGACTCTCAATCATTAAACATACACCCCCACTCCCCTAAAAGAGCAGTGTCATGTTTTCTGCATTAACTTAGCAGCTAAAATTAAATTAGAAACCTGAGTTTCATCATTTCAGTCAATATTCAAATAATGAAAATTAAAATATCATCTGGCTGGACAAGACTTGCTCCCTAACCAGAAAATCCTAAGGCTCCTTCTAAGTTTATAATTATCTTCTCTGTGGGGTATAACAGCCCTGCAAGCAGCCTCTGTAAAATTGCACCTGACATTCAAGTCACAGAATTGAACTTTCCTACTCAAACTGAAAGGAAACAGATTATGTTTTAAATTAATTCCATTGTAATATTGGCCTGACAAGTGATGATGGGAACATTATTTGCACAGAAAATGACAGTGAAAGGAAAGGATGGAAATCTCTATGTAACATGCAGATCATGTCATCAGATACAACTCTCCCATTTTTAATCAGCGCAATATTGAACTTGAAAAACATGTATGTCCAGTGGGCTCCAATAAACTCAAGAAACTATTGCATGAAAGAAAATTACTCACTTGTTTGCCTTAGACCCAAATCATCTTTGCTCAGATTTCTTTTGTTCCTGGAGTGCTTTGAGGTCAATTAAAAAATGAATGCCTTCCAAACAGACAGATAATTAGTTAACAGTCTCTTCATTACAGGTCCCACAGGGAACACTCATTTACAAGAAGCCCTGACCCTGTTGTCCTTGGGAAACCCTCAGTAATAAGTTACAGAAGCAGAGGCCAAGACAAACCTGTTCAGACTAGGACTATACAGATGTTAAAGAATGAGCTCAAGTCCCTAGAGTCTTCCTAACTAAACTACTAGGAGCAGTACCACTATTTGAACACTCAGGTTCACTTTATTTTCCAAGCATACACAGTCAGACAATTGTTTTTTGATAGCACAGTTTGTAAGAAGAATCTTTAGTTACCTCTTGGGGAGTGTATTACTGGCATTGTGCTCAGTGCCTTGCGGAAAGCGAACGGAAAGGCTGCGATTCAGCACTGTTCAGTTTCATCACCTTGCTGGCTACATGACTGTGCTTTCTGATTTCAAAGCAAGTTCCCACCTGGGAGCGGCAGCCAACTTCACCTCCCCCCCCAATTGATTTTTGCTGTTTATTATGTCCCCTACTGTAATAGTAGAAATACCTTACATAGCATCATAGTGTGAAGTAGAATACAAGCAGCACATTGCCTTACCTTGACCATAAAACATACTGCAAGCAGGTTTTGTATTTCAGTTGCTCTCAGAACAATTGAATTACTAAGAAAACAGGGTGAGACTGTACACATTCATGCATGTTAAACATTTTAATCAACATTCATCACATAAAAAAGAAATCCAAAGATGTGATTGCAGCACATGATCTATCAGAGAGGGGTTTACACCACTTAGTTCATGTATCCACATAAACAATCACAGCAGGACAGAGAGGAGTTAGTGGCCTGAGGCTAACTGGGTATGCTGTACTGCCAAAACAAGTCCTTAAGGTAGTTATACCATTACTAATATACAGGCAGCAAAAATTAAAGCTGCATGAGCTTCAATGAGTCATGCCATGTGATTGCACTATCAAGTGTATTTTAATGCCTTGCAGATCCCATGCTGATCACTGTATTATCATGTAAAAAAAAATCCACATTTCTAAAATACTGAGCTTAGTAACAACTGTTTAAAAGTCCTCAATAACAGTGCTCTTCTCATAGTCATATTGCTTCAGTAAGTCCAAGGAAACTTTTTCATGCTGACATTAAACAGAAGAATCTATCTTCCCATCTTCTGATTTATAATGACATGCTTCCTGCAATGCCAGTCATAGAAACAGGTCACAAAGACAATCACAGTATCTGCCATGTTGGGCTTACATCAGAGGCAGCAATGGGTATGTCAGTGGTAAGATTCTGGTGGTTCTGCCATAAGTTCTTTGTTGAGATACTCTTCAGACTAATTTCTTTCCTAGTCACTGAAGGAAAAAAGGGTCCAAAAATGGAGGCTACAATTTATAAAGATATTAGAGCCCTCTTATTGTGTTGATTCAATGTCTATCCATAAAATTTCAGGTCTAGAAATTTGTCTTTTTGTTTCTATTTGGAACCAGTAACTAAAGGAAAAATTTCCTCCAAGTGTTAACCTTACTCTGACACAAGCTTTAAGGCAAAAGGCAAAGTTTTCTCCAAGTTTATATGTCTTTGACTTTATGGGGGAAAAAAAGAGGTGTTTTTTTTTTTTTTCCCCAGAGAAGCATGCTTAAGAGTATGGTCACAAGTGAAATGCACAGAGAAATAATCCAATACAGGAGAATCCAAAGCACACACAAAATAATGTTCCATTACCCCTGTGCAGGAGTTTCGCATTGTATGAGGCATGTTCAATGTGAATTTGTGTGTCCTTGGCTCAGTTTTACAGATCCAGTTGCTGCATGTGAGAAAGTCCATTCTAAAACCAATGTTTTAGAAGCCACAGACAGGATTGTGGAAATTAAAGATTCAAGAGGAAAACTACTTATAGTTAAAGGTATAAAATCCCATGGGGGGGAGGGGGGGGGAGGGGAGAGAGAAAAAAAAAAGGTGATAAACAGGATGGTGGCCCATTCACAACCTGATTGATGATTCAATAGCCACCTGAGAATTATCAGGTATCTTATCATTGATTGCAATCATACTATTGCTTAGCCTTATAGCTCATCAGTCCTAGCTATCTATCATGCATAGTAGCCAGAAAATAATTGCTTTGTCCTCTTGTACATACGCTGCAATTGGGCATAATCTGCGGTGACTCCTAAAGCATTAACTCTAAGGGACTGGGGGAAAACCTTTCCCAGCTACTCAGCCCAGTAGGTTAAGTGGAAGTAGATACCACAGTATGGGGTTTTGCTTTTTTTTATGCAAGTTTCTCATTGCCATGGCAAGCTCTTCAGGTGAGAGGGCCTCAGAACTACAGAACTAAATAATTAGTCCTTTCCTAAAGGTGCACAAGAGAATGTTCTGTGACTGTACTGTGAATGTTTCCACAGTAAATCTTATGCAATTAAGGAGCTCAGACCTTTTCCTGGCTACTCCCACCACAATCTGTACTGCTGAAATGACTTTCCTTCACTTACAGGGGATACTTGCTGATACAGGGGGAAGAAGTGCAGGTACAGAATGTGCCAGTGGAAAGTTCTCTTATGCAAGATTTTTTTCTGTTGACTGACTACTTTTAGACTGGTTTGATTCACTTCACTTATCTGACAAATTCAGTTTCAGTGGTCTGAAAAAAAAACACCCATGCATTTAAGTATGAATAAAAATAAGTATTCTGAATTATAAGGCTTCTAATTAACAATATGAATCTAAGAGTTCTCTGTTGTTTTTTTTTGTTGTTAGCTATAGCATGGAATTAGACATTCTATTACTAAGACTGTGGATAGGCAAACTTGTTGAAGCAGCAGGAAATTCTGAAACATTTTCAATAAATGATATTTCCTTAGGAATCTCAAGATTCAGCGATGCATTTTTAAAATTATTTGTTCAATGCTGCTGTCATATTCTCAGTTTCATTAACCATCTGTCAAATGTCCTAGAGGCTGGGTTGAAGTCTCCAGGTGTTCTAATCTTTTAGGCAAGCTGTGCTCAGGATATCCTGAAGAGAGAGGCAGCTGTTAAGTGTACCTAGATGTCTGGAGATGCTTGGACTGAAGGTAGTTCAGAAAACAGTCCTGTCACACTGCAGCAGAAATCAGGAAGTCTTGAAGGCTTTCTGAATCTGGACTATGTGGTTTCTTTCCTGTAACAGTCTCTAGATTTTCTCAGAGCTTACCAGTTTTGAAAACCTCAGAGATTTCCATTTAATTTCCCATGTTAGAAATATCAGCTCCCAGCTCAGGCCAGGTTATCAGGTTTCTGTACCATTCCCTGTGCATCCAAAGGCTGGAGTTGTATCCCTAGGCAAAAATGTGCCAGCAACTGATCCTGTGGTCAGAAAGGCTTTTACCCATGTTTCATAGGGCAAATTGCCTCTGTACACAATGCATCTAGGAGCAAAGTAGTTGAACCAGTAAAAAAAGAGCAAGGGTGGAACCTAACAATTTTTGGTCCAGTGCTTGAGCTCATTCCTTAGCCATTTTTCAAACTAAGATCCTGACAGGCGAGATTGTTGATTTGCTTGAGGATAGAGAGGCTCTGCACAGAGGGATCTGGACAGGCTGGCTGGATGGGCTGAAGCCAACTGCATGAAATTCAGCAAGGCTGAGTGTCAGGTCCTCCACTTGGGTCGCTACAACCCCATGTAATGCTACATGCTTGGACTGGAGCAGCTGGAAACCTGTCTGGCAGAAAAGGGCCATAGGATGTTGGTCAACAGCTGACTGAATATGAGCAAGCAGTGTGCCAAGGCAGTCAAGAAGGTCAAGAGCATCCTGGCTGGTATCAGGAATAGAATGGCCAGCAACACCAGGGAAGTGATTGTCCCTGCATACTCTGTACTGGTGAGGCCACACCTTGAATATCATGTTCAGTTTTGGGCCCTGCACTTCAAGGACAATATAGTGCTGGAGCATGTCAAAAGGAGAACAACAAACATGGTAAGGGGTCCAGATAATAGGTCCTGTGAAGAGTGGCTGAGCTAAACGCAGTTTAGCCTGGAGAAAAGGAGGCCCAGGGGAGACCTTATTGCTTGCTGAAACTACCTGTAAGAAGGTTGCAGTGAGGCAGAGGACAGTTTATTCTCTTAAGTAACAAGCAATTGGACAAGAAGAAATGGCCTCGAGTTGCGCCAAAGGAGGTTTAGATTGGATATTAGGAAAAAATTCTTAACTGGAAGGGTTGTCAAACATTGGAACAGGCTGCCCAGGGAAGTGGTTGATTCACTGAGCCTGTAGGTATTTAAAAGATGTGTACATGAAGCACTACAGACAGGACTTAATGGTCACGTGGGTTAACACATGGCCAGGCTGGGTTAACAGTTGGACTCAATCTCAAGGGTCTTTTGTAGCCTCAGTGATTCTATGGTTCTAAGATTCTAACATTCAACTAGAGAAAGGTTTTTCAGAGGACAAAAGCCTCTGGATTCAGGGAGCCTGGCAGAATAGGCATTTGACTTAAGGAAGTCTCCTGGTATGAAGGAGAACACAGGGCAGATGTGCCTTGCACTGCTGGTGCTGCAAACTTTGGAGTACAGGCAGACCTGCAGAGCAACAAAAGCTCATACTTATGATATTGTGATTTTTCTTTGAATTGGTATTCTCTATTAGGATGTCATTTGCTCTGAAAACTTTTAACTCACTTGAGTGATCAGAAACTATGCTTCCATAATGTCAGACAGCCACAGTAATCGCTACCAAGACAAAAATGAAAGCTATTTAGAGAAGGGGATAGTAGCTTAGCTCCAACAATTGCAGATTTCCACTATTTCCAAGAGCACTTGAGGTCTGAATCTCTTAGTCCTACACAGTGGGATTTTGTTGTGGTTTTTGTTTGTTTGGGGATTTTTTGTTGTTCTTTTTTTTTTTTTTTTTTTTTACCCTTTTTGTTTGGTTGTTATGGTTTTGTTCTCTTCTCTTTTGTGCATTGGTTTGTTTGTTTGTTTAATTAGATTTATACCCAAACAGACTGAACATGATTTTTTAGGTCTTCTAATTAATACACTACTGTCAGTGCCCCCTACGGCCTGTGTTACTTGGCAAGGGTCAGGGTCTTCAAAATCAATAACTGCATGTAATAGAGTTTCTTGCCCTTCAAGTGTTTTAATGTTAAAAGTGTTTTAATGTTAAAGTTTGACCTTTATGACTAAAGACCAGTTTGAACGGAAATCCCTATCTACATCTGCACACATATATATGTGTGTGTGTGTGCACATATATTTTTGAATGTAAAAATAGAAGAATTCTATGCATTACCATAGAAGTAATCAAAGCATTGAAATACACAAGGATACAGTGATAAACTAGACAGGCTCCATCAATTCTTTAGAGAATAGCTTTTTCATTATTAATATGCCTTTTTGGCACATTTATCCAGAAGAGTCACAACATTTGACTGGCTGTTTACAGCACCGACCTCTGATTAACTTGTGATTACATTGTAGCACAGACTTCTGGAAAAAGAACAAACAAAACAACAACCAACCTTTTTCTTTCCTTATTTATGGAAAGAACATTATATTCTGTATCTGAAGGGAATGTATTTTTCTTAAGGATGCTTGATAATCCTTCTTCATTATGGCTAAAAATGCTCTTTCCTATAAAGACAACAAGGCACCCTTTAAACTTATTTACTGTGTGCAGTTCAGCTGACATAATATGGACAGATATCATCCAAAGAGAATACTTGTCTCATGAAGGAAACTCTCTGCAGATCTATAGCAGATGGAGCAAGAACAAAAGTAGGCAAAGACAATATCATAGTTGTTTCTACTCATTATCTTCAGTATGAGGAAGATCCTAAGGCATGTAAGTTTAGTGCCCCTTGAATATATTTCTCTCTTGGTTCCTTTGCTCAAAAACTACTCAGCATAAGGCATTGCCTGGCATTCCCTGGACTCTGCTGCATGAATGGAGCCACGATATGATGTATCACATTAAGTAGAAATTTAAAGAAATATCCAGGCATGTCCTACAAATCTCAAATGACTTTGCCTATCTTGCTCCAAAACCTATAAAAACCCACAACTGTAAAACATAAAAATGTTCAACTTTGCATTAGAGATCTAACTATTATGCTTCCAGGTCTTACCATTATCTCTGAAGCTGAAATTTAAGGATTTCTCATTCCCTGTGGGAGTGCCTATTGCCTTCCCTGCATGCCTTGCGTTAAACACTGCGACTTTGCTTTCCTGCCATCCCTCTGCATTCGTCCTGCAATGCTGTCCTCAGAAGGAGCCCTGTGACCCCCACTACCAAGAGGATGCTCTGCAATGTGCTGCCATACCTCTCCCAAAGTAGAAGTGCTTTCCAAGCTACAGCAGTGATCATTTATACCGGTAACAGGGATTGACTATGAAGACCTACAGAAATCTCTGCAAACAGCAAGAATAAATCTGTAAAATAAGAGCTAGAGTAACATGAACATAATACAAAAGCATACCATATGTATTTAGGAAAGAGTAATATTTTGGGATTTGTAAATTATGCTTTGGGGGGTGAATTATATTGTTCAACTCCGTGCCAAACATCAGCAGCAGTAAAAATATTAAAGTGCTTTCTAGTGCTGTGTTGGACTAATACCTGCCTAAAATCTTTTCCCTCAAATATTTTTTATCATCTTGGCAAAAGACTTGAAACAAGTAAAGAACAATATGAGGCAATCCCCCTGAAATACTTCTTTAAAAATTAATTGCAAGGAATTAGCCAAGTTGCTGAATTGCAAAATCACAAGGAATTGCTAAAGAATGTTGATATTTTTCAGTCAACAATACTAACTTCTACTGTCATTAAAGCATTTTTAATATAAAATGTCCTAATAAAACTCAGATTATCAGATTATGTTTTTTCCTTATCACTGTCTTTACTAACAAACGGAAGTCATAAATATTATATTTTCTTCGTATATCACAAGTACAGTTATAAAAGACAACTGACAAGTTTCAGTTAAGGAATGCACCTATTAAACTATATATGTGAACAGTTTTCCCAGATTGTCTGTCTCCTTGGCAAGTAAAGGTAATGTCTGTTACTACAGAGGGAAAAAAGACAAGCAAGTAAACAAACCCCAAAACCAAAACAAAGAAATAAACAAGAAAAACCCCAATACCCTACATTATCTGGTAAATTGTATAAAGCATCTAAAGGAAGGTCTCTGCCAATTGTCATGACCACTATAGGAAAGGCCCTTATATTTTTATATGCCTTTAAATTACTCCCACAAATGTGTCACATTCTTTGAATGTCAACCTGGGTATTGTCTCTTTCCTGGTTTGATTTCTGAGCAGTAAGGAGACACCAGGAGACGAAACTTCACTCAGGGATGCTGATTTGAACAATCAGACTGGAAATAGTATGTAAAAATGATGAACGTTTGCACAAAATTACATATATCATTAAAAGCAGGATATGGGAAAAAACCATACTTTTATCTTGTGAAAAAGTTAAAAGCCATTGTCAGGAAAAAATGGAGTGAAGTTTGGCTGCTTTTGTGATGAAAAAATAGCAAGACTGGTCCACTTATAATGGGTTTATAAAATAAAGCAACAAATTGTGTTTTGTAAAAGCCAAGATTCAGTCATCAACAATACAAGTCAGAAAATATGTGCAAAACATACACACTTGCCAGTGAATGACCACTTCACTGAGTTAGCGTTTTTGTAAATTACAAATTAGGGATCATGATCCTAATAAATACAATATACTACTGGTTAATAGCTCTCACACCATTTTAGGTTTTTGAAAGAGATTTATAGGTTTATAATGAGGAACATTACAACAGTGCAGGTGCTATTAACTTCATTAAAAGTTATGCATTAAAAAAAGGAAGAGCAAACCCTGTGCATCTTCCATTGAACAGAAAATAGAAAAGCATTTTGTTAAAGTCTTTTCCTTGCGTAGCGATTTCTAGGAAAAAAAAAAATCTCTGTTTCAAGGTGACTTCTAAGCAGTGTAATTAATATGGTGGATTTCACAAATTGCTTAATGAGTACTGCATGTAATGAATATTCTCTGAAACTTTATGGCTGTTTCCTACATCCATTCAGCACAACAGCAGTTTTGAGCACTTGTTGCAGATGTTCCCAACTGTTTTCTGCCAAAAGCAATTTTACTTCTTGAATGATTGAATTATGAATGCCAATTTTAGCTGATAGTACTGTTAAAAGATTAATGTCCTAAAGGGAGAATCAAATTACTGCCTGAGTTCTTTTGACATCACTTAGAAACACTCTCAATGCCTTTCAGCTTGGACAGTGTGCTTTTTAAAACAACATAACTTAGCTAAGTAAGTTTAGCTTTCTCAAAATATGGTTACAAAGTATCTAAAGCTAAAGCCCTATCTTAATGGATTTATCATGACTGTATAGTCTCATGACAAAGTTCTTAAACTTCACATTAAAAAATGTTAAAACTAAGTGTCATACGGCAGCCATCCAAGCTACTCCTTGGAAGAAATTGCAAATAGTGTGCAATAAAGAGTTTAAGTTCCTATAATAAGCTGAAACTATTTATTACCATAAAATTATGTTTAAAAGTTTAAAAAAAATGATAACCATATAAGACAGGTACATGTGCTAGTGGCAGAATCTTGTAAGGTTCCACAGTAATAATACTAAGTGGATTTGTAGCTTACTATGGTTATGAAGATGAAATAAGTAATACAAAAAGAAAATCAAAGCTTTGGCCAAACTGTCTCGTTCAGAAATGAATTCTAGAGTAAAGATATGAACTGTGCTTCTTGCATTTTTGAAGGCAGATACTACATACTTCATGTCAAGCTGCAGATCTGTGAGTGCAGACTTTGAAAAGAGAAGAAGTGGTGATTTAATGCTAATTTGATGCATCATTCAGTCAAGACACCATCTAAGACTGATTTGACAAGACACATTCAAAGTACAAAATGATCAAAATGAAATCTTTAGTTATTTTATGGCAAATCAGGTTTCTGACTGTTGCAGAATTTTTTACAAGAAATTGTATCATCAGAACAGATTAATTAAGTGAAAGGTGGAAGTAATACAGTGAGTGACATCTTCACTGGTTAAAGTGTGATGGATCAAAGAAATACAATGGAATGATGTTGTCTCTGAGTGACTACATCTTACTTGATCAAATGCTCCCACAGAACCGCATTATTATTTCTGCACTTTAATTCTGATGCTCAGAACTGAACAAAGTTCACCTTTTTCATTTCAAGTCAAGTTAATATCATCGTCAGTTTTGATCTGCTAAGTTACCCTTTTCCATGTCTGAATGAACCCACAAACCTCAAAATTTAGTCCAGCTAGTCATATTTTCCACACGTGCTTACTCAATGCATAGGTTTGTATAACTGAGGCTCAGCCATGACCCAGGATCAGACCACAACACTTACATAGTCTCAGTTTGATTTTAGATAGTGTAATTAAGTGGTTAAACGAAGACCTAATACTTATGAAATATGAGAAGGATTGAGGAACTGAAAGAAGAAAATGAAAAGAGATAAACAAAGAATAGCAACAATTGAAGGTATAAATAATGTAATATTTGTCCAGAAAAAAAATATGCCATTGCTATCTTAATTTTCATAAGCTCTCAACTAAGGCAGAATATAAAAGCAAATCACACTAATTCTTTAGACAGAACAAAACCTCACATTATTTCATATATTTTGAACTGAATAAATGCACCAATAATGCCACCTGAATAAGTGTAACAGTAATTCCACAGCACTACCCTATTTTGGGACCAAGGAATACCAATACCAAGGTCAAGGAATATGAAGTGTGGATCAAGTAGGCAGCTGGTGCTCCAGAAGAGGTAGAATAACACAGATATGAGCTTGCCTATGCCACATACTTTGGAGCTACAAATCAGCTTAAGCCCCTGCTTAAGCCAGGCTTCCAAGTAGAAAGCATCTCCAGGTTTTCTACATCTTCCTAACTCAAATATAGTTATTAAGAAAGCAAGATCCAATGTCAGACTGAATGGTTTGGATCTACAGGATGCTTTACAACTAACTGCTGATGACCAGGAAGTGGCAGCCATCGTTCCTGCAACACACACAGTACAGTTGGTGATTCTCTTCTGCTTTCAAGATTTTGTCTGGTCATGTATAGCTTTTCTGTAAATGCCAATATCTTGACATTTTTTTCACAGAACCCTTGTTTCCACAGTAACTTTGAGAAGATTATGTTGATTAGAATACTTCTTGATGCCAAAACCCATGCAAAAGAGGAAAACAGCAAGGAGCTCACATAATTGTGTACAGGTGACAAATCAAGCATATGGAGTGTGAAAAAGAAGAGTGAAATCATTGAAGAGCTAGCAGCTAACCCTTCATATGAAATTTAGCCTTTTTTTGAAACACTGAGAAGAAAAAATGTGGTGCCTTTTTTTCAAGATGTAATCTGTAGCATTACAGACTTCTGGAATTTATTTAAACAATTTCATTCAGATTTTTTTACTTTACTGACTGATGTTTCTGCATTGAAGCTATAACTACATTGCTGTTTGTCAGTAACAACAAAACCAAACATAACACCTTTAGATATGCAATATATACAATGTCTTTATGTATACAGACATATGGTCCTACATCCACAGACTCACAGAATGACTTGGGTTGGAAGGGACCTTAAAGATCATCTAGCTCCAAATGCCCCTGCCATGGGCAGGGGCACCTTCTACTAGACCAAACCACTCAAGGTCTCATCCAACCTGGTCTTGAACACCTCCAAGCAGAGGGGCAACCACCGCCTCCGTGGGCAACCTATTCCACTGTCTCACCATCCTTACTGTAAAGAATTTCTTCCTAATATATAGTCTAAATCAACCTTCCCTCTTGTCCTATCACTACAAGCCTTTGTAAAAAGTCCTTTCCCAGATTTCTTGGGGGACCCCTTCAGGTAGTGGAAGGCTATTAGGTCTCCCCAGAACCTTCTCTTTTCTAGGCTGAACAGCTGCAACTCTCACAGCCTGTCTCTATAGGGGAGGTGCTCCAGCCCTCTAATCATCTTCATGCCCCTCCTCTGGACCTGCTCCAGCAGTTCATATATATGTCTTTAGTCTTTAGAATTTACTATTCAGTCAATTGCAGGGTGCAACTTTAAAAATAAGAATTAAAGCTCAGTTTTAGAAAGAAATTTGAGAAAAACTCCAGGCAACTCAGCTATTAAACTAAAGATAAGGCAACAAGGGCTTCACAAAAGCTGTGGGTACATTTCATAATGATGAACACTGCAGTTCATCACACAGTACGTTAAATTAATATACTTAAATACTGCTGCAAGCTAAAAATACCTTTCTATGTTCATAATCTTATGTCTGTCAGAAATTAAAATGAGGACAAAAGTTTTCATTGTCAAACCATGGTAAGGATAGTGTTTTATCAAGACGTAAAGATTTACGTGCTGAGAGTATAATGTTGTACAAACCTTTAGGGGACAAATTCACCTATCATGCTTCACTCACAAAATAAGGTACTTTTCCTTTTCATATATATTTATGAGAGAAAATAAAACTATATTTTTCTTCTCAGTACACTTACTTTTTCCTAATATTTAATGCAAAAATACCCCCAAACCAAACCCCATTTTTCTGGCGTATATCCTCTGTTCAATTCTGTAGAACAGACTACAGATACTGATTGACATGACTCACTAGACTGCATTTTCCAGTTTTCAAGATCTGTAACTTTATGAAACCTCTTCTGCACAAATATTTTCCAAATGCGTTTTGCTTCTTATGCAGCTTTAGAAAAGCTGCTTTTCTGACTCCTAGTGTTCTGCTTCTCTTTTTCTTTCAGAAAACAGCCAACAGTTTGTATATTCACTTGGGATCAGTCTTTACTTCAGTCTAAGTAATACATTTAAATAACGGAAGATCTGACCATTTTCAATTCTTTTTGAACTTTTTTACATATGACTAAAATGAGCTGTCTATTAAAGTGACAGTCCACTGGGTTCACTTCTCTCACATTTCTTAGAAATATTCAGAAACTTGTTTGATGCTGAAAATTATTTTATTGTTTTTGTGTTATCACACTGTCCTTGGGAAAAGAGCAAGGGAAAAAAAGAGTGCATAATACTTGGAAAGAAGTTTTCACATATTATCTGCATAAAGTATCTCCTTTATAGTAAAATATACGTATGATTTCAATTTATTGGACAGATAGCCCTCACAAATGTGCAGACAAAAGATTAGCCATTTTGCTAGAATCAGACTCACAAACTATAAATACACATTTGTGAGGGCTTACATCTCCTCAGAGCAAAGTGCAAGGATTCATATCCAAGCTGTTATGTCCAGGATAGAAATGCAAGAAAATACAGTCTAATCCTAGTTCAAATTTACTATTAAAAAATTCAAATAAATAAGTAGTCTGAGATATTTCTAATTCACAGTGTATAAAATTTAAATACTAAAAACCTCAAAACCAAAAAAAAAAAAAAACAAAAAACCAACCCATAATTTTTCAATACAATTTCCTTCAGGCACCTAAATCCATTATAATAAAATTTATTTACTGTGTATTTACTGCAAATTCCTTTGTCAGCAGGAGGAGTTAGATAAAAAACTGCCCTTAACTATACTCAAATTTCAGTTTAAAAACCACAAAACATACTATCAACAAGGAAGTTAATGGGAGACAATTCTAGTTCATTTAAAATATATGTCAACAGAAACATATACTGCCCAGCCTGAATATACACTTTAGAAGGATATGAATTAATTTCACTATGGTTTGAGAGCCAGTACAATGTGACACGCTCCATTACAATTTTTCTCTATGAGCATTCTCAACAGACACTCAAACAGATGCAAGTTCCACTAGTTAGTAGAAGAGCAAGGCCTTCTCCTTGAAAGAATACTTTTGGTAGCCTCCTACATTTTAGGAAGTTCCCAAAGCATCCTTGTCATTCCATTCCTGGCTTGGGAATCCTGCTAGATGACCAGTTACTGTCTGCTAAATTTGGCCTCAGACATTACAGAGAAAAAAATGCATTTGTGTTGTCGTTTTGACAACCAATTCTGTGGGAAACCTCAGCGTTAGGCAACATTTTTCTTTCCCTTTTTTCCTCCCTGTAAATTAAACATATTAATGTTGATATAAAGCTTAGCAGTACAGACTTGCAGTTAGTTATAGAAAGAAGACACATTCTTTTCTGAGATGCTGCTCTTTTCCAGGAATTAGGTGACTGTTCATGTATTCATTTATAGTGACATCATATGAATACAGAATTACAAATGCCAAAATTCAGCATGAGTAAATTTGCACTATAAATGCAAAGAATTAGCAGCTACATATGCACTTCTTTCTGTTCAGAGGTGTTTACATACAAACCTGGATATTCCCATAAGAACAGAAAATTCTATCAGTGGTAAACAAAAACATTTCCTAGGAACAGTGGTACATAGCTGGCTCATTGTCTAAGAATATAGAAACAGTGAAGGTCAAATACCTACTTATTAATTTACTTAGTAGATGATAAAAACCAAAAGAGATAACATCACAAGGCAAATACACTTGTGGCAATAAATAGCACTGTATTGACATGTTTATGTTTTTGGTCCTGAAGGATGTACTCAGTATTTTGACAATATAGGACAAATTGTATAAATGCAAATACTGAAAATAAATTAAGACACATGGGACAAATGAAAAAAAAAAAATCATCCATCCCACAGAAATAATTTTAAGTAGATTCCAGGTCCTGTGTGCTGTTCCAATTGAGATGTAAACAAATCCTCCTGAGACTGATGTGAAACTGTACTTATATAGACATAAAAAATAAGAAAATAATATTTTGTCTTCACTCAGTACTACCTAAATATATAAATAAAACTGTATTTCCTTATATAGAAAAATTCCTTATGCTAGATCTCTGCAATGCAGTTTATACTCAGAACTTACTGTTAACGTTCTTGTCCACAAATTTTTCACATCCTGACTTAAGCCAATGGATCTCTGCTGCAATCGATTAGGACTTTGATTTGAGTGCTGATGATGGAGCTGCATAGCTATACATTCTGCAAAATGTTGGAAGAACTTAATTTTTTGAAAGAATGCTTTGAAAATTTATGTCTTTCTACAATTGACTTCTTAATGTTTAGAGGACTTGTCATGAAAAAGGTTACTGCAACGATATTTTAAAATAAAAAAAATGTACACATATTCTGAAACTACTTTTATACGGGTACTGGTTAGCTTCTAAAATCCCCTTTACCTCTGCCTGACAAAAACTAAAATACCATCCATGATAGCCAAACCTGTGTCATGTAACAGAATGTTGTTCGTGTTTACTGATTACTATTTAGAAATAAGTCATGAAATGCAATACCTGATAAAAAAAGGTTTTAAAACAAGACTGTGAGATATAAGAGCAGAAAAAGAAAAAGAAAACAAACAACCAAACAAACAAAAAAAAAAAAAACCCAAACCCCAAACACTCCCAAATCTGTTTGTGAGGAACAAAAGAGAACACTAATTCTGCACTGGGTGAGGAAAAAAGTACTTTGGACAATATAATCAATTTGGATTTTACACCTTTTACTACATACATAGTCACATGGCACTGGTTATTGCCTTGGGGAATAAAATATTTCTCTTATCTCGGAAACAGCCATTTTCTGCAGCATATAAATATTGAGAGCACATTCTTATGTCTATTAGATTTGTGCTTTGATTATTCCAGTAAAAAGAGAATATGCTACATGTTTAGAAATGATCCCTCTATTTCACATTTGCTGAATTTTGTATTGCAAATAGAAGTCACCAGTAAACAGTGCCATTAGTTTCATATGGGAGCATTAGAACAAAAAATCAAAACAAAAATAAATTTGAAAAATTCTGTTTTTCTCTTTTTCTTATCCAGTTCTAACCACATGTAGAAGAAGGGCAAACTAAAAATTCCCTTTTTAGAACTACATAGAAAAATGCTTTCATTTATGGTCTGTGATAAGGGTGCAGAATACATACAGAATTGTTAGGGTTGGAAGGGACCTTAAGGATCATCTTGTTCCAACCCCCCTGCCATGGGCAGGGACACCTCACACTAGATCAGGATGTCCAGAGCCTCATCCAGCCTGGCCTTAAACACTTCAGGGATGGAATGATATGTATGATTATCATATTAAACCTCATCTTCACTTTAACAGATTCTTCAGATTATTTTCTAATTTATTGTGACCCATGAAATATATCCTTCTGGGAACAATGAGATGTATATAGATTCTTTCTCAGAACATGCAATTTGCCACACCAGTAATTAGTGCATCAAAGTGCTCATTTTTTATGAAGACATGCTTCAAAACCTTCCCTAACCCCAACAGAGAGCTAAGTCTACAAGTGATAGGTATGTGCAGCTCTTTTTTTCCCCTTTCATTGTTTGACTAACAGTATCAAAGAATCAAAAGTATCAGAGATACGAGCAGAATGAAGTGTGTTCATGTTTTAAAGGCCTTGATTGCTAATTATTGAAAATATCCCTCTTTACTGGTAGTATTTGTCCTTATCTTCGAATGACAGATTAAATTATATCTGCTCTTTAACTATCTTTGACTATCACCTGTAACTGCCAGTAGGCTTCGTCATACTAAGTGAAACCAAAGATTCATATTACTGAAATAGAGCTTACCTTTTGAGAGATTGACTAAAGCTTTTGGGTTGTTACCTGAGCAAGATTCAATAAGTTTAAATTTTAAAACTGTTCAGCTAAAATAGAACAAAAGATGTGCTTACTAATTTAAAAAAAAAAAAAAAAGGCTTTCATTTGTAAACTTTTACAGAGGAAATAATTTCCCAAGTTATTGGAAGTATTTTTCTATACAGCAATTTTTTTCAAATAATTTATTTTTCAAGAAGTGGAAAACAATTACTGCAGATGATTGGTTCATTTTATAGTTCTTGACTGACAACTCCAGCAACTTACTCAGACCACTTTTGTTAAAGTTTGGGTTTTTTCCACTTGAGTATTTGCTTTCACTTTTTCTCTCCTTCCTAGTTCTTTGAACTTGAATTGTGACACTATTGAAAGAAATAGTTTTCTCCTCAAGAGCAAAACATGTTACATAAAATGCTAAAGGACAAACTATCTTCTTTCTCCTTCTCATTAGCAGTATGTTAACTTCACCTGCAGTGTCTAAAGAGTGTCAGCTATATCAAAGATCATTCTCTAACATGGGAATACCAGAGGTTTTATTTGGTAGTCAAACAAGAAACGTAGCATTTTTCCTTTCTTCATCCCTTTAATTGCTCTGATTTTTTTTTCATATCATAAATGATTCCCACATTACATCAGATCTGTCATATAGTTTTCACTGACCTACTTTTACTTAAGTAAATGTTTGACAAAGACAACAATCATAACCATAATCATCATTCAGATGTTGGACAGATTGTTATCCATTCTAAGTTTCAGTGGGCTGCCTTTGGCACTTGTGAACCTTTAATTTGCCACTCTTTGCCACAGAGAAAACGAAATATAGGTGTTCTGTCAGATTAATATTCTGATCATTTTAAGGCATCTCATTCATGTAAGCATGCATTTTTAAAAAAGGAAATTGTCCTTTACTTGTGATCAACAATTCACCACTACCTTTTCTCTGTATATCTGCAAGTGATGTTTCCTAATATGTTCCATATGAGAACTTAGTTTTGATATATGTAGAAGCAGAAATATGATCATTTGGTTTAATTTCCTTAATGAGGGAATTTATCCTTTTTGCACAATATGCCAAGCAAGCTAGCTGTCTCTGAAAGTCAAAGAATGAGACTATCACCATAGGTTTGTAGTAAAATGCTCTTTTGAAACAACACCTGAGATATACTCTTCTCAAAATTGTCTTCAATAAATACAGCACAAAAAATAAGACTGAGCCTTTCATTACAGGCAATTTACGACAAATAAAATATTACTAATTACAGCTTTCTGTTTTTTTTTTTTTAATTTAGATTGCAGTTTGAGAAATCCTCTTACTTATGGCAGCAATTATCAAACTTTCAAATTCTCACTTTTCCCATGTTCAGAATAAAGTAACAACCCTGCAAGTTTCAAATCTCACACGTATTATGATTTCAATCCAAATCATAATTTCCTTTCCAATCTTTAATTAAAATGTTTGCTTGAATCACCACCATAGAGATGTAATAAGACTGTGCAGCAAAGTGTTAGAATTAGGAATCATTAATCAACACTAACCACTTGCTGTAAATGTTTATCAACTGTGAGTATGATATGAGATACAGTAGTTCCTAGGAACAAAACAGGAAGATGTGACTGCAGAGATCTGAGGTCTGCCTGCCAATGGAGTCAGCAAGCCCATCTGCATCCATGAAGCTGCTGTGAAACATCACTGGTTGCAACTGCAGTAAGAATTGCATTGCACTGACAAACTTCCAAAGCAGGAGTGAACACCCAGCTATGTATCACTTCACTTTGTCCTGCAGTAAATTGTTTTCTAAGTAAAACATTATAATAGCAGAAAACTATTTCATGCTTTTAAGTGCTGGCAATGCTTCAAGTTTTCTGCAAAGTTCACCCTCTATATATACTCAAATTTTTAAAAAGACAAAACACCTGAAGCCGTGTCAAGGGGCCTTCTTCTTATAGAATCTGTTGGAAATCAAAATGAAACTCATTTATGCAGTTTCACATTAAGATTTTGTGAGATTTTGTATTTCTAAGCAATGAAAACACTAATTTAGACTAATTATTCTTGACATTTTGGAATTACAAAAATAATGAACTTCAGAAGAATTTTTGCTTATGCATACACCATGTGGTAGTATTAATGAGGATGAATATGTAATTGTACAACACAATAACTTCATAATTATTTTGTAATTAAAAGGTCTACTCCTCTGATTACCTGCACTTAAATTTAACATCTAATTATCTGTAATGAGTGATTATATAAGATAGACAAAGACCTACTCACCATGTCATTCTTAGACATTTAAGCACTGTGACAGCAAATTCTACTCTTCTATGCAGGGCTTTTGGATACTGAGCATGTGTCCACTAAGGAAGGGGTCTGTGCATTGACAGATGGTTTTCTTTCCCTAATGGTGGGATGGCATTCACCTATAGTGAATGTTTCTGTGCTAGCAGGATAGCTAGTGCCTCTGTAGATTTGTCCAAGACATCTATCTACTTGGACTGCTCCCTCAAATCCATTTTTTCCCCTTGTTACCATGTACCTTTTTATTCACATGCTTCATAAGCACTTCTGAAAGGACATGAAATCTACCACACAAGCTCTGGGACACCTTTTCTGAATGGCAACTGTTTGGGCCTAACTTGACATCCTGCTTTTCTTGTTTGGGGAGATTTGTCAGTGTCAGAGCCTTCATTTAATTCTACGAGAGAACTGCTGAATCTTTGTAACATAAATACAGGTGATTTACTCACAGTATGATACCACATTTCCTGTTTTATTGGTATTGTTTATTTGTTACTGATTCTGAGAGTATGAGAAAAAGCAACACACGTCAAAACATGATGTGACTTGGGTGGTACAAATAATCTATATCAGGGCCTGCTGGTAAACTTTTACATATACAACTGTTATGAAGATTAAGAGGTTGATTTGGAATTACATGTAGTACAGAATCACTGATGGTAATAATAAATTGCTATCTGCGTGGCAGTGATAGGACGACTATCCTCACTGGGAACATGTAATTTTTGGATCATGAATGGACAAGCTTCGAAAACAATATGAGGAAATAACTTGGGGATATTTTGTTCCTTTTCAATTCAGTTTTTACAAAACCAAGGCGGTAGTGAACTGGTAGGAGATGGGCTTCAAGTGACAAGATGACAAGAGAGGTTTTTCCTCTCTTGTTGTGTTAGCACAGGCAGGTGGTTGTACTTGATGTGTTTCATTGGGAACATATTCAATGCATTGCAGAGGCATGCAAAAAGATGACAAAAGTGACAGAAGAGCAGCTGGGCATTAGGACTGGAATCACTGATGAAACTAGGATGGCACGGCTTGAGATTTATATGAAAGCCAAACCAGCAGGAGAATGTGAAAAACAGAGGTATATAAAAAATCCTCAAACAAAACCAAAAGCATATGTGCTTTAACAAAGCAGACTTAAGTGATAATTTTGTGTTTATGAAGATTTGCAATCAGAATTGTTATTAAACAAACATTTACAAATACAAAAGACAGAAAACAGTTGTTCAAGAATATTTGTGCATTTCTTGACATATTAAGTATTTCTTACTAGAGAAAAGTTCTTGTAGCATCTTGTTACAATACAATTTAACACCTGGATTTTGTATTGCTATTCCAACGTATGTAACATATATTTGTCTATGAATTAGATTTCCTTTGAACCTTCATTGCAGAATTTACTCACACAGTGAATTAGAACACACAGAAACCTCCAAAATAAAAATCTGGGTTTTTTTTAAATTATTATAGATTCATAATGATAGGGCAATTTAAATGATCATATTTTCTAAACAAACCTGACATTCCAGCATGCATTTACCACAGTGTTATCTTTATGTTACCTTTTTTGAAAGGAACTCAGTTCATACATCGTAAAAATAACCAAGGTGCTTATATCTTCTGCAAAGCTTCCTTAGAAGCAGAACAGTTTGAGAAGTATTATGCAAACCAGAAAAAAAAAAATCTCAGACAAATTAAAATGAGATGGTAGATATTTCTTGAAAGTTTGAAAGGATCTTCTTCACACAAAAAGTATTTAGATGTTTTTTAACTTGTCTTCCAAAGGTATTCAGAAAAATTTCATTCATTTTTATATTCAAAAGCTAACTAAATGGATAAAGACTACATAAAATAAGATTTAACTTTATTTTTTTAGAGGGACCAATATTATTCAATATATTCATCAACGACCTGGATGAGGACACAGACCACACTGGCAGCAAGTTTCCTGATGACACAAAACTGGATGGAGCGGCTGACAAACCAGAAGCTTGTGCTGCCATTCAGAGAGACTTAGGCTGGAGAGGTGGGCAGGGAGAAATTTAATGAAATTCAGCAAGGACAAGTGTAGAGTCTTGCACCTGGGAAAGCAGAACCCCATGTACCAGTATAGGTTGGGGACTGGCCTGCTGGAGAGCAGTGAAGGGGAAAAGAGCCTGGGGTCCTAGTGGATGGAAGGATGACCATGAGCCAGCAATGTGCTCTTGTGGCCAAGATGGCCAATGCCATTCTGGGGTGTATTAGAAGGGCTGTGGTTAGTAGCTCAAGAGAAGTTCTCCTCCCCCTCTATTTTGCCATGGTGAGGCCACATCTGGAATATCGTGTCCAGTTCTGGGCCCCTCAGTTCAAGAAGGACAGGGAACTGCGTGAAAATGTCCAGCACAGAGCAACAAAAATGATTAAGGGAGTGGAACATCTTCCTTATGAGGAGAGGCTGAGGGAGTTGGGGCTCTTTAACTTCGAGGAGACTAAGGGGTGACCTCATGAATGTTTATAAATGTACCAAGGGTGAGTGCCAAGAGGATGGAGTCAGGCTCTTTTTGGTGATGATGCCAAACAGGACAAGGGGCAATGGGTGGAAGCTGAGGCATAGGAAGTTCCATGGAAACATAAAGAAATAAGATTTCACTGTGAGGGTGATGGAACACTGGAACAGTGAGGGTGGTTGTGGAGTCTCCTTCTCTCAAGATATTCAAGACCTGCCTGGATGCATTCCTGTGTGATGTGGTGTGATGATTTGAAACTGTCTTTTTAATTTTTCCTTGCCAAGGTCAGTACGTGTTATCTTCAGCCAGAAGAGAAGAAGAAACAGCAGCCAGACAGCCCAGCAACTGCCCCCACTGCAGAACGCAGAATGTGCAGAGTGCCCCACTTTGTTTTGGGTAATAGTTCTTAAACATTTCTATCTATCCAATGGAAGTGTTTAGAACAATCGTTATTTTGCTTTCTTACACCCAATAGTGACTTATTTACATTCTTTCACTTTCTCTGTTCTGAACTTTGCAAGGAAAAATTAAAAAGACAGTTTCAAACCATCACACCACATCACACAGAACCTGAGTTTTAATATCATCAACAATTAATGTATGTCATATATCCAAAGCTCCTCTGTAACTGACTTGACTTGTAGCTGTGATGGTTGGACACCTTTGCAACTGTAATGCTGATATTTCCTAACATTTGAACTGTGGCTTTCCAGCCTTTCCAACCTTGTTTATGGAGGTCTATTGCTCTTTCAAAAGTCACTTTTTTTTCTGTATATAAACAATGGAAAGTAAATGTCACAAATGCTTTGTGAAACCATAATGAGCTCTGTGTGAAGAATTTAGACCCACTGGATAATCAAGCTAATTATTGGTTAGTTTTACAGGCTATGTATACATTAGCAAGGAAGTTGGAACAGCAAAAGAGGATCAGTAGATCAAAACAGACGGCAATGAGGGCCCTGCAATGATATATGTGGTACAGGAGCTTTACCTCATATGAAGGTAAAATATAGTCCTCTGGACTGACTGTTTTTATTTGACATGTAGGAGCTGATCAATACAAAAGACCGGTCATTGGTAAGAACCCTCAACTCTCCAATAAAGGGCGGAAGTATATTTGCACCTAGAGTGGAGTTGGTTTTAGTGTTGCTTTTATTTTTTTCTGGAGGGGGCCACTGAATTTGCAGTTCAGTTCCCACAGAATTAATAAACTTCAGAAGGCAGCATAGATGATAAAAAGTATGGAATACTTTCACACATACATAAACCACAGCTCTTCAGCTAGGAAGAGATTATCGATAAAATGTGAAGGAGACCTGCAAAATGAACAGCAGAATAAGAGTAGGGAATTCTTACTAGCAATGTGAATCCACACCACTGTTCTGTGTCAATCTGGAGAACACTTGAAGCAAATATCCAGATTGGTTAAGCTCACATGAAATAGATTCCTTCAAAAGGAAAAAAAAAACAGAAAGATGCACTCCAGATACTCTCCTAAAATGATCCTGCCACTAACAGGCATCAAATTGAGTGGTAACTTTTTAAAGTAGGTATTCAGTATTTGACTCATTGCCACATATTCTGTTTGGGTGGAAAAATTATAAATGGGTTCAGGAGTTATTGGGCAAACAAGATGTCTGCAAAATATATTGACACAGATGCAATTTCCTGCTCAGAAATTACTCAGACCACACATTATCAGAAAATCAAACCAGCAGACAGATCATTCCATGCATGTCACATTATCATACTTTTTTATGTCAAGCACAACACAATGTCAATTTCTGCACCCTGAATTTAGTTTCAATAGATATTGAAGATTCAGAGTTCCCTAGGTGCTTGGCTTGTTTAATAACTTTATCTTGCAAAATGGCTTTCTGGTGGTGCCTAACAGACATCTACTAGTATCCTCAAGGTAGAGCAAAACATTATCCACTAAAATCCACAAAATACTGAGTTAAGCAAGTCTCTCAGTACTGTTGCATGCATCTACACACAGCTGAACAGTGCAAAGAACACACACTGGATGTTTTGGAGTTGCTGCACTTTGATCAGTGGATAAAGAACTGGCTTGATGGCTGCACCCAAAGAGTGGCTGTCAATGAGTCTGTGTCCAAGTGGAGGCCAGTGACAAGTGGAGTCCCTCGGGGATCAGTCCTGGGACCAGTCTTGTTCAACATCTTTGTTGGTGACATGGACAGTGGCAATGAGTACACCCTCAGCAAGTTTGCTGATGACACCAAGCTGTGTGGTGCAGCAGACACACTGGAGGGAAGGGATGGCATCCAGAGGGACCTTGACAGGCTGGAGAGGTGGGCACAAGCCAACCTCATGAGGTTCAACAAGACCAAATGCAAGGTCCTGCATCAGGGTCAGGGCAATTCCAAGCACCAATATAGGCTGAGCAGTGACTGGCTTGAGAGTAGCTCTGAAGAAAAGGACTTGGGGGTGCTGGTGGATGAGCAGCTCAACATGAGCCACCAGTGTACACTTGCAGCCCAGAAAGCCAATCACATCCTGGGCTGCATCAAGAGAAGCATAGCCAGCAGGATGAGGGAGGTGATTCTCCCCCTCTACTCTGCCCTGGTGAGACCCCACCTGGAGTACTGCATCCAGTTCTGGAGCCTCTATTACAAGAAAGATCTGGAGGTGCTGGAGCATGTCCAGAGAAGGGCCATGAAGATGATCAGAGGGCTGGAGCACCTCTCCTATGAGGACAGACTGAAAGAGTTGGGGCTATTCAGTCTGAGGAAGAGAAGGCTCCAAGGAGACCTTATTGCGACCTTCCACTATCTTAAGGGGGCCTACAAGAAAGCTGGTGAGGGACTTTTTAGGGTGTCAGGTAGTGACAGGACGAGGGGGAATGGAAAAAAAATAGAAAAGGGTATATTCCGATTGGATGTTAGGAAGAAGTTTTTCACCATGAGGGTGGTGAGACACTGGAGCAGGTTGCCCAGGGAGATGGTAGAAGCCCCAGGCCGGATGTGGCTCTGGGCAACCTGATGTAGTGGGAGGAGTCCCTGCCCATAGCAGGGGGATTGGAAGTAGATGATCCTTGAGGTCCCTTCCAACCCTATGATCCTATGATTCTATGATCAAGAATCATGGGACATTTTGTCTTCTGAAAAAAAAATAGCATTTTCCCCCAGGTACTTATTTTCTCATAGTGTTTCCTTATGCCTTTAAACCTTTGGTGTACTACTTGAGTATTTTGATTTGGATCAGGAGTGAGATTTTTTGAAGTGAATGTTGTAGTGCCTGCACCTGCAGTGCTTTGGTTCATGTTACATCTCAGACAGCAGGCACAAACTGCAGTGCTTTCCAATTAAACTGCAGCAAGTGAAAAGATGCACTCTGGGACTTTACCTAAAGTATTCCAGTATCTAACTGAAATACAGTCCACAGAACCATTTCAGTTAGAATGAAATAAACACTCTGAAATGCACATAATGTAGATATCAAGTCCTCAGCAGCTGCTGTTTTACTCTACAATTCACTCTTACTAGACTGCATTATTTGCTAACACAGACATAACCCTCATTTTCTAACCACTGGTATTTTGTTTCAGTTTGACTCTGACAAAGTGAAATTTAAAAAAGAGAAACTATGAGAAGGTTCCAAATGAAAGCAGTGATAAGACAGTTAATGATGAATATTCTTTTGCTATGCTAGAAGACATAAATTTAAAAGGCACTGCTGACGGTCAAGGCCAGCAATTGCAAATTAAAGATACCCAACAAGATCCCAAGGGTGCAATTAGACTATGCCTGAACAAACTGTCTGCAATGACCAAGCATTTTTTAAGCTTGAAATAAAGTTTGGAGTAGAGCTTAAAAAAGAAAATATTTTATTTCGTCTGTACAAATTCAATTTAATTCAATTTAATATGTGTCAGGTTTGACATAACAAATTCATGTTGTTGTAGCAGGAAGTGAGGAATCAAGATCTACTACAGACACAGGGTTTTACGCTTTTCAGATCAAAATGAGTTCAGGTTATTACTTCTCTGTAAGCATTCCATAGCCAAAACATGATCACAATAAAGGTGTGGCAATATCAATTCACAATGCAGTCAGTAGGCTGAAATTTGTTTCATGTTTTAACGTCCTTACTCACTTGCTCACAGATTTCCTGAAAGAAATCTGTTAGAAGTTGAAGTTTTACATGCCACCATTAGAGACATTTTTATGGTGCTGCTACAAAGTTTGCCACTATCATTTCATGAGTATTTGAAATTTTGCATATCCTGTATGCATTGTTAGGAACTCTTGAGGCTCATTCTTCTTAAATAAATCTACAAAATGTGATTTATACTGGACCTTGGAGAGATATTTTAAGCCAATTTGGGTGTAAGGGTGCAGATTTATAGTGATAAGGTAGTGCTACACAAACTCTTTGTTGCAGGCAGACTCTAGATATACAGCCTGGCTCTTGCATTGTGGCCATCAGCAGGGGAGAGAGTTTAGCAGAGCTTAAGTGTTGCTGTGATTTTGGGAAGTTTGTCTTTAATGACTTGTCCAGAATACGAATTTGAACAGATGAAACACAGATGTTTCATAACAGCCCTGTTTCTTCCACACTTTTTAGATTCTGTCTCTTTTCCCTGACTTCATGTTTTGCTTTTTTCTTTATATTCTTGGTTCCCTGGGACTCATTCTTTGTGCATGTCTGGAAAACATCTTCTGCAGCTGGAGTGGTACTGACACAGAAGCAGGAGACAGTAACAGCGGTACAGAGGAGCAAAGACATTGACAACTGAAAAGAACAAAGGAATGAGAACAAGTTAACCTGACTGCAATTTAAATTCCTCCATGTTGAGAACAGACTCTTTTTGCTGTTCGATAGAGTGCTCAATGCAGTTGTCTCTCAAATAAAAAATGTAAAACTGCTTTACAGTTAGAAGATGCAGTATATTTAAAGCTGTATTCCACCGATGACAAAAGATACATTAATTACGTTTGATCAGTCAATTCACCTAAGTGTTGAAAGTTGTTACCGCCAGCTTTAAATCTCTAACATTTGTTTGCTAAGCACATCTGATAAAACCTCAGACTTCATCTCTGTTTGGCTTACCCATTTAGCCAAAGTAATGCACAGAGTATCAACATGATTTACTTTTTAAGTACAAATAAATCACATTCTTAGACGTCTGTATCTTGGGCATCGCAATTAGGGTGTACACCTATTACAGAAACTATCAGCACTACTTTCGAATACCTGACAGCTACACTTAATTTAGTAGCTTCGTTTCCTTTTCTTACTGTTTCAGCTCCATCACTGCTTTTCACGCATCAGAATCATTACTGGGCACACAGAGATACTTGTCTCTGGGTTAAAATGTCTGCAAGCTGTCAAAAGGCTTTAGTGTAAACTACTGTGACTGAATGTTTCCGGGTGCTCTCTGCATACAAGAGATAGGCTAGCCAATATTACTTACACACAATGATAAATGGGCAACATTACTCACTTGACTCTAAAGTAAGCTTTGCTTTTGGGATGCTATTTAAGAAATCTTTTTCTCTACTGCAGTCTTTTATAAAAAAAGTTTACTTTGTTTCACTTTTAAAAAAAAAAAAGATTAATTTTAGGCTTATCACACATGAATGAAAACCATATGCTTTCTCAAAAGAAGAAAAGTCACTAACCTGAAAAAAGAGATTAAGGGAAAAAAATACATTTGGATGTTTTAATCTGCAGCTAAAGAAGCAGGAATGATGCATGCCAGCAGCAACTGCAGCTTGGGGATTTTTTTTTTTACCACCTCAAATTTTTCATTTGAAACATGTTCGTTCTCTGTATTGTATATATTCTATGATTTGTTTCTTTTTCTCTCATTAAAGATATTTACATAGAAATACGAGGGGGAAATTTATTTGGATGATGGTTGAAAAAAAAGTCATGCTTCTTGGAGAACTTTGGAAAAAACAATTTTGGTTAGAAACAATTTTGCTTTAATATTATATTCATTACCAAGGATATTGAAGTAGGATCTTTATTTCTAACAATTTGTTTTTCCTGCTGCTTCTCTACCTGAACTCTTAATCAGGTTTGGTAACAGTGTAATTATTTCCACAGCAACCAGTTTGGGTGTCACAAATAGAGGATTATGACTTCAGTATACAAAAGAGCAGCAAGAAGATTAACTCTTGGAAACAGCTTGGGGGAAGGATGTTCTTATTTAATTTTCCTAGTACTAAAGAGCACAGGAAAAGAATCAAATATATATAAGAACGAGAATGTTTCTGAAGAAAAGGGCATGCAAGCACTTTTCATAAGAAGTAGGATTATTTCCAACCAGTAATAATTCTATTATTCTGAAATTTGACTTGGGATTTAAGTTGTAAATGAGACAATTTATAGGGTATAAATGTCTATATACATGTATAATGGGGGAGGGGGAATCTGTTGTCAAAACATAGGTGCCAAGCTCCATCTAAGGCATTTTGGCATATCTAGGATATCTGCATGAGCTATCAGATAGACAGAAGATATATGGGAGATGAATAATTTTCTGAATCTGCAGCTGAAGTTCAAGCAGGGTCTTGTAGGACATTTCAGATGGCACCAGATGCCTGAACTGAACTCACATGTGAAGACTCTGTTGTGTCAGCTCTGTGTTATAAGGATGTCCTACATATTGTAACATGTATCAGAAAGACCTGAGCATTTTCGTTTAGCCAGGTCACGAGGAATCTGAATCATAGTCCAAATCCTACCTGAAATGACAGTTTAGAGATGTAAGTTATATTTCTGTGATGGAATTTCAGTTTAAAAACAATCAAACAAACATATCAGAAAAAAAACAAACCGAACCAAACCAAACCAACCAAACAAACAAAACAAAAAAAAGGGGGAAAAAAACAAAAACAAAAACAAAAACAACCCCCAAACCAAACAACAGTTCATATCAGGGACCACATGGAAGATTCTGCCTACTTTTAGAAAATCTTCTGATGGCTACCTGGAGAGAAATTACTTCTTTCATAGCATAGAAAGTATTTGTTAGCACAGGAATTAATTTGGTTTAAGAAGATACAGGAACACTGAATACCCATCTGCACTGATTTCCTAAACTCAAGCCTAGAACTGGAGAAATCAGAGAGCAGTTACTGCGTTTACCAGACAGAAAACAGGCAGCTAACATTTTTAACAGAGAGACAAGAAAATCAGGTGAGAACAGAGAAAGAACTGAGGAGGGAACATGTGGCTTAATTAGATGTTGTCAAATCAACAGAATCTTGGGAAGTCTGCCTTAGAGTACATGAAACACTTCACTACAACAATGTCAGAAGCATTCATGATTATTTTTCAGAATTAGGAGAGGATGATGACAGTTCCGAATATTTTAAAATGTCAAACATGAACTTTATCTCTAGAAACTGGAAAAAGGAAGAGACAAGGAATTATAAACTACTCAACTTACATTCAGTTCCTGAAACAATACTGGAAGAAATTAAGAATTTTAGAAACTCTTAAGATAACACAAAAATGAATAGCAGCCCACATATATTTGCCAAGAACAAATCACATTCAATTTCCTTCTGAGAATAAGGTCTTCTGAAAAACAGAGTAGCAGAAGATATATTAACTTAAAAAAATACTTTTGGCATTGCCACACAAGGCATTTTTATAAGCAAGCGATGATCCAGACAGAACTATTCTAAGATGTGCAATACTGGTTTATGAACTGCACTCAGGGTGTAGTTATCTGTAGTTCATTGTAAAACTGAAAGGATATGTATGATGATTAACAGATGTAGATCAAATAATACATCAATAGTCTTCATACTTCACTGTGAACCTAGTGACAGAATAGAGAATGTATCTACTGAATTCATAGGAAACAGAATTTTAAAATGGTTTAGAAAATAGGAGCAACAAATTGACAAAGTGGTCTGAAAGAGACAAGATAAAATTCATTATGGAAAAAAACCTAAAAGCATAATGTTGTTTAGTGAAGTAGAATAATCAACTCCAGAAATATTAGATGGGAAACAACTCTTAGGGGGGCAGATATAAAGGGAAAAGTCTAAGGCATATATTGAATTCTCAGCTGATTGTAAGCTGTCAACGCCAGGTAACTGGAACAAGCTATCATACTGAGATGTATAAAGAGAAATACTTTTTGCAAGCTACATGGAATAATTCTTTGGGATTAGCAAAGCCTTCCCTGTCTAGAGAGTCTAGTTTTGAACCTTGCATTTGAAAGAAAAATTGGTCAATTAGAAAGATCCTACAGGAGAACAACCAGATATCTAATAATCATAACCTACAAAAACAGAGATACATGGTTCATAGAAGACAAATGACTGAGGCTGGAATATAAGAATGATCTCCATTATTAAGAAACAGTTGTAAAGAGAAAGGAAATAAGCTACTTTCCACATCCTCAGTACATAAGAGAAAATTATATTACATTACGCAAAAAAAAAAGTTTAAAAATATGAACATTAACTAAGAGTAAAGCTCATTGAATACAGGAATAGATTATCTGTGGAACATGTGAAATAGTCATTATCAATGACCTGCAATGTTTTAGGGATAAGGCTCTGTTTTGGATCAAAATGGGGAACATGAACCTTCCAGAGGGCTTTTTTGTGTTTTTTTTTTTCTTTATTTGATTGTTTATTTGTTTATTCTTTATTCTTTTAATTTTTACCTCATCAGCCCAACAGCTGTAAAGTAAGGACTTGCACTTTTATAAGGTTAGTTCTTAATTTTGAAAGGATTTATATTTTTCTACTCCAAAATTTATCTAGTAGTTTAGTTTATTATTTTCTTTATTGCTTGTGGCATCAATTTAGTGCAGTCATAAGGCTTTTAAGAACAGCTTTCAAAGAACATTCAGTGTATCACCTGTGGCTTGCATTGGATCCTTCAGAAACAAAGCAGATTAAATTTTCGGAAGCATCTTATGGCACAGAGAAAGGCAAGAACAAAACTCAATGAAATTGATCTCATTTGCTGAAAATGGGAAGGCCACACAAGAATACAAACATTACAGTCCCACTGACAGTTTGGGAAGTTTTTATGACAACATCATATTCACAAGGCAGGAATCCTATTGCCCTTTCACCTCACATTCTTACATTCTAAAATTTTGCTGCGTACTTAAGATCCATCCTGCCACTGGTTTAAAATCCAACCCCAAAATACACTGACATTTAACTTATCAAGTATTTAGTATCAAGTATTTATTTGTTGCTTCTTATTCATACCCTCCTCTAGAAGAAAAAATGGAAAAAACCCAGAGGGCTAAATGTATTTTATTAAAATGTCTGTATGTTTATAAAGATTTGAGTAGAATGACTCAGCCCATAAATGTCCAGAAGGTTTTAAAATTATTGGGCATTTAGTTCAGTAGCCATTTATGAAATTGTACAAGAAGTTTTCCTTGTGGCAAGTAAGACCTCCACCCAGTACTTCTGTAAATAGTCTAGGAAGGGAAGTATAATACTGCCAAAGCAGTTCTTTGCTCCGTTTCAGTATCATCAGCTGTTTAATGATCTGAGAGAGAAGATAACAGCATCAAATATTGACATCTGAACTGCTCCACTAGATATCAATTTTCTGTATACTATTTTGTTCTTTATCATTCATCCTCCCATACATAGTTTTTTTATTATTATTGGCTACTAGGGTCTAGGACTAAAGAAAATGGAGCCAAGGAAAATAGTCTTTGGCTTGGCAGCAGAGACCAAAATTAATGACAGAGATCAGAATCAGCTGGGAGATTTCTATCTTTTTGAATACTTAGTATGAAATGAGTTGAGGAGAGAAAGAAAGGTATGGATCATTAAAGAGGCTGTTATGACATTCTGCACATTTGAGGACAGAGAATTTGTGTTAAATAACTGTTCCCAGCCTCCCTTTTTCAAAATCATCACTGAGGACTAAAGAGTAAGAAATGTAATAGTAAGTGTTAGGCTGATGTGTTCCAGTTTTCAGGTGACTAATGAAAATGCACGATCCAAAATTAGTTTCTGTTTCCTGTACCATGCAGAGGCACTTATATACTTCAGACCATAAATGTAATTGCATAAAGTTCAACAAAGTATAAGAAATATATAGTAGATGAAGTATATTAACACAATTTCAATCACCAGAACACAATCATTGCTTTTCAGTGGCCAAAGCAAAGAGTTGTGCTGTGTTTCTTTTATAACTATGTATTTAAATATACTCACAGTACAATGGATATACTTTAAAAAGCAAAACAAAACACACACAAAAAACCCCAAACACACCCTACCCCAAACCAACACAACAAACCCACCAACCAACCAATCAGCCACACAAAAAAGCCCCACCAACAAAAAAACAACAAACCAACCAACAAAACCAACCAATCAACCAAAGCTCCTTTTCCTAGGCAGCAAAGCATATAGTTTCTTTGGACCATCCTTTGGGAATGCAATAAATCAAAAATAATAGACAAACCAAAAACTTTCAATTTCCCACTTGACTTGGGAAAGCTAGAACAGATTTCTTTTATTTACACTAACTGCCACAATAGGAATAAGCATTCAATTGCCATTTTCAGATGCCTTAATTGAAAAATCAACCTCCTCATAACCCAGATAGCACTGTTGCCTAACACTGGCAGTACCTGACTTCCTCAGGTAACTAAGCTACTACAGGTGTGTTTACAGCACCAGTTTCCCTTTTTGAGCACACTCAGACTGCATTCATCCTGACCAAAGTAAACAGGCAGATTACTGGCACACATCTAACAACTGTCAAGGTCACAAACTGACCATTCCTCCACCTACCTTCCTTAAATAACCAAAAGGAATAGGTGCTTTAAGAGATGCCAGGGTTTACGTGGTGTAGATACAATTTCAAAGAGCAAGACCTGAGGTGCCTGGCACGCTCTTCTGCCAGTATTTCACTGGATAGAGAATATAAGACTATATCTATATCTATAGTCTCTCTATATAGATATATAGAGAGATATATTATATATAGATAGAGATGAAAGAAACACAAGTTTGGTTCTCTACTTCTGCCTGATTGAACCTGATCCAAATTCATGTTACTCCTTCTGGAATACAACTTGCCTATATTTAGTTCTACGAATGTCACTATTTGTCAGTGTCAACACCTACAACAGCAATCTATTCTTCATAACCATTTTGGGATATAGTCCTTTAATGTATGGCTATTACTACATTTTTCACTCACTATTAACTAAATTCCTTCTTCAGACTAAAATCTTTAATAGCTCTTTAACACCTAAAGCAAGATGAATTGCAGACAAAAGTGAGATGAATTCCTGACAGGGTTTTTAATGCCAGAAGTTGGTTCTCAATCTCTCCTCCTGAAACTATTTGATTTTCTGTGGAGCAGTTTAATATACATAAGAGATGTTAAATATCTTATTTAGGACAGATAGAGACAACATTGATAGAGACAACATCAATAGATCAACATGCAAGCATTTGTGCTTCATCAGCAGCTGTGCATTTATAATACATAGACAATCCTAAGGGGAAAAAGATACTAATTTGAAAATATTTGGAGAATTTTGGAAAATTGGAGCCTTTTTTCAAACAAGTGTTTATGGGTGATGCTTACAATTTTTTTTTTAATGCTGAAAGTATTGTTTTAATTCTTCTACAGGTGCATACAAAGAAACATTGCTATGAAATTAATTTCTACCTTTTATACATAAATGTATTTTGTGTGCTATTGCTGTGCCTAACCAATACCCTTTCACATAATTTAAAAGGAAAAGAAACATTGTCACTTAAGCCACATAACTCATTTTGATGCTAGTTTTAGATAAGATAGGGAAAAAGCATTGTCAAACTCTGCTCTTTTTCACTAGCGTTCTATCAGCCTAACATACACAGCTTATCTGAAGTGGTGGTAAAAAAGTTCAAAATGTAACTATGTTTATACAATCTCTCATAATCATTTACTTCATTAGTGGTTTCCTTAGGAAAAGAATGAAACTTTAGAAGAGCTGATCTCAGCAGAATGGTTATAGCATACTTATAAATCAGAAAAATGAAGTACATTTATCCCTTAAGACTTTTACTTAAGATCAGGATTAGCAGCTTTTTTGATACTTTTCTCAAAAAAAAGCACAGTTCAAGTTTTGCTAGTCTTTATAAGCCATGAGATAAATGTAAATACCAGGATTCTTGGTAAAAAAGTATTTCAATCTTTCAGAACATTTCTGTAGAATGAGGCGGTATTCTTTTAGAGATGACAGAGCAACAAAGATCCTGTGTTAATTCCCTAATTTCACATTAGATCTTCACACAAGAGTCAGTGCCTGACTTGAACATTTTAAGAAAGAACTGCAAGAAATTCAAGCTTGCCTACTATCTACCACATGCATTTGACACAGCTGTATGTTAGCTTCCCCCTGTGCTTCTGCAGATTTACACAAGAGCAAGAAAACGGATATTAAGGTGAAGAAAGATTAAAATCGATTACATAAATTACTATGAAAATTACTATCATAAAAGACTAAAAGGAACCCACAAAAACCTATTCAAAAAAGAAAATCTGCTTACATATATTTTTGCTATATTTACAATGACAAATTAACAGAGGGCAAGTTCTCAAATCAAAAACTCAATGATTATTGTATTTAAAAACATAACTAGTAATTCACAGTATTGTGACTCTTTGAACTCTAAAGACCAACTGATGACAGATAAGCCTACTTCTATTTATTTGTGACATCTACAATTACATGATCACTTTTCATGACAAGGAAAACTGCACCTTCATGCTGCAGAAAAATTACAGAAGCTGTGAAATATTCAATGCTAGCTGCTGCTTGCCTTGTTTGGCAACGTCACAAGATACAGTGCAGTTTGGGTTTTTAAGGAGATGTGGGGATGTGCAGCATTCAAAATTTTTCTGAGTCTCTCTGGCAAGACAACTATTGGCAGTAGATTGAAGGACTGTTAAAACTCTGATATGCAAGAAAATTATGGTTTTAAGATAAATTAATAAATTAAATGTCTAAAAAGTCATATGTTGAAAAATGCATAATTTTTCAGTGGTGGGAGAAATCAAAATAGTAAAACCTCATATTTCTAAAATCTCATTAAACTCTTTTGAAGAGAAATAGTCTCCATTAGGAGGGCTTCTTAGTTGACAGAAAGGTACAAAAGTTAACACGTTTGGCAGGTTGATAACCTTCATAATATAAGGATGGATTTAGACTCGAGACTCTTAGGTTTGTTCTGCTCTATGCTGCTAATAGATGTATGAATAACCATAAAGACATAAAAAACATATTCTATTTTAAAAGATTAACATAAGAGAAGTAAAATTGGTCTCAAGGCCAAAGTTAATTAACACCAAATGCTATTTAGAAGTCAAATTAAAAGTAATGTCAAATATTTCTGAAAAGGAAATAAATTTCTAATATTATTATTCTAACAGTATCTCAATCATCATTCTTTTTAATGTCAGCAGTTTTACCTTTGCTATTTACATATCGTAAGAGCACTTACTGCTACTGTTTTAAGATTTTCATCAACGTGAACACAGACTTCAGTTCCAACAGCTCTTCATATATGTTTGAACTTTGAGAATGTGGTGACTTCTGAGAAAAAAACAAACTTCTAGAATATGCCTGAAGAGATGTTTACTGCTTATTACGAAAGCACTTATAATCTTGAAGTTGAAAACAACTTGAGGAAGAAAAGGATGAAAGGGCAGTAATCAGCATTTACCCTTAAGACTGCTTGAATTGGTTGCCCTTTATTATAAGTTTTGAATAAACAAACTACACAATACGATGAAGCTATGACGAACTAGATTTCGTGACCTCTGCATGGACTATTGAAGGATGGGCACATCCTTATAGTAGCATATCTTCCAGGTACAGTTTGCAAAGCTCATGTAGACCTTACCAAAGATCAAACTCTGTACTTCTATAAAAACACTAGTTCTATGTAACTAGTTCTATGTAGTTACCTAACTAGTGTTCTATGTAGTTACCTAACTAGTGTTCTATGTAACTATGTAGTTACATAGAACACTAGTTAGGTTTCTTACACAAATTCAGTTTTGGATTGGACAGTTAGTGAATGCCTAAACTTCAAGCTCCTGTTTCATTAGTAATCTAAAAAATACACCACTGATTACTAATTTTAGATACAAGGACTTTGAAGGCTCATTCAAGCTCAATTTAAAATCCTGGACTTAGCTGCTTTAGGGTGGCTTGCCACGATTATCCATCCTAGAGACTACAGGCCTGTCTTTCTCTTTCTGACTGCATTTTCCTTTTGGCTCACTGCCCAAATACTGTTAAGAAGCATTAGTTCCCAAGGCAGTCCTCATTCTTTTCCAGATAGAGTAAAAAGTGCTGATTCTACTATTTTATTGATATTTCACTATATTATTCTTTATTTTATGGCTTGTCTCTAAATGCTCCCTAAGAACTTGCTCTTCATAAAGTGACGTGATTGTTCCTTTCACACAATTATAGAAGAACCCAACAACCCTGTTACTTTTACTTCCACTTCACTGATCTGAACACTGTTTGAATGTAAATGTTATGAGCATGTATTTTGTCTGGAAGGAAAGCAAGGTAACTGTCTTTTAAATACAAGGAAATATTTTTATATGTTTTCTTGCTTTCTTTACGAATGAGAATGAAGAAAGACGTCTGGAAAAGGTAATCAAGGCAATTCTCTCACACATTTTCTATTTTTTATTATCATCTTTTTAATGATTCTTGATTAGTAATTCCAGAAAATGAAAATATTTAGTACATGAATGCAATCTAATTTTTTTCCAAATCACTCCATGTTTTAGCTGCTTAATTTAATAGCAAAACTCACACTGATTTAATGAAGGCCTATACCATTTTTTTTCCCTACTACAGCCATGTTATACACAGGATGCCAAATAATGTGGTTAGTTTGGCTAAGAGTGAATGAAGATCGTGTTAAATTGCAGGGACTGAGGCTGAGCAAGATGTCCCAGGCACCCATACAGACCACAGGTTTGCAGTACAGGACCTCTCTTCTCCACTGTTGTGCCTGTAATATCTTCGTGATTGCTCCAGTTGCATTTTTTACCCTGCATCCCTAGAGCTACAACCACAACACTGTACCATGTTAGGGGCATCAATGGGAAAAGTTAGATTCTTCTTCATAATCTCTCCTTCTCCTAATCTGTTCTGTTGCCTGGCAATAGGTACATCCATCATGCAGATTCAGAGAAGCTAGGATAGTTCTCAGCCTTCCAAGGCAAGCAAAAATATGTCAGTCATCCTTAAAAGATCTAACATGTCTGCTGACTTGCAGCTGACTTGTCCCCTTTTCTTCACGCTGTTGGAGAAGCTGCCCCTCTGATTTCTTTCTGTCCAATTCCCCCCACCCCCCTTTATTTTTATTTTGCAATAAGAAGTTACTTCATAATTCTCTGCCTAGTATTTCGTGATGCTCTCACTTGTCTAGCAAGAAATATCAGCATTTTGAACCTTTAATGAATGTAAAACCTAGGAGAAAGAAAAAACGACTTATAAAAATGTGCATTCATTTAGGATGAATGTTAAAAAATATACCTTTTAGAAGAATTTTTGAAAGATACTTTGAAAGAAAGGTGATAAAAGAAAAAAAAAGTTATACACTAAGCCTACATGCCAGACTGGCTTTATATCTAGAAAACAAAGAAAGATTCTTTACAAAGGCCTGTAATGGTAGGATGAGGGGCAATGGCTTCAAACTAGAGAAAAATAGATTTAGACTGGATGTTAGGAACAAGTTCTTTACCATTAGGGTGGTGCAGCACTGGAATGGGTTGCCCAAGGAGGTCATTGAGGCCCCATCCCTGGAGATATTCAAGGTGAGGCTCAACAGGGCTCTGGCCAACCTGATCTAGTTGAGAATGTACCTGCTTACTGCAGAGGGGGGTTGGATTAGGTGACCTTTGTAAGTCCCTTCCAACCCAAGCCATTCGATGATTCTGTGAAAATAAATTCTTTAGAAAATATGAATTATCATGGATATATTTTTCCAGACTTTTCCAAACATTAGATATAGTAACGCTTGAAAAGTAGTTACTTTATATGAAAATATTTAATATTTATTACTACAATTATTAAGGAGGAGACAAAACTAGGTCAGGGGAATAAAGTAATAGATTTTGCCAGAAGTTTCTAGTAGAGTTCCTTAAGAATCCTTTCATTGTGATTTTGGCACAAAGAGCAGGAGTACACCAATGAACTTTACCCAAGATACAAGATGAGAGGTTAAGAATATTGTATAAGGATACATGGTTCTTCAGGAATAATAGAGTCAGAAGAAAAAAATCCAACATACAGTAAGGAAATAATACTAAAGGAAGAACAAAAGATAAGACAGAACTAGGTTTACTTGAAAAGAACATAACTGAAAGATGCCAGCACAGTGAAGGCTAAAACATGCATATGTTATACATATTTGCAGAATTGAAGGTGTTACTGCAGCTTTTTTAAAGGAGCTTTTTAAACCTTACCTAGAATACTCTACACAAAATCCATCATTCACAAAAAAAGATGAATGCAAACTAGAGTAAGTCTGAAGCAGTGCTACCGGGATGAAAAAAAAAGAATGCTTAGGGAAGAACTTTTACCATGGTTTATATTTCACTTTGTTTTACCTGAAAATACGAAAGCCTTGTGAAGCTTATAAAGCAAGTCCCTATGGATCTGTTTCCAAGCACATTAAGGAGGAAAGGTGACTGTGAACAGCCATCACAGCTTTACCAAGGGCAAATCACACTTGACCAACATGATTGCTTTCTGTGAGGAGTTAAAAGCCCCTGTGGGTGGATGGTGGAAATGGCGGGGAGGAAGCAGTGCAAGACATTAATTTTTATTTCAGTACAACTTTTGATGACATCTCCTATACCATCCATGTAGCCAAACCGGGCAAAGGTGGACTGGATATGTGAATTACAGGATGGATGAAAAACTGGTTGTGTAAATAAGAATCAAGGCTAATGGTTCAAAGTTTAAGGGGCAACCAGTTTGGGGTTGTTTTTGAGAGCTCACTCTGAGGCTAATAAATCAAATGAATGAATCAATGAATCTCAGTCAGTGACATGAATGATAGCTTAGAATTGACCTCTAGTATGTTTTCAAATTACATGTGGGAGAACACCTGAAATGCTTGAGGTTGGAGCTGCTATTCAGAAAAAATTACTCCACTTTGAGAAGTGGAGTAATGGGCCATCATAAACCTTGATACCTGACAAAAACAAATACCAAGTTCTCCATCTGGGATGGAACAACACGAAACTGCCCTGGCTTCAGAGCCCTGGTAGATGACATGTCAACATGTCACAATGTCTCTTCCAGACCGGGTATCCTACAAGTGGATACAACATTCCAGATGTGGCTTCATGTTTGCTGAGTAGAGGGAGTCACCCTATCTGCTGACATGCAACCCACAACCTCTGCAGCGTACCAGAACAGCCAGCTCTGGTAGGCTGCCACACAGTAATCCCATTCTTTGAGGCACATTTATTAAAACACCAGTTGCACTTTCACACACACACACACTAAATAACAATTGTGTGCTAGGACTGTAGGAGCCCCACACAGGGCTGAGAAGAGACTCAGCATTATGTAGTTAGATTTAGATAATCTGCTCTAGTGGGACTAAGGCAAAAATGGTCAGGAGCCAGTCCATAAACTGCTTAGCCTCCAGACTCCAAGGGCCCCAGACTTCTCTCATTCAGCATCACATATTTTACTGATTAAAAGTCTAGAAAAGCATAAGAACAAGGAAATAGTACAGTGATACTTTCCTTCTACATGTTTCCACTGGCATTCTGTGGTTTAAGGATAACCTGATCTCCCATATATAACTGCATTTAACAGCATTGCCACAGTTTTAACAGACTTTGTGCCGATAACTTAATGCAACCTCTCTTTCAATGCTTTTATACATCTGGCTACAGCAACATCCTATGAATTCCACACTTGTTCCACAATTGTGGGTCATGTGAGAAAAGCTCTTACTTACATTTCACTTAAACTTACTGCCTAACAATTTAATGGAATGTCAATAAGCTTTCCTTGTACAATAAAACATGGTGACCCATCATGACCTGGTCATTTTCTCCATACGTTATGGAGATCTCCACCATCTCTCTCCTTTGACCTCAAACAGTTATCTCCTTTTAATGTTAGAGACTCTTAGTCTATTTAATAATCCTCCCCTATAGTTTTATGGAAGTCTGTATTTCTGCTGATCTTTTCCTGATTGCCCTTACACATTTTCAGCCTCTCAATCCCCTTTTATTAAATGTAAATGGAATTGAATTAAATGTTCCAGATGATGGCAAAACATTTATCTGAACATTAATATTTGGAAATTTTCACTGTCTATTCTTAAAAATTCCCGAAGTTTTATTTGTCTTTTTTACAGTCGTTGAAAAGTGAGATTTAATAACTGTCCCCTAAGTACTCTTTCCTGAAAAGTATATATAATCTGTAGATTATCATGGTGCCTCCTATACACCTATTATTGGATACAGCTATTAGTATTAGTAATTTGATAGGGTCAACAACATAATCAGTTTTATGTGCTCTCTGCTACCTTTGTTATTTTTCCTTTCAGTCATTCATAAAGAGGTCTTTAAAGACCCCAAATTTCACCTCACACTTGAGTGAAACCTTTTCTCTTTTGGAGAAACTATTTGTTCCTAACTTTAGTCTGTCTCTTAAACCTTCTCTAGAAAATTCTCCCTAGAAAAATCAAGGAGGACCAAGTTGTTTCTTCTTGAAAACCAAGTATATTTAACATCTTTACAAATCCCCTTTCTGTTATCTTCTGTAAACAAAAGATTAGTGAGTCATAGTTATACACACACTTAGAACTTCTTTTCAGGTAGAGAACTCAAACTATCAGATCTATATCCCCCTAAATCTTTTAAGTCACCTTTAAACCAGTCATTTTGCAGTTGTTGTCTCCCATTACTCTGAAACTGAGGAAATTTAAGCAACAGGATATACAGTTGCTATTATTTTCTAACAGTACTTCTCACCAGCATGTAATTTTGAGGTAGCTCCTTCCAACCCCATTTTGAGGAAGAAACCAGTGAAGTTAAATAAAGTGGAGAGGAATCATCTAGCCCTGTGCTGGTCTTCTACTTGTGCTCTATTTTACCAGGATTCTGTTCATGTGTGCTGTTTGTTTGTTTGCTTGTTTAATAAGTCCTTATGCAAATGAAATTCAAATTTTTGCATTTTTGGTTATATTTCACTTTGGAGTGTTTTTCAAAACTGTACAGAGGAATTCCAAAGCAGAACATAAACAGAAAGTAGTAAATCCATAATCTATCCAATTCCAAACATAGAGCTTATTCACCTTTTACTTCTTGTTTCCTTTCGCTTTTCCATCTCTTGCACTTCTATCTGAAGCTGCCAGCACCTGATTATCGCTGAATAGAGCTAAATGAAATTACTGCCTATCAAAGAGTTTGACCATCCCCATAGATGAGCCAAGAGTGTTGTGCTCTTGCAGTACTATATTATTAGCAAAATTATTTTCCTATTCTTAGCCTGGAAGTCTGATTTATTTGACAGGGAATTTCTTGAGTCAGCTGCATCTCATCTTACTGATGATGGCCATGCCATCTCTCCTTGATCCCAGCAGAGTACTCTGTTCCACTACATCAACTCTCAGGGACACAGGAGGATAAAGCTGAATATCTGTTTTCCTACCACAGTCCTCATTCTTTCTAAACAACTGCTTATAGTCATAGCTCAGGTTTCCTAATATCCTGCTGTCCCCTGAATACAGCTTCCCAATCTCAAGGTGATATTGCTGTGTTAACTACACTGCCATTGTTTTATTGTGATGTTATAGTCACTATCTTCAGCTGGTTTTGCAGAACTATTGTCTCTGAAACACCTATCATTATTTAAAGAAACTTCAAACAAGAATGGAAAATATTCTAGTTACAGAGAAAAAATATTTTCAAAGCATAAATATTCTTTCTGATAACACATTTTTAGTGATGAAAACCTGAATACTGCTAGTAGATGTAACATTCAGATAAAATCTCCACTTCAACACAGTGCCATTTGAATGGACTCCATTTAAAGAAAGACTTATAAACATACAAGGTAACATAATCAGCTCTCTGTAGAAACATGTAGAAACTGTAATTTTCAAATTGATACACATGAATTATTAACAGTGACATAAATCCAAAATCACATTTCAGTTTATAGAGGAAAAAAAAAAGAAATTAGAGAATATTGATAACACACACACCCCCCTCCCTCCCCCCACACATACAAGTATTAAATTCTATCTCCATTCCTTTAACCCTTTAGAAGGAATGCACTGCAGCTACTACTTTATCCAAGTAATTTATTTTCTGGATTAAAAGTGTACCTAAATTTCTTGCCACAAAACTGTATTGGCTGGAGAAAGATACTTCAAACAGTTCTCAGTCTAAAGGTATGGAATTCCTTGTGAAGCATCTTTTGTATACTAAGATTGGTTGGCTTGAGCTCAACAAGCTTGCTTTATTTTTGCTTCGATTATAAATCCTGATCCATAATTATATCCCTAACGTTGCACTATGTCCACAGCCCTTTAATTTCAACACATCTCATATGAGAATTATAGGATATATAAACTGTGTTTAAGATTCGGGCATGTGATTTTTAGATAATGATTCTGAGAGAAATATGTATGCAAATTCACATTTAAGTTTATAGTTATTTTTTTCATGCCACACAGTTGCAGCAGTGTTTTAGCAGATAGTGAGTAAATTCATTTCCTACACTTTTGAAAACTGAAAGAGCTGCAAAAGGATCAGGAATTAAGCTTAAATGGATTCAGTTTGGGTTTGTTTTTGTCCCCATAGAATGAGTATTTATCTAGAATATAATCACAGATATCTTTTAAAGCCGAAATCATAGTAAAATGTCCCTTGCCATTTATGGAGACTGAAAAAGCAGCTGCTGACAGTCACAGAGATTTCACATCAAGTGCCTTCTCTCAGACAGTCAAGAAACTTGGCATTAAACTTCTGACTCACTCTACCACAACATAATCAGTGGCCCTTCTTGTAAATATAATTTAACTGCAGAAAAAAAGAAGGTAGGATTTGTTTACTCCAGCTATGTATTTCTCCATATTGTAGGTGACTACATTTGGACTAGCCACATTTACACCTTGGCTATGGTACTTTCAAATTCAGAAGAAAGACTAAGTGACAGTAGGGAGAGGGATTAACCTAACATAGAGAAGTCTACACCATGTAAAATGAGTATCATCATGAAATTACTGAATGAACTGTTACCAGTCTTCCAAGTTGCATGTGATCACACATCTTGTTTCTCTTCTACCAAATGTGCACAGATGTGCATTCACCACTGTAATGTCTCTGTAATTAACGGAGACCATTTATCTACTTTCTAGAAATTCTTATCTACTGCCTACCTACAAATACATCCTAGCTGACAACTTAGATAAAAATGACTAATTTACATGGCTTAGATGCTATATGAGATGAATTGTAGTGCTCACTTTTAGCTCAGCTTAAAAAAAAAAAAAAAAAAAAAAAAAGTCTTTTTGAACATATGCTACTGTATGTTTGAATCACTCCAACAGCTCCAGGCACAAATTCAATACTGATACAAACATTAAGGACCTCTGCTGATCTCACTGGTATTTGAAGCAATGACTTTTACTGTGTAAAATGACACTGTAATTTTGGATTCAGTTGCTGTGTGGAAATTGTTCTCATGTTTATCACAGCTTCAACGTTACTCCGAATTTTCAGCAATCTTTCCTGTAGTGACTCAGATTGGGAAGAATCTAGTAGGAAGAGTAAAGAGCAAGATAGCAAGATAAAGGTCTTGAATTCTTGTTTCCATTGAACTTCCTAATGCTGACTCAATTAGTTCAGAATATCAAATTCAAATATTAATGCACTTGTGGATTAAGTTTGGCCTCAACAGTATAATGTAAAAAGAGATCATTACTCTCCATGATGTCACATAGATGGGCAATCATTTTTAATGAATTATTTATTTGATGAATTTTGTTCTTTTCTCTGGTCATGAAGACTTTAGACTCTTCCCAAAGGTAACAGTCAAGATTGAGAAAATTCATAACACATTTTTCTTTGTACTCTGAAAAAAAAAATTATTTGATATTTTAGTACTAATATTTTAGTACAAATATGAACCAACAATGTACCATTGCAGCAAAAATACCCCACCAACAGCTTCCTGGACTGTATTAGGAGGAATGTTATGCGCAGGTTGAGGGACCTGATCTCTTCCCTCTGCTTAGCACTAGTGATGCCACATCTGGAGTGAAGTACCCAGCTCTGGTCTACCCAGTACAAGAAAGAAATGGAAATACCAGAAGGAGTCTAGCAAAGGCCCACAAAGATAAGGGACTGGAGTATCCTTCATATGAGTGGAAGCTGAGAGAGACAAGAGTGTTCAGTGGGAGAAGAGAAGGCTCACAATGATCTTCTCGGTGTGTACCTGATGAGAGTAAAGAAGACCGAACTGGACACTTTTCGGTGGTGTCCAGGGACAAGTAGAGGCCATTGACACAAACTGATACACAGAAAATTCTATTTATACACAAGAAAAAAAAAATTACTGTAGAAGTAATTGGACACTGGCAGAGGTTGCCCAAAATTGTGAAGGCTGCAGCCTGGGAGTTATTCAAAACCATGCTGGACTCTATTCTTGGCAACTTGCTGTAGCTGGCTGTGCTCTGAGCAGAGAGTTTGGACTAGATGGTCTTTAGAGGCTCCTTCCAACCTCAACCATTCTGCAACTCTGAAATACACTGAAGTAATCTGATGCCACCAGTGGTATAGTTTTCTTGCCTTTACTTCTTTGCCATACAAAGTATATCAGCAAGAAAAGAAACTGACATTGTGAAAAATAGTCTCTAGCACATACATACATACATATGAGTGTGGGTTGGGTTTTTTTTCTGTATATTAACATGAGCATTCATCTGAATAAAACTGGACAACATTCCTTGTACAAAACTTCTCAAAATTAGTGTTTTTTCCTGGCTTAGGACTATCATGTCTTTGAAACACAGCTATATAAATGAAGGTAATTCAATACAGAAATAATTTGCAATTTCTGTTTTGAAAGGGGTTGTAAGTATTTTCTCTGTCTCTCTCCCTGAATTGTTGTAATTTCTCTAAGCTCTCACAATAATAATTTTCTATTTTATTATAACTCAAGACTATTTTTCCTCTCTGCTAATCAAGTATCCCCTGATGTAGAGCAGGAATTCTAACTGGCATTTTTAAGCCTAATTGTATTATTTTAATGGGCTTGGTTATACAGATGCTTCAGTAATTTACTGTAGTCCTTTCAGAGTTAGTTAGGAATAAAGATAAGGAAACAAAGCTTACTTTTAAATTTCTTATGCTGACTGTAGAAGAAACAATAAAGAGAGATCAAATTTATGTACAGTCTTGTTACAACGGAATATGTTAATTACTTTTTATCAAAACAATTTTATGTTACTAGGAAACAGCAACAAAGGCCACAGGTGGTAATGAAAGAAGGATGCCTTATCAGAAGTGACTAAAAATGCTTGAGTTGCCAAAGTAACCAGATTGTCTCCTAAAAATGTATGCTTTGACATTCACTTATCGATGCTACTGAAATGCAACTCTTATCATGTCTGCATAGCAAATTTCATTTCCGTAGAAGAGATGAATATGCAGATTCTTCTCTTATTTAAATGTCTCATTTCTTTCTTTTTCATGCATACAGGAAAAGAATGCTTCTTGTTGGTAAATTTCACCCCCTGAAAGGGATAGGCTTCACTGACTTGTCTTACAGTTTTGCTCTCAGGTCCTGGGTAGTTATGCAGTACATTCTCTTTGGATTAAGGAGTCATAATTTCTCTTTTCTTTGCCAAATTCTTTTTGTTATCTTGTCATTTATCACATTGTCTCTTTTAGCAACATACTGATACTTATATATGACAAAATGTATTGACTGTGTTAGGATTTTTGTTTCAGATTTGCTTTATAACTGTATTGCTGTAAAACTTCAGAAAACTGGTTGGATCTCAGTCACAAGAGGCATATACCTTCATTGGTCATTTTCATCTCTGCAGTAAAGAGTATGTTTCCTAGTTTTCTCTTACACTATTATAGAAAATTTCCGATTGCACGTTCTGTATCTCAACAGCCACATGACTGCACACAGGGCTGCAAAAAGGGAAAATGCCTTCTTATAGGTCCTTTGAAGCAAGATCACAGTATCACGGCATATCAGAGGTTGGAAGGGACTTCAAGAGATCATCAGGTCCAACCCCCCTGCCCAAGCAGGATCACTTAGGATAGTCTGCACAGGAATGCATCCAGGTGGGTTTTGAAAGCCTCCAGAGAGGGAGACTCCACAACCTCCCTGGGCAGCCTGTTCCAGTGCTCCATCATTCTCACTGTAAAGAAGTTTCTTCTCATGTTGAGGTGAAATCTTCTATGTCCTAGTTTGAACCCACTGTTCCTTGTCATATCACTGTGAACCACTGAAAAGAGCTTGGGCCCCTCCACTTGACACCCACCCCTCAGATATTTATAGACATTGATCAGATCCCCTCTCAGTCTTCTCTTCTCAAGACTAAATAGCCCCAGGGATCTCAGTCTCTCTTCACAGGGGAGATAATCAAGTCCCCTAATCATCCTCGTGGCTCTCTATTGGATTCTCTCAAGCAGTTCTCTTTCTTTCTTGAATTGGGGAGCCCAAAACTGGATGTAGTATTCCAGGTGTGGTCTCACAAGGGCAGAGCAGAGAGGTAGAAGAACTTCCCTAGACCTGCTGGACACACCTTTCTTGATGCATCCCAGGATATGATTTGCACTCTTGGCCACAAGAGCACATTGTTGTTCCATGAACTTTCTGTCCCCCAGCATTCTAAGGTCTTTCTCTGTGGAGCTGTCTTCCAGCAGGGCAGCTCCTACCTGTACTGGTGCCTATTGTTATTCTTCCCCAGATGTAGAACCCTGCACTTGTCCTTATTAAACTTCATGAGGTTTGCCTGCACCCACCTCTCCAGCCTGTCCAGGTCATGTTGGATGGCTGCACAGCCTGACAGGGTGTCAGCCACCCCCCAGTTTTGTATCAGTGAATTTGCTGAGGGTACTCTCAATCCTCTCATCCAGGTCGTTGATAAAGATATTGAACAAAACTGGACCCAGCACCGATCCCTAGGGACACCACTTGCCACAGGCCTCCAAGTTGACTCTGCCATTGATGATGATCCTCTGAACTCTGTTGTGGAGCCACTTTGCAATCCACCTCATTGACCAGACATCTATGCCACATCTCCTGAGCTTTTCTATGAGGATGTTATTGGAGACAGTATCAAAAGCTTTACTGAAGTCAAGATATAGAACATCCACGATCAGGCTACAGAAAGTACAGCACTGTATGGCATTACAGTACTGACTGCAGTACAGCACCGTTGATGTTTTATTTATGTATTGATTTCATTCTGTATACACAGTTGGACAGCAGATCCCAGACCAGTCAGTGCAACATTTCTTGTTCAGGGATTCATGGAGTAGAGAGAGACCACAGCACTGTACAGCAAATATACAGTGGTAAAGAAACATGAGACAGGAATCAAAAGAGAAGGGCAGAAATCTTATGTTCAGTGTGTGAGATTTGACAGATCTGAATTGCATAAAGCCAGCTATTTTGACTTGCTAAAGTTTTGTTCTTGGCACACATGTAAATGATTACCAACTGACAGACAGTACAAAATCAAATCCTACTTCCTTTGTTGGTACAAAACAAAAGTATTACTTTCTCAGCCGAGAAAACTAGCTATGAAAAATGTCTGTATAGTTTTCACCAACACATATTCACATACAATATAATCTTGGGAATAAGTGACTACAGATGCTTCAGAGCAGGAAATCAAAATTCTTCTCAGCTGTTGAAAAATGAAGGCTGCTATCAGTACAAGGCATGTGACAAATACAAACATATCTCACTGGAAATTCAACAAATGAGTGATGAAATTTATCAAAAACTATTTGAAATTCAAGGTAACACTTTTCTGTTAAATAAATATTTTTCTATGTGCAGTACTGATTGTGTAATGGGGTAAGATTTATCTCCTGCAATTTCAGACATGTAAAAATTAAATGTCTGCATTTGAGCATTAGGATGTGTACAACGAAGGAGGAAAACAGACTTCACTATAGGGAAATTCATTTGACATATATAGATACCTATTTCAGGATGAAATGATTTGCTGTGGAAATACCTCTTCCTTGACTGTAAAGGGAAGATGGGAGTTCAAGCTTGGACACCAGAGATACAGTTACTTAAATTATGGTGTGAAGCTATCCATGCTGACTGCAAGATACAAAAGCGTGTTCAAACAACTGACATGTGATGTAAATCTAAATGCATCAAATTGAAATAGTCTGTAGTGCATGGCTATCACAGAAAGCAAACATCAATCTTGAGAAATGTAGCTGAGAAATCTTTCTGAAAAACTCATTAAATTTTTTTGTGAAGAATTTACATTATAAATGGCTAAAATAATTTCTGAGCCTGTTCTACAAATACCTCATATAAGTAGCATCTGAAATTTAAAAGCAATATGAAAATGTTACAGAAATATATACCCTCCTAAGGAATCTGCCAATTTTGGAAGTCTAGTCTGAGTGTGATCTGCAAGTTATATTGCTTCATTACCCACATCGATATAGGCCTATTGAATTCAGTGTCAATGGGTCTATTTAGAGAACACACTACTCCTCAGTATTTCAAGTGTGGCCAAATCTAGCTTTCCTCAGTCATTGCTTTTTTTCATTTAATTCCAAACAGTTACTCTAAGGTTGAAATTGAACATGCAGGTCAACTCCTATATTTTTTATGAGAAATCACAAGCAGAATGAAGGTTGCAACAGATTTTAGATCTCCAGGTGCTGATTTATTAGCAATAGTAAATATTCTATCAAGTGTGGGCAAAGATCTCAACTTTCCATTCATCATCATCCCATATATCAATATTATTAATTTTTGTTACCAAAACAGATGAAAACAGGCTGAAAAGGTTGCTCAGGGAAGTTGTGGATGCCCCCTCCTGAGAAGTGTTCAAGGTTGGGTTAAACCCTGAGCAATCTGGTCTAGTGGAAGGTGTCCCTGCCCATGGCATGGGGGCTTGAACTAAATGATCTTTAAGGTCCCTTCAATGATTGTATGATTCTATGAACACTTTACAAGCAAATACTGAAAGTTACAATTTATTCTTCTGGAGTCCTTCCCCTCCTAGTCTACCCCAAATGCTGCATGCTATGAAAACTAAGAGATTTTTTTTTTTTTTACTACACTTCAAATGCAAATAGGCTTTTTTTTTCTTTAACAGTTAAGACAGTCTTATAAGTTTTAATTTTCTCTTGATCAGTTCATTCTAATGTTTTCTAGTTGAGCTAATGACTAAGAATGCACCAGAATCCAGATTCCCATAAAGTTCTAAGTGTTGTCAAATCCAAAAATCCTGCCTGTGACTCACAACAGGCAATAGAGGATCACTTAAATCAGCAAAACTGATTAGTTTGGAGGCATTAGTCTACTGAAATAATTCAGCAATGCTATTCTACCTAACACCAAGAGAACTGTTACCCAAAAATTGTCTCAAGGGACCTAATCCCTTTCACTGGCAACCAAAACTTTCACTTACAGTGCTTGCAAATAATAGATGACTGGGAAGTTTATATTTATTGTGTATTGTAGACCTTAAAATCTATACTATCTAGACTATAAAATTACCACATCAACACTTCTGACTCAGAATAAAAATGCATGCATGATGTTAATATAAACCTGTATGCCTAAAATGGTCTAGGAAAAACACGTAGCTTCTTCAAAACTATCACACAATGTCCAACATTACTATTTATAGCACTAAGTATATCTATTGATTAAAGTACTTACTGAAAAAGAGTTTTATAATACTAAAAAGAGATGAAAGACAACCGGCTTGGGATTATTCAAGGAATGCATACAGACAGAGTGGCTATTATGGAAATTTTTTACTCAGTTCCTTTTATTGTTGTTGTTGTGCATAACACAGTAAGTGAAGAATATTAATATTTTAACAGGTATAAGCAGCAAAGCAGATTCTGGCTGAATAATACTAATCTCTCACTGCTAGGCCTCATGTGTCTAACCAGACTATATGTGTGGTGCATATGAACCTTACTTACAACCTTTCCTTTTCTGTCTTACATTGTTGTTGTTATTAAATAATAATAGCTCCCTCAAGTACCCAGTGGAACAAGGGTGGCCATGTTGTTAAACACACAGTGAGAGGCATGTATTCCACTCCTTCTAAAGAATTTTCTTACATAAGGCAAGTGGGGCCAAGGGGAAAGGAAAAGACAGACAAAGTGATTTGCTCAAAGTCAGTGGCAAGTCAAGGGCAAAATCTGAATATAGATCCTTCCAGTCTCATGTCCCTTCCCCTCATGTCATTTAGCTCCATGTTATCATATGGCCTATTTGAAACCTCTAATTTTCCCACAATAGTGAACATTTATTATTTAATGTTGATTGAAAATGTTATTATACTTTCTCTTAAGCCATATCATCACATGCTCTTACCAAGGCAAAACAAACCAAGCAAGCAAAAAATAGACATTCACATATATAATCTTAAGCACACAGTGACAAATGTGTTATTCCATCAGCTTTACATCCTTCATTATTTAGTCTGAAAAATTTCCAATACCTTGGGAACTGATTATAAAATAAATACTCACATAGCTAAAAAGTGTGTTAGTCTGTCCATTTGAATATAAAGGACACAGCCAACACCCCACCCCCCCACCCCCCCCCACCCCCCTCCACAGCTGCTCTATTTAGTTCTTAACAAAGTTTAAATATCACTGATTTATAAGGTCAAGGGTTTGGGCACTCTAATCAATCCCAAGTCCATTCTCAAGTCAGATCATGATTTACTGTATTTTTCAGGATGAAGACAAGGGCTAGACAAGAGCTGTTCTTTGTGCCAAGGTAATCTCAGAACCAAACACATAGCTCTTGCCCATCTCCCCCTTATCAATATCTCTGCCATTGTTGAAAGGTTTTTGTTGAATTTGTTCTTGAATTCTCATTCCTGTGCTTCAATGACATTAGTGTTGGAAAGTTTATAATGTTGAGTGCCTATTTCTTTTTTTTTTTCATAAATTTGGAGAATTTTTTTTAATAAGTTACTTTTTCACATTTCAAGGCTTCTTAACTGAAAAGCTTAAGTTTTCTCCACTTTTTTCTCAAATGTTATATTACCTGATAATTCTCATTACTCTGGCTGAACTCTCTTCAATTGTTTTTTTCTCAGTTTTGTCTGAACCTGAACAAAATGCTTCTGCATCACGCCACAGAGGATATTTATGTATCTTTCAAAAAATGATCCTGACCATCCATCCAACTATGTACTTGGGAGCTTATTTTGGCACTATCATGCCATTTATGACCACTGCTCAGTTTGTAATACTTTGTGGCCACAGAAACCTTTTTCTTTAAAAAGTTACATGCCCAGCCATTCTCTAGCCTAGTTAAACTGTTATTTCTTTCAGATATTTTTTTTTCATTTAAATTTACCCGATTTTCCCCCCAATGTTTCTCCAGCATCAGAATATTTTCCATTAAAGTCTCAGGTTCAACCATGAACAGGTTAGTGTCATTGGAAAATGGAATAAGCATTGTTCCTATTGTCTCATCCAAATCAATACTGTGAATATTAAATAACACCAGACACAGAGCACACCCTGCAGAACCCTTCCAGCACATTTATCTAAAGCAACACTGAAGCACTGATAGTTACTCTTTGAGAATGACTTTCCAATCAAATCATATGGACTGCTAACAGAGTTGATAACCAGGAAATACACAAAAATAAGATAAAAGCCCAGAATGGACCTTGTGTGCCTCAGTATGTATTGCAAATTTATAATCTCATGCAGCCTGACAGCACAGTTATATATGTGTTAAGAGAACACGAACAGAGAATCTTTCTTCTTCAAAACACTACTCACTCTTACAGCATGAAAAATTATTTTCCAAGACTCTCTTATTAGCAACATCATGCATTATACAACAGCACTGCTTGTTCAAACTGTTTTTCTGATAAGAAACACTGCATTTTAAAAAGCAACCTCTTTTTTAATATTTAATACCTCAGCATATCTAGATCTCCAAAAGCAGCAAGCTATTTAGGCAAGTACTGCACTTCGTGTAATGTTAAAAGCATTTCTGGCATTTTATGTTATCTTCTTTTTAATGACTGTATTTTCCTAACATTAAAAATGAATTAATATCTTTCCTTAAGTAGTCTGCCAAATGCTGAAAGAGTAAATCTGACAGGGTTACTCATACCTTGCATATACTGTTGAGACCTACACATCAGTTTGTTTTTTATACTTTTGAAATTAAATGGGTTTCCTTGCAAAACTTACATATCTCCAAAGCTCAGCAGTTATGCCTAGGCAGCAAGGAGAAAAATACACACTTGCTACCTTCAAATTTCTTTAAACTAGACTGACAAAATCTAAGTCACCACTACTCTTACTGGCATTTAAATCCAGTGATGAGTAAGCCGTATCAATTCTTCAAAATTGAATATGATCTAAAATTTATAGAAAAGAAATCCTCTGAGTTGTTTGGTGAAGTCTGAGAAAGACTTTCAAAAACACTAAACCGAAGATCAATGCTTTCTTTATTTTGTCCTCATCTGTAATGTAAGCTACTTCATTGTCTCTGTAGAAAATACAACATGCAAACACAGACAAATATTTTTTTTCCTGAGCTTTTGCCTGTCCCTAGTAAGGACTGCAAATGTTTTATTAATTCTATCAAAGAGGCAAAAATGACCATTCATAGCATTCCTATGGTAAAACAGAATTCTGGGATGATAATCAAATATTGTGCACTGTATTTTGGTATTTTCACATTTTTGGTGCACTTTTTATGCCTCATATTCTCTTCACCTTATGTGTTGCATTTTGAAAAGCAGCCCTTCATTCTAATCTGTGAATGGCCTTTTATTTTATTCGCCTTTCTCTCTTTACACCCTCCAGTAAGAGGTAAAAGAGAGAAAAGCACATACATATCTAAAGCCCAATTTTGCACCATTTAATTAGACAAAAGAAAGCTAAAACTTCTCCAACCACCTACAACAATTAGTAGGTTAAATCAGAGAAATTGTTCTAAGAAATAGTTCTTAATGACAACATATGTAACACAAAAATAAGAGATAAGATATGGATGATTCTGTCAGAACCAAACCTATAGTAAGAAAGAAATTCCCTCATGTTTTCTGCATATTGGGAAGATAATGTCATTTTCTCACAATGTTGATTGACTTTCTAAATTTCTTAGAGATAAGGGTGGAGTTCTGACATAGATGGTGTTAGAAAGATTCCTATCACTGAATCCCATTATAAAACTCTCACATTCATGCATCCACTACGTAGACATCATGTACAACTACAAAGACCTGCAGTTGATGTTATAAAGCCACATAGAAGTATTCTTCTCATTAACCTTATATCCTGCGCTGCAAATGTTGGCAGTATTTAACAGGAAACAAATGTCTCACTAAGAGAACTATATTAAGACATTCCCTAAACAAAAACTAAAATGGACTAGATGCAGTGGTAACAAAAAGCATATAAAAAAAATTCAGAATTCAGCCTCAGAGACCTTAATCATTGCATATGAATTCAAACACAGATCTGCTTGCCTTTTCCTCCTCTGAGACGACATAAATATACATCTTCAGTCCAGAAAAAGATGAAAAAAATCTTCCCAGACCTTGGTGGGCAACATGCTAATAGCTGATTGTCCTACCATTCTGTGATCCATGTAATTCAGGGTTCTCTAACAAGCTTATTGCCCTAGATCGAGAGATTCTATCTCTCTTACTCTGCTCCTTTCTCACAATGTATGCACAAAAGTAAAACTAATGTCTGTTTTGTACAGCAACAAAACAAGTTTCCTTTTCCTCTATATATACAGAGTGTGTAGATATATGTGTAAATCCAAAAAATATATGGGTACTATGATGTATGAATGACAAGATCAGTTATAGCACCTGTTCTTAGAGTGCTAAGTGAATGTTTCTTGCAGGCATATTGCAGGCTATTTGAAAATGTCCCGTATTATACTGAAGAGAGCCTTGATATTAGTGGTTATTATGTATTGATTTCCTTTTAGGAGCAATCATTCCTTCACATGTGCTGATGTTTCTACTGCAGTATCTTAGACCTATTTGTCCTACTCATTGGAATTACCCTCTGGAAGCAGTGACAAGCATTTCACAGAATTCCACAAATTTAATCAAGATAATCTACATAACAGTCTAATAAAAGCAACTGTTACTTGCAGTTTTCCAAACTGCCAAACAGTGCTTCATTAACTTGACCTATTAGTCTACAGAAACTTTCCTGTAAGGGAAACCAGCTATTTTTCATACTAGTAGTACCACTATAATTAGCCTCCTACCGAGCTGTCCTTAGCCCAGGGCTCCGTCAAGAAATCATATCTGGAAAACAGCATTTGATTAGGACAAATTTATAAGTTCATTACCCAGATCTTCTAGCTATCATTTACTGTGGATAATTCAAACTCCTTTTCACAACTTACTTAATGACACAATAAGTACCCATGGGGTGGGGTACCCAAAGTTCCCAATCATATATCTCTCTTACAAGGAAAAAATGAAAGACTTAGGGCTGTTTAGTCTGGAGAAGGCTGAGGGGACCTTACAAATGTCTACAAATACCTGAAGGGTGGCTGTCAGGATGATGAAGCCAGTCACTTTTCAATGATGCCCAGTGATAGAATGAGGGTTAATGGGTGTAAACTCAATCACAGGAAATTCCACCTCAACACGACCAAAAACTTCTTTACTGTGGGTGTGACAGAGCACTGGAACAGGATGCCCAGAGAGGTTGTAGAGCCTCCTTCTCCAGAGATCTTCAAAACCCTCCTGGACATGTTCCTGTGTGACCTGCCTTAAGTGGTCCTGCTTTGCAAGGGTGTTGGACTTGATGATCTCTGGAAGTCCCTTCCAACCCTTAGCATTCTGTGATTCTGTGATATATATGCCTTGGCTCTGTGTTCAGAAGCAGCTGTTTGAAGAAAGACTAGGCATTAAAAGCCACTGGAGACTGTGAGTTTCTATGTAGCTGTACCAACAAGGTTATTTTAAGTCATGGAGTGGTACCTTAATGATTCATGTAAAAATCAAAGGAAAATGCCTAAGATTTGCTCCCAAGCATAATCTTTCCTTTCTTGAAGACCAAAAATGAAAATAAAAAAAGGGAGACTTTCTTTCCTGTGACACATTTGCTAACAACTCCCTCAAGAAGATTTAAATTAGCATTAATAAGGAGCAAATATCAAGTGATTCAGAAAACTGTTAGGGCTTAGTTCTGCATCTCAGAAACTGAGTAATACTGGGAGGGGTATCCTGTTGGGAGTAATTTCTGAAGCACCATACATGGGCCTGTGTTGATTCATCTCTCACGAAAGGCCAAGACTGCTTCATTGTTATCTTGGATCACTCATCTTGCTTATTCAAGATGTAGTTGTGAAGACAAATGGAATTATTTTGCTCCTTATAAAGACTGGAATCCTTTCCACTCTGCAGCAAACACCTCTATTTTTAGGTAGTCCTTCCTTATTTCCATCCGTTAGTCATGACCAGAGATAGTCATCCCTTGGGAGATGGACCCTAGGAAAACAGTGCCCTCCAGGCACACAGAAATGGTGGCTGCCTTGTTGATCAGGTATTTGGCAAAGCAGTGCCTCTCTGATAGCAGGGGATTCCCTTCTGGCACAGCCAGGAGTACCAGGGCAGTCTGTGAGGACCTATACTGTTGGCTTGTCCTGACTGATGATGTTGCCACTGCCTCTGTCCTCCTCTAGGAACAGCATTTACCATTGTGAACTCTGGGACAGACTGAAAGGAGGTATTTTTTTCTCTATTCAGCTCTGGTGAGACCTCTCCAGGAGTACCATGTCCGGCTTTGGAGCTGTCAGCACAAGGACATGAACCTGTTGGAGGGGGTCAAGAGGATTGGAATACCTCTCCTATGAGGAAAGGCTGAGAGAGTTGGAGTTGCTCAGCCTGGAGAAGAGAAGGATACAGGGAGATCCTATTGCACCTTTTCAGTACTCAAGACAGCTTGTTAAGAAAGATGGGGAGGGACTCTTTACCATGGCCTACTGCACTTCCTGGCCCCATCCTGATTGCTTTGGCTCTATTCTAACCTCAGCTAGAATTCAGCAAGAAGTTTTACATATGTGGATGATTAATTTCCTGCTTGTGTGATTTATTATTGTTTTTGGGGAAAAAAAACAAGGACACTGAACCCGAAAGTAACTGTAATTCTACTGTGCCGTAATCTCATATGGTGAAGCTACCTTTAAAAATATGATTGGAGTATTACGTTTCTATGTTATTTTCTTACTGGAACACAATAAATTCTAGTCAAGCCTGCTAAAATGGGAGGATTTTATTCTGCTAGAGCTTAAATCACTCTGACTTATGCAAAATTTAAGAGGGATAAGAAAGGTGCCCTTTGCCATATCTCACTAGTACCTCGTATACCTTGAGATCAACGTACCTTTCAATATTCACTGTGATGAGCTTCATTCTAAATTCCCACAGATGCAGCAGTCAGAGGGAGTAAGAGCAGGCACAGGATTGTTCTATGTACCCTCAGCATGGAAAACGAGGACTTGCCTGTTACCATTTTAAGACATGCATTTGGGGATGATTTTTGTTCTAAGCATTTCTGTGTTGAGGTAATTGTCTTCCCTTTGCCATTAGCCTTTACTTTGCTTGATCAGGCAGCCTGCCACTTGGTACATTTGTGTTACTTTCTTGGCTCACAAGTTTTGATGGGCTTTCATGGGTGGAAAACTCTCATCGTGTCTTCAAAATGTGAAATACACATCTGCTAACTATGGAGGGAAAGAGGTCCAGACAAAATGGATAGCTGTAATTGCTTGGGGAAGCTTTATGACTTCAAATCACAATTGAATGACCCTGTAAAGCGTAGTGTGCAGAGTCTGCACCTGAATTTTGAATTAACTGAGGAAGGAACAATCTGTCATCGGTGCATGTGACGAAATGGTCTCATATACAAAAAAAAAAAAAAAAGCATTTCAAGTGAAAAATAAGGTTCAGTTTTACTATGGATAGTTCTTTTATTTCATCTGGAAACACTGCTTCCCACCTTTCCTAAAGAAAAAAAAAATAACAAACCCAAACCCCCCCAACCAAACACCAAACAAAAAACCCAACACACAAACCAACGAACAAACAAAAAACCACCAACCCCAAAACTCTGAGCCTCTTTTTTTTTCTGTCTGCTTTAAAATTTCCAAAGGATTTTTTTTAACAAGGATGATGAGGGACGTGATCCTTGTCAAAGAATGCTTTGAATCTCATCCAGCAAAGATGACAATAAATCTTCAAACCATTTCTGACCATATGTCACAACTCCTGAAGGCAAATGAAGGCTTTTACAGCTTTTAAACAATCTTTGGCAATTACAGCTGTTACAACACTTCTCCTCCTCCCACTCTTTCCATTCTGATAAATGGGTGGGAAAGTTTGTGCTTTCAGTCCCTTTCCAGTGTCACACATCATGACCCAGTTTACTGTAACCTAAACATTAAAAACAACTGGAAAGGTCTCATAATGTGTGCAAATTAGGAAACCTGCTATCCACACAGCTCACACAATTTTCAAAATAAAGAAACTGCCTTATGATCCTAAAATCTGCTGTTCTAGGGCAAACTGTACTTACTTTGGGGTTACCAGTGCTTAATCAGCTCCAGACACAGAGAAATAAATAATTCCATTAACCTCTGTACAGAAAGTTTGCAGTGGCTGAATCCTATAAATCACTATATTTAGCATACTTGAGCAGTATTTTTGTGTCTGTTTTCTCCTGTTGAAAGGCTCAGAGTGTAAAACAGGACCTGAATTTTAAGGAAAAGGTAGCACATTTGACATCAATAGTACATTTGTCTCCTTGCAGAGAATGTTGTAAGCCATGCATAGCAGTCTTGAAAACCTAGGAGAGGGCTGCAGTGGAAGAGAATGCATTTATCCATAGGTATACTTTTTTTTTTATATCATAGGTTTTGAGATAGAATCAAAAAGTGTGCGCTAAATTTTAGAATATTTGTTGTGGAAAACGATACACAAGTGTCTCTGACAAGACTGGCTGGTTTTCAGTTACTGGAGATGTCTGATTTGTAGAAGCTGAAGAATTCTTCAGTAGTGAAACGATGTATTTACTGGATTTTACTCATCTAGAAACTACATAGGGAATTCAAATACAAAGAATACCCTGTGTTCAACCAGATAACCTAGTTTATATATTTCTTGCAGATTTCTTAGTCCACAGACGAGGTTATCAGTTTCATACACGCAGAAACACACACACACACACATTCCTCAATATGGGTAATAATACATAGAATCCTAGAATTGTATCAGTTGGAAAAGCCCTTTAAGATCATCAGGTTCAACTATTATTTAACTCTGCTATGTCTGGTGCCAAACCATGTCCCTTAGCACCATCTTCGAAACACCTCCAGGGACAGGGATACACCCCCTTCCTGGGCAGTCTGTTCTGTTTGATAACCCTCTCAGCAAATTTTCTAATACTGAATCTAAACTTCCCCTTGTGCAGCTTAAGGCCATTTCCTCTCATCCTATCACTTATTACTAGGAAGAACAGACCAACACCCACCTCACTACAACCTCCCATCAGGTACTTGTAGAGAGCAAGATGATGTCTTCAGCCTCCTTTACTCCAGACTAAACAACCCAGTTCCCTCAACTACTTCTCATAAGACCTGTTCTCCAGACCCGTCACTAGCCTTCCTAGTGCTGAGTACAGGGCAGACATTCACTTCCCTAATCCTGCTTGTCACACTATTCCTGATACAGGCCAGGATGCCATTGGCTTTCTTGGCCACCTGAGCACACTGTTGGTTCATGTTCAGCCAGGTGTTGACAAGCACCATCAGGCAGCTTTCTCTACTAGGCAGCTTTCCAGCCACTCTTTCTCAAAACGGTAGCATTGCATGGGGTTGTTGTGACCCAAGTGCAGGACCTGGCACTTGCTGAACCTCATACAATTGGCTTCATCCCATCAATCCATATTGTCCAGGTCCTACTGTAGATCCTTCCTACCCTCAAACAGATCAACACAGCTTAGTGTCATCTGCAAACTTACTGAGGGAGCACTCAATCCCCTTGTCCAGATCACTGATAAGGATATTAAAGAGAACTGACCCAAATGCTGAGCCCCGGGGAACTCTAACTGTGACTGGTGGCGAGTTGGATTTTATTCCATTCACCACAACTCTTCGGACCAGGCCACCCAGCAAGCTTTTTACCCAGCAAAGAATCCACCAACCCAAGAACAGCCAATTTCTCCAGGAGGATGCTGTGAGATGCAGTGTCAAATACTTTACTAAAGTCCAGGTAAACCTCCACAGCCTTTCCCTCCTCCACTGAACGAGTCACTTTATTGTAGAAGGTGATCAGATTCGCCAAGCAGGACCTGCCCTTCATGAATTTATGCTGACTGGGCTTGATCACCTGATTGTCATGCATGTGCTGCATAACAGCACTCAAGATGATCTGCTCCAGCACCAAGGTCAGACTGACAGTTCTGTAGTTCCCTAGATCCTCCTTCCAGGCCTTCTTGTAGATGGGTGTCACATTTGTCAATCTCCAGTCAATTGGAAACTCCCGACTTAGCCAGAACTGCTGGTAAAAGACTAAAAGTGTCTTGATGAGCACTTCTGTCAGCTCTATCAGTACCCTTGGTTGTATGCCATCCTGCCCCATATACCAGTGTATGTCTAAGTGGTACAGCAGGTCACTAACAATATCCTCTGGATTATAAGGGCTACCTTATGCTCCCCACACCTATCTTGCAGCTCAGAGGGCTGGGTATCCAGCAAACAAGTAGTCATATTACTAAGGATTAGGCCAAGAAGGTACCTCAGTCTTTTCCTCATCCTTGATCACTATGTTCCTCTCTGAATGAAGAAAAGGAAAGAGATTCTTCTTAGTCCTTCTTTAGTTGATAATATTTGTAGGCCCATTTCTTGTTGTCTTTAAAAGCCGAAGCCAGATTAATTTCTAGCTGGGGTTTGGCCCTTCTATTTTTCTCCCTGCACAGCCTCACAACAACTTTGTAGTTCTCCTGAGTGGTCTGCCTATAACAGTCAGGAGTAAGGAACCTAACTATAATGTTCTAGATATTCTTTATCACATTTATCTGACTTAAAATTATCAGCTTAAAAAAATAAACAGCATTTGTTGCATTTTGAAAATCTTATCCGACACCCAGAGTTACTTTTAGTATAATGTAACAGTCTACAATTCACTGCAACGAATGGATGCAAAAGTCAATGTGTTTCAGTTCCCCCCGTGTATTTAAAGAACCAAAGTTCTACAGGCAAGAAACAATGGACTGTCAGATCCACAGCTGTGCAAAGCATAATATTTAAAATACTCCTTGGCACATAGGTACTTTTAAAAGTCTACCCCCTGATTTTTGAAAGTTTTACTTTCATGAGTTTGATGCCAGGTTGGTTCAGAGTATGAGCAGTGTGAGCTTGTAGCTACGTATTTCCCATCTGGGCATTTCCCTTGGCGGGGAAGAGAGACTGTCTAGGAATAAAGCATCTGTTGATTAGCTGATTATGCCAAGCTAAGCAAAAAAAAAAAAAAAAAAATCAAAAGCAGAAGAGGAATGGAATCTGGAATCTATTTGGGAATTTATGAAGCATTGGACTGAACAACTTGGAGTCTCCTTAATAAGACAACAGTGATTTCAGACATCACATTTATGGCAATCAGTTGATTTCTTCTTTCTTCCCTTTATTTTTTAATTTATTTTTCATGAAACAGCAGCAAAGAACCAGATGAAGAATGAAGTGGTTTTTCTCATTTTAGAGTCTATTCTTTAAATGGAAGATCTAGGTTCAACATTCTTCCCAGACAGAATATAATAAAACCTTTTACCTTCCAAGAACATGTCCTGCTCTCTTCTATATTTTAGAACAAAGATATCTGTTCCTGTTTTAAAACATTGACTATGGTGAGTAAACCAACAGGAATATGCAGCTTTCTGAGGTCTATCTTGGTACTATTAAGTTAAAATAATAGATTAGACCTAAAAAATATTATAATAAAATGTCATATATTTATTTTTTTTATCTGGGCAGATATATTCCTGAAAATAATACTTACAACCAACCTGTCTGGAAAAACAGATGTCTTTACTTCCAGAACATGGTGAAACACAGGACATATGACAAATATCTGCTGAACAAATAAGCAGAAACTGGTATGCATATGCCTATGTATACTCTACGATGAATGAAAGAAATTACACCCATACATGCTTTTAAATCTAGCCAAGTTTCTCTGAGCTGTATTTTGTACTTCCCATTAATTATATAGGAGAAATGGGAAGATCTGGAACTAAAGCAGTCTTTAAGGAGAGAGGCAAATAAATAATTGAATACTGCATTGCTTCAGATATCTTCCACATTCTTGTGCCTGAAGATATCTCTTTCAAGCTTTAGGGAATTAATAAATTAGACCACTGATCCATCTATTACACCTGCTTTGTGGGACCACAAAAAAAAAAACCAAACCCAAACAAACAAAAACTAGTGGAAACATTTCATCTCATAGTTTTATTGCCCTTTACTATTGTTTAACATCTTCCTGACAGAAAAAAACAGTGAAAAGTCAGTTTAAAACCTGGACTGAAAAAGTGTGTGTGCATTTATTTATTTATTTTATTATATTACTGGAATATTTATTGGAAAATACAAAAAAGTCTTATTTCCAAACATTCACAGAAAATACTTTATATTCATAAGTAGTTTGTCTTAAATCCACAGATACATTTTAGATAATACTCAAGTTTGACCTAAGATACTCTGCTTTTGGTGACATGATAAACCATAAAAGCTACAGGTAGAAATAATATGAAAAAATTTAAGTCTTTATTCCTGAATTTTTTTCTCTCCCTAGCCAAGAAAACAGAGTTGTACCCAGGAAAACACTGTAAAGAAGATGCTCTTATCTTTTCCCTACCTCATGATAAAAACTCAAGTATCCCTTTTAAGTGCCACAGCACAATACAGAGGAGGATTCTAACATTATCATTAAGCTTTCAAATGGTCTAGTTCCAGATTCAGATGGTTTATTTCTGATGTCAGTTAATTATAAATGCTAAAGCTTTTAGCAGCACAGAATCAGATATGTTTGGTTATGAATGATTAAGTGTGCATAAAGTTTTTACCAGCACATTAATCACTGGGTACAGAAAGAAGCATGACACTGGTTGACAATTCACCACTTCACTGCCCAGGGGAAGTGTAAAGTTTTAGCAGGCAGTCAGAGATTGCTGACCTTTACAACAGGCCAAGTGCTGAGTAAGATTAGTTGAATTTGCATTCCTCTAAACAGTACTTTCATTTGGTTAATTAGAGTAATTGTCCTTTGACAGTATGAATGGCAGCAGTAGGAACAACAGCAGTGGCAAAATCAGATAAGGAGTTTTAATTATGCTTTACTGCGCACCTGCTCCTGAAACCTAACCCAGATACAGAATAACAAACTATTTCAGGGAAACACAGGTATCTCAAATATCTATACATTTACCCTCCTAGCTCTGCCCAAATAACCCATTTTCACTCTTGTCTGATCCAGCAGAAACGGTTTTATACAGCAGAACAGCCGCACACAGAGATGCTGGACAAAGTGTGGCCCCTTTGTGGTAAGTTTTAAAAATACACTTAGTAAGAGGCTGTCTTTCTGTTTTCAAGTATGTCCAACTCTAAGCACCTTTGTGACATTCATGTGAACTTTCTACTACTTTCACACTAAATCTACACTTAAACTAGATATATGAACATTAAATCTGAAATATTTCTATATATATCCAGATTCCAGACTAAACCTCAGGAATTCTGCTGTCTTGCATTTCTGTTGCACACCATTAATAAGAAGCTGTTCCTACTGAAACTGTGTTTCTCTGGGTGTTCTCTGGGAGTTATACACACATTCAATTCTTATCAACTCCCAAATTTACTTACCTCTTTGACTTATCACGCATTTTTATGGTAACCTGGAAACTATCAAATATTCTTTATATTAAGATTAAAATTAGATAAATCTATTTAGCTCATTACATGACCTTGCAGACAAATAGCAAACACTTGCACTAACCGCGCTGAGATGGCAGCTGTTTTGGAGTGACTGTTCCCTAAACCTATCTATGGTAGGCACCACAGTAAACTGGAAAATCTAGTACTGCCACCATCTAGTGAAGAAAGAAGCACTGGAAAAATAAATATAGCAGCAGGAATCTGAAATAAATTCTTAAGTGAACTCACTGTAGAAATCCAGATGTGCAAAGTGCAATCCTCAAATGCAGTTGGAAGCATATTTTAGCACTCTAAAAATCTCAGCTAAAAAGAGCCATGTACAATAAGCCATGTGCATTTCAAATCTATTTCTTTGCACTGTTTGTAACTTTGATACTGTAAATACAGAAACTGTATTTCAAGAGGTATTTCTTAGTCATATGGGAAGTCCAAATGGGGGAATACAAAAATGACCAGCCAAGGCTATGATCTGCATCAGCTCTTGTTTTGCAAGGTTTCCTATTAGCTTTTTATATTTTAATTTCTTCATAAAATCATAGAATCACAGAATGGTATGGGTAGGAAGTGACCTCTAAAGGTCATCTAGTCCAATGCAAAACAACAGCAGATGAAGTCTGCATGGTAGAGCTCCAGAAAAATGTTAAACAGAAACCATGGAAACTCAAGTAAACTCAGGTATCTTTACAAAAACTGACTGAAGACTTACAAGAAATCACTCATACACTGTATTAAAAGATCCTTAATACTACTCTGGCTGTTGATCTTCAATGGATTTGCAATGGTGTTTGAGGGAATCATTTTTATTGTGCTTATTTGGATAAAGAAACCTATTTTATGCAAGAAAATACGCTAAAGCATATTTAAGCTATTTCAGTACAAAAAAAACCTTTCGTATTCTGCCCAAGTAATCACTTGATGAATAATACAATCTAAGAAAGTTTACAATAACACAAATGAAAATAGTATACGTAATGATGTTGCAAGTTAAGGCAGAAACCATTTACTTTTTTCTAACATTAGCACAAAAATAAAGCCCAGGTGGTCTTGCCACTCCCTGCGAGACCAGCTATACCTCCTTTAAAGTGACCTTTCAGGATAATAAAACAAAGGCATGATGAATATTCTAAAAGGTCAGTACTAATTAACTGCATTAATGTATTTTACATAGAAACAGCTGTTTGAAGACACACTGATTTTTTTTTTTTTTTGACATGTGTACCAGCAAAAGCTACTTCAACAAGATTTCTTCCTTCAAGAAACATCTTGAAGGAAGGCAGCAGAATAGAGCTTTATGAACACCAGAGTACACTTGGTATGCATGTGTACCTGTGTGTCTGTACACACAAATATGTTATGATCATTTAGTATAATAGTGTCAACATTTGCAAAGAAAAATAATCATATTCCCATACGTGCAACACCAGGATATAAAGAAATTGAACATTTGCCCAGATGCTGTAAATTTAACTCCTGTGCTGACTGAACTCCAACTTGCAAAATTCATCAGCTACAATAGCTGTTACTACAAATGATCTATCGTGTTGTCAATTTATTCCTTAAAAAGATGAGGCTTTCCATCTCAAAATGGCCTCGCTCTCTGTGAACAGCAAAGAAAATCAGTTCCTAAGATTATATCTGTGATTGCATTGTGGGCTATTGTTACATTAGCGAACACTGCAGCACAACAGGGGGTTCTGTACCACAGAGCACTTTCTCCTAATTTTGAGGGGGATTTTTACTACAGACTCTTTCTAGTTCATTCTTGTGGTGCACACAAGATTTTCAGAAAATCATCTAGCTAAGTTTCATCTCAAAAGCTTGCACTTTCTACACTCCAACACTGTTTCTGTTGTATTAACAAAAACATTGAAAGGTGGGATGATTAGAACACCTCCTAAGCAATACATTTCAGATTAAATAAAATGCTTACACCAATGTGTCTGTTGTCAAGGCATTACATGCATTCTTCAACTTGACCTGTCTCAAGACCCTTAAAACATGCAAGAAACTATGAAATTTTCTACTAACCTAAGTCCTACACATCTTCATCCTTGCACCCATCAAAACTCATTTCAAAACTCAGTACCAATGAAACAGAAGAAATAATTTAAAAGAGCTTCAAAAGTGCTAAGTCTGGGGCTCATCTTTTATTGTTAGCTAATTAGATGTGTTAATACCATTTGATTTGCTTCATCCCAGACACAAAAGATTCTCAGTTACCTCAACAGCCTTTTGTCCTTCCAAAGTGACAAGAGACTGGTTAATAGCCCTCAAAGTCTACCCTTACATTAAAATTAAAGGAAGGTGTCATTTAGTTCCTAAAGAAGAAAGTGTTTGTAATTTGCCTTATTTCTCTTATGGCAAGCCTTATAGAGTGGCTTTGACTATTATTTGTACATATAACCTTGAAAAAACTCCATCCGTTTAAGAGCTACAACTCCAGAGAAGGGCTACAAAAAAGATGGAGGGACTGAAGCATCTCCTGTAAAGGAAAGGCTGAGAGAGCTTGGACTGTTGAGTTTGGAGGAAATAAGGCCCAAGAGGAATCTCATCAATGTGCACAAATCTCTGAAGCCAGACTCTTTTCAGCAGTGCCTTGGGACAGGACAAAAAGCAGTGGGCACAAACTGAAACACTTTTTCACTGTGAGGGTAACAGAATACTGGCACAGGTTGCTCAGAGATTCTTGTGGAGTCTCCATTCTCAGACATACTCAGAATGCAACCAGACAAAGCTATGAGAAACCTGCAGTAGCTGACCCTGTTTTGAGAAGTGGGGTTGGATCAGACAATCTCCATAGACACTTCCAACCTCAAATATTCTATCATTTCCTAAAGAACCTATTGTGATTCATATGAACTTTGGTCATTTTTCTCTTCCTCCATTTCCATTATCTTATAAACTGGTGTGAATTTTCCTTCTTCAGCAAAATAAGGTTTATTCTGGATCAGGAAATTATTCTGATTCATAATCCTTACTTGCAGCAATATAATTTGGGCCTCACAGTCTCAGCTCTAGGGCAGTTGCTGCTGTGGGTTCATCAGGAGTTTTATGGTACTCAATGTTTTCCTTAGATCCACTGACACCTGCAGTCAGATGATTCCATACTCACCACAACTTTCCTTGAAAAAAAGATCAGTCAACTGTATACAAAAATTTATACTGTGAATTTTAAATGCCTAAAAATGGAAATTTTATCTTAATAGCCAAACTTAAAAAAAAAAAAAAAACAAACAAACAAAAAAAAGCCACAAACCTTTAAAAAATGATTGCCTGGTATTCTGATTCAGGAGACAGAAGCCAGATGTCTAGTTTTACCATGACTGGAACACTGTAACTCTTCTAGTGAGATCTTAAAGACTGAAAAGTACTTTCTCCTGCACATCAGGGGCACCTAACTTCTGCCTGCAAACAAACTTATTTACAGTAGCCTTTTGCCTTTTAGTTCTCTCTCTTTAGCTATTTTTTTTTTCTTCTTACTTTGCTGTCTTAAGGGCAACTACAGTTGTTACAATGCTAGAAACATGGTAGCTCAACTGTTTGAACAAGTTTAAGCATGATGGGTACCCAGAGGCTACTTTTATTTCCTTAGCATTTGCAAGTAACTAGCCAGTTTAAGGGGTGACTTTGGAGAAGACAAACAGCATGCAAACAGTCAGTATTAATTCTTAGTATAGCATGAGGATTTACACTATAGCTTCTGCACCCCAATGCCTATTTGAGATTGCAGAAGGGTCACTTAAAAAACTGTGTACAAAATGGAAGGAATTAACTATTATTCAAAGTAACAAATTAAGTATTATTTCAAGTAACAAATAGTTTTCCTAAAATATTACTTTTCCTCCCCAGATGCGATTTTTTTTACAGTTCACTTCTGGCATCAAATGCAAAGAAAACTAAGTAACACTGCTATAGTTTCCTCAGACACCAAATGAGCTTTCTCTTTAGATGATCACAATGAGGAGTTTGAGGTCTTTCAGACACCTAGTTGTCAAAATAACAATCAATTTAGTTAGCTCATATATAATATTTAGCACTGTATTTTAGACTGACTAGTCCATAAAGGCTCCATTCCATAAAAACTGAAGGAACCATTAAAATGATATAAAGAGGATAGACATGATATTAAAAAAAAAAAATCCTGATTTTTTTTTTTTGAATGGAGTATATGCCTCTGCATTCTTTAAACAGACAGAACATGAATCACTACCTAGAAAGCTTCTCTTTATTGGATAAAAATATAAATAGTGCTAGTGCCAAATCTTAAGGCAAAAGAAGAGTCACATTCTTCTTTGGAAATAGTACCTTTGTCTTAATGATAGCTATTGAATGTAACTGCTAAATGTCAAAGAACAGAGAAAGAAGAAGACTAAGAAGATTTAACATTAAAATCTTCAGATAAAAAGGACATTTTCATCATTCATTTCAGTGAAGTTCCTTTATTGTTTTCTTAACTTTTGACTTTGCTAGAAGAGAGCATTTTTATTTACATATCTCTATAGTGGTCAATATACCAAATAAAAAGGGAGAATATAGCAGAAAATGGAGCAAAAATCAGGTGTTCAGCATCATGGAAAGTAACTGTTACACAGTTCCTCTTTTCCACTCTCAACACAGAATAATATAAGAAAACCAGAGAAGACAGAATACATGCTGACCCATTGAGTTATTCAGTTCAAGATTAAGTCAAAGGCTGCTAGTTACAAAAGGTACAGTTTACTAAAGTGTGTAAATGCCCAAGTCTAGTTCCTTTTTTTTTGTGAGATGATAGTGTCCTGAATAATTTTCCTTTTGTATATATTGACCAATTTCTCTCACTTTGCATCTCTTCATATGAATGCAACTGTATGGGATTTTTTTTCCCAAACAAAATTACAATTCTAAGAACCTTTAGATACCTGCAACTGCAATGTGAGGACACTTACATGCACAGCATGTATGCATAGTTCTTCTTAGATCTCTTTCTATCCATCCTTCAGCAGAGGAAGACAGTTTGGTCATTTATTTCTGTGGCTGACTGAAAAAGCCAATATAATGATTCAACTTCCGCAGGGGAACCCAGACATTAGGTCTCCACCACTAAATGGTCTACTGACATTATAACTGAGACCTGCAGAGTGAGAATACCAGACTCATGCCTTTGGACAAGAAGTTTAAGTGTTGATGAAAAAAGGGAAAAATGCATTTGAAAGAGCTTCAAGTTTCACAGACCATGAAATACCAATTCCAACAGTAGCTGGGAAAGCAGACGAGGAGATGTGTAACGACAATTTCAAGTCTGTGCTATTTATTAATCACTCAAATTCAGATTTGTTAAATTCTGTTACAATTTAAAACATATACTTTCAGAAAACAGATTGAAACCAAAACCCCTACCCCTCCAACAAAATGAACTCCATACTTCGTGTTGCCTAGGGTAAATACATCAAGGAAATGCAATGTTTGGCCTTTTTTTTATTTTCTTTTGCTGTATTCAACAAGGTTTGAGTTTTGCTACCAACAATAAATACAATTTCATAATACTTAGTTATGGTCTGTGAATTGCCTCAGAATCCACCCTTTTATCCCAGTAGAAAGGAAGTCTCATTAAATCCTAGGTACGCTTAAGATAATGGCGAGTTCGTGTTGGACAGGACTTTATCCTTAATATATCACAATTACATTTACTTTGGAAAAGGAACAATGTCACTTAAATGACAATTTTGAGAAATAAACAAAGAAAAATATGTAATGAATTAATAGTTTTCAGAGTTTGCAACCAATCACTAATTTTGACTGAGCACACAGGAAGTTAATAAACGTAGAAGTCTGTGTTAGCACACCCAGCAAGTGGAGAAAGAGAATATACTGAACTATCCTCAAGCATGCTACAGGCATTTTACCACTTGTTATCTCATCAAGACTTTTTTATAAAGAAAAACTGACATCTAGTTTGAATGAGATTTGCTGCTTATTATTACTAGGTCACATTTATGTGCCCCGAAGACACTTCATGTTTATCTATTCTCTGTATTTGTAAGTCGAATTGAAATCAAGAATGAGAATGTTTGTCCAGTTAAAATATTCTGCTCCTTTAGCAAAATGGGGGTGTCTTGAGGAACAGTAGTCATTTATGATACTGCTTACATCTTTTACTTCTAGGAGCTATCTAATCATGCCTTCAGAGTAGGGTCTCATGAGTGACAAGTACTTCTTCAAGCTGAAGTAAGTAGACAAAATAGCCTCAATAAGATGCAAGCAAAAGACATTAAAAATGCCTCTACCAGCTAAAGCGTGAAATCCAAATGTCTTCTCAGTTCATCTGAAACATTAAGGATAGTCTAAAAAAGCCTGATATATATCATGAAAGACATGTTTGCTGCTGACATCCAGAAGACTGCCAAGCCTGTGTATTGAACAGCTCCCTTTGCCCTTACATTTTCCTCTGGCAGCAAAGCATTATTATAGTTACATGTAGTCCATTCTAGTTAGCAACTAGGCATACAACACTCTTCCAGGATTGTTAAACAGTAGTTTTCTAAAGTTATCCATAGCATTTTCTGAAGTTTCAAGAAATAAAGGGGAAAAACAGCATGTGGTAATTCTTTCAGATTTCATGAGTTACATTTGACAGCACTTCAGGCATCTTCAATGCTGTTCTTCAATGAAAAGTATCAGGGTAAAAACTAAAATCAAATTTATGGACACATTTTTGTGTACCACACTGCATGCAATTTGCATACCTTGAAGACTCATCCTGTCTTTCTGAATATTTTTATTTCACTATTAATATTATACAGAGCCATTCTGTGAATATTTTCCTCACATTACATTCCTTTAGTGTTAGTGCATTTAGGATAAAATCAGTATTATTGTGTATAAACAAAAGTTCTGAGACTTATTATGAAAGTACCATATATGAACAGACGTCACAAGGATTTCTGAAGATGTTATTTGTATTCTAGTCACTGAAATAAGGAGAAATACAATCCTTTTTAATTTTTTTAGTTTCCTTTAAGCAAATCCAAGAACACAACAATACGAATGATGTTGAGTATCACATTCTGACTTATACCAGGTAATTTTAGAAAGCTTAAAGAACTCTCCTGTTTCATCTGTTTTTCTCCATTGAGAACTATCCTGTAATTTGGGTGTGTTCTAAAATAGCCTCAAATGGACCATTATTTTTTGACTTTCTGTAATATCTTTAAGCAGTTATATTAATTATTGTCCAGTTCTGTATTTTACACCTTTTGCACTTGCTATGAAGTTTTCTGTACATAGATTCACAAATGGTTAAAATTTGAAGAACTTGAATGTAGATGGTTTCTGTGATTTTTTTTTTGTTTGGTTTTTTTTGGAGTTTTTTTGGTTTGGTTTGGTTTGGTTTGGTTTTTTCTTTTTTTTTTTTTTTTTTGTCTGCTGCTCTTTAAAAACTGTCAATAAGGAAAAAAGTGGGAAAATATTTGTAAAATATTAGAGCGGGGAATATTTTGGTTTGGCATTAAAGACAAATGTATACGCGATGCTCTGAAGCAGTCCTCTACATTTAAGAGTTCATATAATATTTATTACATTTAAAGAAGAAAAATATTCCTCGAAATTTTAATAATTTGTATCACATAATTCAACAAATTTAAATATTACTTCTATCTCTTTTCCTTACCAATATGTTTGGACTATTTTCTGTATCATCTCAGATGGACCACCTTCTGGTAATCAGAAGAAATGAACCACTCTGTAAAGGTGCTTAATTTCCATGAATAGACACAAAAAGAAGATAGCAACTGGATATTCTGGATCAGTTTTCAGTGTCTTTTGGGGTTTCTAGAAGATTCTGTTAATGATTGGAGGAATCAAAACTCCTCCAAAATCATGGTGTCGAGACTAAACATCTCTATCTCTCAAATCACAGAATTCTTTCATCTGGAAAGACCTCTAAGATCATTTAGTTGAACCGTTGACCTGATACCACCATGGACATTAAACCATGTCCTGAAGTGCTATGCATTTTTTGAACACCTCCAGAGACAGTGACTCCACCACCTCCCTTGACAGTCTATTGAAGGAATTGATTTAGGGACCAGAACTCCAGACACTCTTACTGATAGAAGGAGATGCTTTAACCCTGATGGGTGGCAAACCCTGGGAACAGAGTGCAGCTAGAAAGGAAAACATAGATAGGTTGACTCCCAGTAGTCACTGTGACCTAGGGAGTTATGCAGGGACCTGATAACAGGAACTCGGTAAAAGTTGTAACATCAAAGATGCAGAATTATGGAATCTTTTTATCTCTTGCCTGACGTATGCTTAAGCCTTCTGAAAAATATATGTGTTCGTGTGATACTTTCTCTCTGTAACCAATCATGAATTTACAACTATAGTTTGGACATACTGATGACCAATTACAAGCTGCCTTCTGATGTTATGTTAACCTATATAAAGAAAAAGCTTTGTACAATAAATTGACACTTGGCTTGCATCAGGCCTCGTCCCATCTCTCGCATCGCAGCATCTATTCCATGCCTGACCACCTTTTCAGAAATGAAATTTCTCCTAATGCCCAACCTAAACCTACCCTGGCACAACTTGAAGATGTTTGCTCTCCTGAGGAGAGCAAGGGAGAAGGGATGGACCCCACCTCACTGCAACCTCCTTTTTGGTAGTTGTTGAGAGCAGCCAGGTTTTCCCTGAGCTGCTTCTGCAGGCTAAACAATCCCAGTTCCCTCAGCCACTCCTCACAAGACTTGTTCTCTAGACCCTTCACCAGATTCTTTGCTGGACATGTTCCTGTCCTTCTTGTAGTGAGAACCCCAAAACTTCCCTACTCCTGCTGGTCACACTATTCCTGATCCAGGTCAGGATGTGCCATTGGCATTCTTGGCCACCTGAGCACACTGCTGGCTCATGTTCAGACAGCTGTCAGCTGGCACCCCCAGGTCCTTTTCTGACGGACAACTTCCCAGACACTCTCCCTCCAGATGTAGTTAGTTAAAACCCAGAAACTATTACTGTTCATGTTTAAAGCTGAAGCACAGTGGGATGAAACAATCTTAAACAGTTAGAAATACTACAGGCTTAACATAGGCAAACTGAACAAAGCCAGTGGTGTCCATTATCAAGAAACCCCAGTCCTTTTCAAAGCAGTTGTGTCTTCTCAATGTTTCTAGGGGTTAGCATGATGGTAATGTATTCACTTTTCTTATCTGCTTAAGCTCTTACACCATGTATTTCACTGCTGGAAAAGTTGTGTTCTATTAAAAAAAAAAAAAAAAGAGCACAATCCAAGACAGAATCATAGAATCATTTAATTGTTTCAGTTGGAAAAGACCTCTAAGATCAAGTCCAACTGTCAACCTAAGACTCTGACTGAGGCAGAAAGTCTGATTACAAGTATGCCCTTGGTAAAGACTAATGTAATGTGTGTCAGTTTAATGCCATCTCAGCTTCAATTCAGCTGCGGTTTACAAACCTGAATGCTTGACTTACCTATAGGCTTGTAGTGCCATTTGAGAGACCCTGGAGTACTTCAGCTAGCCACAGATATGACAGAGATTCAATGTGAGCACCGACTTTCTGGACTGGCAGCTGTGATGCCCCAGGATAGCAAAATGGCATTAGACTACTGTCTGCTTAGTTGAGTGACTGGCCCACATCCTCAGAGGAGGCTGGAGACCTGTTCGGCTTACCCTGAAATAGACAACTCTACATAGGTAGATATGATCTGTTTCAGTACAGAAATATAACATGTTGAAAGAGAAAACTATGACTTTTTTGAATGCATACTATATTTTCTGCTTCAATGTGCACCCCAATGCTGCCTAGTGGTCCCTGCTTTATCAATATGCACAAATAATATTTTAGTACAGCTTATGTAGGTAATCCTATATATATGCTAAAAACTGGATATGTACATGACATTATAAGGATATACCAATATCAGGCAAATTACAACAACAGTAGCTCTCTGATGGCAGTTGAAATGGGATATTGATTTCAAATAATAATTACACTGTGATCCAGAAAGACAACTATGCTAAGACTGGTACAGACCTATGAATTAATATTTTTATACATCCAGTTATGTAACTGGAAAACTTGGTTTTTTTCATAGTGATCTCTATTGCTGCAATCTATTACAATTAACATATCTGGAAAGAAACTACCCTTCTGATGGTAGTTAAAACCACATAAGCAACTGCACTGGGTTTTGGCTGGTACATAGTTTATTTTCTTTATAGTAGATTGTATGCCATTTCTAACTTAAGCATGATGTGAGATATTTACCACAGTATTCAAACTATCTTGCACACACACATATTACATTTATGTATATTTTACACATGTGCATATTTATGTGTTTTACACATTATAAAATGCGTATATATTTTAGACTAGTAAGTATTTTAACTTACCTTTCCATTAATGAGCTTATATAAATTAAATAAGTGTGAATTATCGGAGGAAAGCAAAAACTTTTAGCAACTGAAAACAGGTATTATTAATCATTGTCACAAAAAGTTCTATGAACAAAATATTTGATTTTATGTTATAGCATGTACATGTAACTTCATTTGACATATGAATCACTGAGGCATAAAAAATATTGAAGCAAGGTATTTTCAATTGCATTGGCATTTCTGCAACAATACTGCAAGGCAAGGGGTCTTCTTCTAAAGTATTATTAATAGCTGAGCTGACATTTTTGTGTCAAGACGTTTTTATGGGATTATGTTTGCAGAGCTGCTGTGATTTACAAGAAACCAAACTGTTAGAACACTTCCTAACATCTCGAGGTACCATACATACATTTTACCTGAATGGTCAACTGTGATCACAGAACACGTCACCTTCCACTTAATGAGTCTTACTTCTTAATCTAGGTGAGCATGTATGTGTTTGTGTAAATAGACATATGTGTATGTGCATTTTACATTATTTAAAAGTGGGGAAATTATGTATAAAGCTCAATTCTGATATCACATTGCCTTTTTTTTTTTTTTTCTGACGAAGCATGTATTTTCAGAAGGTCATTCATCAATCTATATAATCATATGAAAGAAAACATAGGCCTTTCAAGGCATTTTTATTCTTTTCAAGTATTTGCTTGCTATACATCTAGATACATTATCCCTTTATTACTTACAAAAAGAATCTGGTAATTGGTACTACATATCTAGTGACCTCAAATGCATTGCATGTTTCTTTATCAAGTAGTTAAATTCCAGCTGGTTATACAGCTACTGTTTGAATTTGTCATGAATGTGATCAAAAACTTTGTGAAGAGTCTTTGATTTTTGCTAAGCTTTTTGTTAAACTGCCAATTTTAGGCAATGCTGATTATAGTCCACAGTGACCAATACTATATTCTACTTTCATCTCCCAAAATAAAATATGCCTGATTACGTTAGCAGTACAGATGTAAAGTTGTTAAATGTCTGAATTTGAGCATTGACCATTCAGCTAATGCAAAAAGAAAATGGAGGCTAAGAGTCTGGGTCTGTAAGGAGTTAGATTTGTCTCCCTTTAATTGCCTCAGTATTGTTTACCTTCCCAAAATGCTGTTTACCTTCCCTTTCACGCCATTGTCCCAAAGGACCACAAGCTCTGTGCTGACACTGGATCCCACTGTAAACAGGACTCATATCTTCACATTTGCCTTCACACTACTGTCTCAAGAGGAATCTTTTCATATCTACAAACCACAAACTCTATGCTGATAGCCAGCAGATGCTGGGACTTGGTGAGACAAGTCTTCATGGACCTTCTCATGGACAAGACTCTCAAAAGGTGACTGACACAGCGGTTTCCCAAGGTGTTTTCACACCAGTACCACAAGCTCTGTGACAATAGCAGCTGATAACCAGACAAGGCCACAAGTTCTGCTCTCAGGAATGTCGCTGTGAGAACAGAGCTGGCACAGGTAAACCACCCATGGACCGGTGCTGACACAGGTCAAATGTGTTCAACTGAATGGGACAGTGTGACCACATATGGGACTGGAAAAGATATAAAACCCAAGAGGCAACAGGGAGAGTTTGAAGCTTCCATGCCCATCAAGCAGCAAGGCCTCATATGGCTCAAGCATCTCAGCCTTTGCTGCTGTAAGCTTCCCCACGGTGGATCAAGACCTTCAGCGATCAGCGAAACATCAGCTAGATCCACGGCAGTAATTATTTTTTTCCTTTGCTACCCCTTGCTTATTTCTTCCTCCTTTTCTATATTTCTAACTTTTTCTCCGAAATATGTAAGCAAAATAAATTTGAGTGTTTTTCCCAAATCAACTACTTGGTTCCTTCTTGGTTTCATTTGGGGAATCCATAAAAGAGCCATGTCTTCCACAAAAAAGCAGATCGAGACAAGGTCTATAGAAGAATTACTGAAAGTCTGTAACTGGATGGCCCACAATCTTGTATGAGGTTCTCAGCTGAATCATTTGTCTTACCTAGGACATTGCATCTAGGTAAAGGTCATAAAATGTGTTACAAATTTTTAAAGACCTATGCTAGAGGGAAAAATACTCCAAGTTTTCTGAAAACAATGCAAGATTCATGAAAAACAGAAAAGAAAGTTAATGAACAGTTAAAGTCTGATAATATCAAGTTACAATTTGTCTCAGGTTTTTTCACCTGTCTTGGTTATACAGAAGGGGAACAATTTTGTGATCTACTTGGATATTCACAGACACGGTTTTCATTACATAAGTAAACAATACTGAGTTTATAGAACACATAGACTTATCATGTTATCATGAATACATTTAGCCTTTCTCTTTTTAAAGTCAGTTACTTATAAAGTTTAGTTTTGTCATTAAGTCACTCCTTCTATCAGTGATGCTTTTGCCTTCTATTGTACGTTTTGTGATAAAAAAGTTAGAAAAGAACACAAAAGAATTTTCAGAATATGAAGTTTGAGACTTTTTAATACCTCTTTGAATTAGCAAAACTTCTTAAATAAATCAAATTGTAAATACAACATTAAATTATCCAATTATTAGAATTAAGTCCATCTGTCTAGAAATACTCTTCAAGCTCATGTTTATCTTTTTCAGCTTGTGATCATCAGCAGACTCCTTGAAAAGCTTTTATCATAACCTTGTTTCCACTCCATTATGAGCAGCATTGTGTTTTTTCCAAAAACAATCACTATTATTCAAGTAGATGACCCTCTAATTTCATTATCTTGCAATTTATGTATTAAACAGACTATGTCATTTTCTATAATTATAGCAAATTTGGTTTTAGTTGATGAGGTGTGTTCATCTGGTTTTGCTATAATTCCATTTTCAGATTAATGGTTTAGTGTTATACAAATCTCTGATGCTTTCCTAATTAAAACCTTTTCAGGTAAAACACACTTCATTACACTTATAGCAAACATGCTAATCCATCAGGAATACCTGACAGTCCAACGTTCCTGGACAATCGACAATTTGTTTAGAGCATTAAAGTATTAGTATGGAGCATTAGAACCGAGCTATGTTTAAAAATACAATATGCAGTAATCTAATTGGTACAATATAAGCTGAAACAATTGGGGGGAGGTGGGGGGTGTATTCCTATCGCTGTTTTGATTAAAAAAAACCTGTTTGCAGCTGGGCAGTTGATGTACAGTAATCACTGAAAAAAAATATGCCAACTGAACCGGCTGAACTGACAACAAAAAGGTTTATTTTAAGCACAGCTAATATTAATTCTTTTTTTGCAGAGAAAGGAGTAGTATTGTTGCTGGGAAAACATGGCACTGCTTTCCAATCATTTACGTTTAGTGGCCCAAGTTTCTCAGAGTACAGTGCAGCCTAGGGAGACAAAAAAGCGTCAGGAGACTACCTGGTCCCAGGCAGCTCAAAGCATTTACAATCCACATAACTGACATCTTTCAGGGAAAACTGTTTTCCTGGGGATTAGCTGGAAAACCAAATTCTCTCCCACATATTGCACCCTGCTGCAGTTAATATAAATCAGCAAGTGAAAGAAAGGTTATTTGGGTCTTGGTTTCATGTCCTGAAGACTCCTCTATAACGTCCAACAACCTCTGATGTCCCTGTGGGACTGAAGGCATTGCCAGGGCTCTGGTGGTCCTGCCAGGACCACATGACTGTCAACTCATGCCTGGTACATAGGCAAACGCAACTGAAAGATGCAAAGTTCAGAGAAACGGTCTGTAGCTTTTCTTCTGAGTCAGAAAAAAAGTTGGCAACCAAATAACACACTAACCCTTCATCAAGTGAAGTTTATACAAGTTGCACCAAATGGAAGCTAAAAGCCCATCATCCAAAATACCACATATTCAGGAATGTAATTTTTAATGTATCTCTGAATTTTTCCTTTAAAATTTATCTAACATCTACTAATATTTAAAAAATCATGTGCTAAGTCAATACCATTAATAGTTTGAGATTGAGAGGTAACTAATGGTTTCTTCTTACTGGCAGTCTGCTTGAGTTATTACTGACCCCTCTATTGGCACCAACCCATGCCACGAAAGCACATCACATAACATAGCAACTGCTCGAAATAAGCAGGGATATTGACAGAGAAGTTGCAACCTCATTTATTTCAGAAATGAAAAAAGAAAAATAAGCATGGTGTGCAAACAATGGGCTATTTTTCTTTCCATTAAAATATATTTTGCTCTCATAGTCTGCATAATAATTTATCATTTTCTTTGTATTTTGGATTTGTTAATAAGTTTAAAAGAGAATAATGGAGATAAATATGTTTAATTTTCTACTTCATTTTGTTTTCAGAATATTCAGGCACCCTGCACCTTTTTTCTTTTTACTACTAATTCCTGCCATGTGGTAAACAATATAGAATTTGAGCAAAGCAACTGTTTAAACAATTAGAAAGACCATAGGAACTTAGAAAGCAGAATTTTTAAAACAGTGCATATGTACAATCTTTGAACAGAAAAATTTAATCCAGATTCACTGGCCTAATGCTCACTCACCAAAACCCAACCAACTGTCTTTCCAGATTAGAAACAAACTTTCATCTGAAATCACTCTCTAATCCAGGAGCACACTGAAACCACTGCCAGCAATATGTATTTGCACTGCCTAACTCATTCCTTGTATTCCACAACCGAAATTTGTCCATCTGTTAGCTCTTATTTTCTGTATATTTTGGGTATCTTCTTTTTCCATCTGTGTTTTTACAGCACCAATTCATGCTATTAAACATAATGAAAATACATAAACACTTTACTATATTAGTCTTAGAGAATAAGGTCAGGTTTCCCAACAGGTTTTCAGGAAGAAGACAAGGTTTTGTTGATTTCTGAGAATACCAATTTCCAGAATACAACAGTTTTGAACAAATATTTGAACACGCATTTGCTGAATGATCACATAAATCTCACTAATTACTTCAAACCACTAAATAAGTAGCATTTCCACCTAACATATCCAAACTGCCAGGATTTAAAAAGAGAGATACTGCTCTTCAGAAAAGGTGGAAGGGAAAAGATGAACTTTAGGTTTTAATATATTGACACTGTGAGATCTTTGGCATCCTAACAAAGGCCTTCCTCCTTCAGACTCTTCATAGGGCAGAGTTCTAACATCCCGGGTTGAGGAAACACCAACAGAGGGTTTAACATGGTGCGACACAAAAGGACATTTCATATACAACAACTTTTTCAGGCAAGCACTTCCAAAACTCATCTCCATTATAGTGCTGGAAGGAAGATATAAAACCAGTGTCTGAGTCAAGGGTTTTATTGGACCTTACTAAAGCTGGTAAATTAGAAAAACTATCTGGATGGCTTTTAAATTCCATTACTCAAAATAAAGTAAAAAGGAAACACAAAAACAATCTCAGATACGTTCAATAGATAGCTAAACTTGGCATCATAGGAAACAGAATATAGCCAGTTTTGGTTCTCTATGCCACTGCCTCAGAGAAAATTTTTTGTATACTCTATCTTCAAATTTTCAAATGTACATTTCTAATATTTACAGATAAACAATATTAAAAATTTAAAAATTACAGCTTCTCCAAGAACATAACTGAGGACTAGAACTAGGGATTGACAGAGTTGCTTTTCAATGTTTTCTCAGAATTAAATACATGCTATTAAATATAAGTAGCACATATGGTATGTAAATGTTGCTCTTTATATATCCATGATTTCCTTTTAAAAAACCCACACAATTACTGCTTTAAAGAATGATAATCTATCATTTGAAGGCTTCATTATATTATCTGAATATCTACATTACCATGAGCTATAACTATATCTTCTTAATACTGAAAGACAAGGAGCAGCTCATTTTCTGATGTAATACATTAAAGCTAGTTCCAACCCTTCTCAGTTCACGTTTAAGAGCCTGTACTCCCACTGACAGTCTACTCTATGCTTATTGTTATGCTCTAGAAACTGCATGTATACCTTCATTTTACAGTCTCCCAGATCTATGGCTAATTTTTTCTATTCATCCTGTTGTCTATTGATACATTCTGGTTTCTAGTGAAGTAAATTTCCCAGAAACCTTCATTGTGTGAACCATGTTCTTAGAATTATAATCTGAAAGCTCCTTTCTCTCTTTTTTCCCTCAATTCTTTTTCACAGCTTCCATGACTACCATGTTTGAGCAGGCTTTTCAAAAGCAAGACCGTGTATTTTCATTGTGGACACATGAAATGTCAATTATTATCCCAATTTGTTGAAAATATTTGTGGCAGGACCAAATGGATTAACTTTGCAGTTACATCATGATTTCTTTAAATCTCAAAAGCACATCAAAGTACTTTACATAGGAAGACTGTTATGATTATTTTATTCATGCTGTAGTGGATATTTGATGTTAACAAGAAATAAACAAAACAACCCCAAACAAACAAAACAAAAGCAACTGAAACAAACCAAAAGAACCCAACAAATCTGTTTTAAAATGTCTAATTAGGACAGAAAAATTTGAATAAAATTTGAACAAAATTATCGCTGATGATACAAAACTGGGAGGGTTGGCTGACACCCTGTCAGGCTGTGCAGCCATCCAACATGACCTGGACAGGCTGGAGAGCTGGGTGCAGGCAAACCTCATGAATTTTAATAAGGACAAGTGCAGGGTTCTACATCTGGGAAGAAATAACAATAGGCACCAGTACAGGTTAGGGGCTGCCCTGCTGGAAAGCAACTCCACAGAGAAAGACTTTGGAGTGCTGGAGGACAAGAAGTTCTCCATGGAACAGCAACGTGCTCTTGTGGCCAAGAGAGCCAATGGGATCCTGGGATGTATCAAGAAAGGTGTGTCCAGAAGGGCCAGGGAAGTTCTTCTACCTCTCTACTCTGCCCTGGTGAGACCTGGAATACTGCATCCAGTTTTGGGCTCTCCAGTTCAAGAGAGAGAGAAACCTGCTTGAGAGAATCCAACAGAGAGCCACGAGGATGATTAGGGGACTTGAGCATCTCCCCTATGAAGAGAGACTGAGATCCCTGGGGCTATTTAGTCTTGAGAAGAGAAGACTGAGAGGGGATCTGATCAATGTCTATAAATATCTGAGGGGTGGGTGTCAAGTGGAAGGGGCCAGGCTCTTTTCAGTGGTTCACAGTGTTATGACAAGGAACAATGGGTTCAAACTAGAACATAGAAGATTTCACCTCAACATGAGGAGAAACTTCTTTACAGTGAGGGTGACAGAGCACTGGAACAGGCTGCCCAGGGAAGTTATGGAGTCTCCATCTCTGGAGACTTTCAAAACCTACCTGGATGCATTCCTGTGAAGACTATCCTAAGCGATCCTGCTTGGGCAAGGGGGGGTTGGACCTGATGATCTCTTGAGGTCCCTTCCAACCTCTGATATACTGTGAGACCGTGAAATTATTTCACTAATCTTCCTGAAGTGAGCTCTGTCACATAAAAGTAAAACATTTAAAAAAATTTTAAAAATTGGCTGTGAAGTCCCCTGTTAAAAAAGTCTTCAATAATGCACTCAATTTTCAGATGTGTTATACAATTAGAATATTCCCACAGTGTTATGGAAAATAATATTCACTCAGGATATTTGAGAATTCATGGATATAAGGTACTTTGCCTTTTTTTTTAATCTTAACTTTCTTTTCAGATGGCTTCAAGAGAACCTCCAAAAATTCTTTCCAAAGGTCTATTGTTACAAACTTGGCTTTGCTGTAAAACTTATTTCATTTTTACATTTTAATCAATATTGATCATTATGTAAAACTACAATTAATATTTAAATCTACAGCTACCACAATGAAAGTATATAAAAGTGTGTTGGCAAATACTTTGAGTTACAGAGATATTTTTTCCTTGACATTAAATAGCAAGAAGATTGCTACGTGGTCCATGTTCTGTAAAATTCCTGTACCTTTAACTTAATACTTGCTTTTTACCTTAAGTGAAAACAGATTTTTCACGTATGTTGTCCAAAGTTTTATAAGAGTTCTTACTGACCAGTTGTTGCTTTCACAGCTTCTGCTCCTGGTTTAAGACTCCACAGAGATGTGTTCTGCCTAATTCCCCTACATTCTCAGTGAAAAACAAGGACTACATTTTTAGGATTCTGTAGCATTTTTAGTCCAGTTATCAGATTTGCCCTTCTTCCCAGTCTTGGAGCAGGGATGATATGTATCCTCCCAAGAACTGTATGCAAGGTCCACAGCAGCCTTAGACAGCAATTTTTCAAGAAGAGAGTATTCAGTTCTGCCAAATGGGAAAGGAGCAACAGAAGCCAAAGTCTTAACTTCATAAGCCACCTGACACAAAAATTGCAGATCTGTTTCATCTTAATGAAGATGAAGATGAAGAATTTTGATCAGATTAAGGTGTGTGAATACCCAGTCTGCAGGTAGACAAGCTGGCAGGAGCATGATGTCCTGTGCCATGAACCCATGCACTGCATACTCGCCAGCTCAATGTCCCACAGACACTCCACAAGGCACCAGTCTCCCATTTAGTGGATCATACCTTGGCTCCCTCACTCCCCTTACTGCATAAACCTCTGAGAGAAATCAGAGTACATTTGGAGATAGTGAACACATGGCTCTTGCACAGGTGGGGTGTGAGGATGGTGCCTATCAATGAAGCACAGCTCACCGTTGAAGATACCATCTTTCTTTTTTTATTTCTTTCTTCCTCATTTGTTGAAGATGAACCCACTGAAGACCAAATACCCTGTGCTACCCAATTAGTAAGCATTTACTGATGCAAAATCATTTATGCAGAGCAGTTCATGTGTAATCAGTGTTTAAAGGTCCCAGATTACCCCAAACTACCCACAGAACATTCAAATTATATTGAAGAATTTTTTTCAGAGGAAACTAAGCATATCACTGCAGCATAAGAAAATTGTCAAAATACTGATTACACACTCCAATGCATTTCACTTATTTAAGCCCAACACAAATAAATTTATTTAAATTATCCTTATTTGATAAATCCCAATTTCATTTTCCAGACAGACTGGATCATGGAAAGATTCAGAAATGGAATTAAAATTTGATCTCAAAATTTCTTGTGTTAATTCCTGTAGTTATCAGCCTGCTGAAAACTCAAAAGAGAAAAAGCACTGACAAGTGATAAATGACAAATAGTTCTTCATTCTAGTTAAGGGGAGATAACTCATATGTCAAGGACTTTAAGTCCCACTGAGCTCCTTTTGAGAAAAGCTCTTAACAGTGGGTGTTTGGATCATTTTTAATTAAAAAAGTGAATTTCCTTTGTAGCCTTGGTCTGACTTCATGATTGGTTTTGCTTCTTACAATCACATTCAACACACAGGCAAGGTTCTTTTACAAAATGTGATGTGTGCCCATTTATTTTAAAAAGGTTTCTTAAAGAATAGACTAGAATCTCACACTGAGTTGTTTGACATCCATTTTACATTAAGTCAGGAGGGTGTTACTTCCTGTAGCTGAAAGACTGTCTGCACACAGACTGATCATTTTACTAACTGAATTCTCAAAAAATCATTCAGTTTTTTAAATATTGGCTTGCTGTTGTATTGAATATTTATCCTAAAAGGGAGAGAATAGTGTTCTAGCAGTGCATAGGCATAAGAATAATAAAGTATGTGACAGCAAATCAACAAGTGATCCATTTCATATTATGAAAAACAATACCTGATTGCTTGAAAACTCTTGTTGTGCTATTTTTCCCTTGTATGTAACAATGCTCTCTAATTTTAGGATATTCAGATGTTACAATCACAAATGTCCATACTCTGGCATATCAAGGAGACTGTTAAGTAAGGTGTAAGAGAACTCAGAATCCAGTCACTGATGTACTTCCCTAATTTTAAAATTAATGCAATTACACAGACTAGTCAAGTTATTCCTGCCTTTCTTTGGCACCAGAGCAGAACTGGACCCCATGACTGGTCCAGTGTGCTTAGAAACACCAATTGTGCCAGAGCACAGTAGCATTTCTCTTCAGTGCAAAGCAGCTCATCACCCATCACCTACTGGCTGGTCTCAGAAGTAACAGTGACAATGAGCTTCACAAAAAATTACCTAAGCAGGCATCATGGCTGAAAAGAGATGCAGCTGAGGAGAGAGTGAAGCAGACAGCTCCTCTTTATTCCACAGACTATTGACTGGGATCAGCGTGTCAAGCTCATGTCTCCTGTTTTTGCTGTAAACCAGTAGATATTCACGATAACAGTATTTTGCTCAAGTGAATCTGACCTGCACATTGTCAAGTGACAGCATCATAGTATCACTGGGACTAACAATTCAATACAATGACAAATCCAGGGATGGATATTGTCAGTGTTCTAAAACAGTTTTATATGAAGCTTCCCTCAATATCAAATTAAACTGTTTCAGGAATAGAAACTATTTTAGATATGATTGCTGATTGTAAATTTGTCAAAGCCCTTAAAAACAATTCAGATTATCTTCTGATTTTGCATGGTACTGAAATATAAAAACCTGAGCTTGCACCTCAAAACGCATTCCCATTTTGTTCTTTAAAGTTTATTGGTCATAAATACCAAATACACATGACATCTCAATCAGACCCCCTAAAATTTTTTATGTAACTGGTTTATAATAAATCAGTTGCCTGATTCTGACAACAACATCTTGTACTAATGGTCTTCTGCAACATCTTGTACTAATGGTCTATAGTTGAATCTGAATCTATTTCAGGGTTTAGCATAATCTGTAATAACACATTATGTATTTAATATTAAAAATATTTTTGAGCCTTTTCTCAAAAGTACTCAAAGTACTTAGAAGTTTGCAAAAAGCAACTTTCATAAAAACAAATCTTCTTGGATTCGTCTTTCCCGTGGTATAGAGAAATTTTCCAGTTCAAATTTGAGAGAGAGGAGATAGAGATTCAAGTGCTACAGCCCTTTGCCAACACATCACCTGTGAAACTGGTTATCTCACTTTCATAAACACTGAGAAGATCCACTGAGTCAAATAACTTCACTCCTCATCTCACTTTTGGATTCTTGTCATGTGATGATTAGCAGCCTAAATGTATTATCTATCTTTCATATTGAACCAACTAGATCCCTCCAAGACAATAACCCAGCTATCATTCACTTAGAGAGCTTACTATTGGAAGTATATATGCAATTCCCTTGCTCCACACGTTGCACTTTGACACTACCATCAGACCTTGAACCAATACCCTTATACCTATAGAAGTGGAGTGATGACCATAGAGGAACTTATGGAATACAAACAGGTAAATAACTGCATTTCCTTTATACTTACCATGTTGAACATGGAGTCTCCTTCTCTGGAGACTTTGAAAATCCACCTGGATGCAGTCCTGTGCAGACTACCCTAAGTGATCCTGCTTTTGCAGGGGGTTTGGACCCAATGATCTCTTGAGGTCCCTGCCAGCCTCTGATATACTGTGAGACTTTGGACTCCTGTGTCCTCTCATCATTGGACAAGGAACCTCAGTAATTTCTAGCTTCAAATGACATACAATAATCTAAAAAAATTACAAAAATTTTAAAAAAAGTATTTTGATATTTTTATTCACATCAAGGCTTCCAAAATTACATCATGCAGATTCAACTTTTTGCAATAGAAGACCAAATTCCTGTGCCTCAATTATTTTTCAAACCAATGACCTTCTCATAATATTAAACACCTTCAAACACTATGTGTAAATACATACTATGAGGGTCTTGGGAGATTTAGCAGCTGGGAAGCAGACCCAAATGCTTTTTTGAAAAGGTCATGATGCTTCTTCTGGCAAATGTACAGCTAGTTGATTATTAGTCTTTTACACCAGGCACATAACTTACAAGATACAAACTATCCCCCAGTGTATTTACGTGGCTACTTCTTACAGTCACCATGGGATCCATTTCTGCCCAACCAATCGAACATAGAAGCTATTTCTAGCTAATGTAAAAATTGCCATCCAAAACATGTTTTTTTCCTTTGTTTATACCTCCTTGTGTCAGGATCAATAGTGTGAAGCACAAAAGACTTGCTTCTGCATATAAGAATCTTTTCTTTGGTGATCATTTTTACTTCTTGCACAAACCAGTTCATAATCTGTACTCACATTGAAGAGTTTATCTTCAATGCATACTCATATTCCCCTCTCATTCAGCATTTTCTTAGCTTTCAGGGATTATAAACCACAGTGATCAAGTGACTCCAAAGAAGACTATGTTCTTTCACTATACAGGTTGTAGCAATTGTGTTTTGCATCACCATGATGACATGATCACACAGAATCACAGAATTATTGAGGCTGGAATAGACTTCTGAGATCATCAAGTCCAGCCTATGACCTAACACCCCCACATCAACTAGACCATGTCACTAAGTGCCACATCCAATCTTTCCTTGAACACCTCAAGGGACAGCAACTCCACCACCTCCCTGGGCAGTCCATTCCAGTCTCTAATTACCCTTTCTGTGAGGAAGTGCTTCCTAACATCCAATCTAAATCTCCCCTGGCACAGCTTCAGGCTGTCTTGTCACAAGTTGCCTGGGAGAAGAGTCTGACCCCCACCTTACTATTAACTTCCCTTCAGGTAGCTGTAGAGTGTGATAAGGTCCCCCTTGAGTCTCCTTTTCTCTGGGCTAAACAACCCCAGCTCCCTCAGCCTCTCCTCATAAGACTTTCCCTCCAGTCCCTTCACCAGTCTTGGTGCTCTCCTGGGGACCCACTCCAGCACCTCAATATCTTTAAGTGAGGTGCCCAGAACTTCACACAGTACTTAAGGTGAGGCCTCACCAGTGCTGAGTGCAGGGGCAGAATTACATCCCTAGTCCTGCTGGCCATGCTGTTCCTGGTACAGGCCTTCCATACCACCAGGGCACACTGCTGGCTCATGTTCAGCTGGCTGGCAACCAGCACTGCCAGGTTTCTGTCTGCCAGGCTGCTCTCCAGCCACTCATCCCCCACACTGTAGCACTGCATGGGGTTGTCGTGGCCAAAGTGTAGGACACTGCACTTGTCCTTGTTAAACCTCATGCTGCTGGCTGCAGGTCAATCCACCCAGCCTGTCCAGGTCTCTCTGAAGTGTCTTCTTACCTCCAGCAGATCAACACACCCTCCACCTTGGTGTCATCCACGAAATTACTAATTGTAGACTTGATCCCCTCATCCAAGTCATCAGTAAAGATGTTGAATAGAACTGGGCCCAGTACTGATTCCTGGGGGACACCACTGGTCACTGGACACCAACTGGATGCCGCACCATTCACAATTAAAATACCATTTCAGTATTATTTCAGTGAATTAATTGCTATGCATCACTTTGATAACTCTTGCCTTTTATGCTTTCATGTTAAAAGATGTCAGCCTTGGTGGACCCTTAAGAATACAATCTATGAAATAGTAATGGAGTTTTTTCTGCCCCTTCTTCAGCACAAACAAGATCTCCAACTGTATGTAACTGATGACAGAACAACTGACCAGTCAGCTGGTCTTTTCTTCCCATCTGTGTATGTGCAATTTTTCAGAGCTAACATCACATACATCATTGCTATTTTTTCTTAATCAGTCTGAAATAATTTCTTTTTATTTAGACTCCTGTATATTTCTGTTAGGGATGAGTGTGATCCATGCTATTTAGAAGAAAAGCTTTTTCAAAAAGACTTTGGAAAATAAACACTATTTGTTCAATGCCTGTAGTTCACTTCAGTAACATTACAAAATACATTCTTATTATAAGTTGTGACAAACATGAATGTTTCTAACTTAAGAATGACAAAAACACTATCCTTTTTCTTTATAAAGCATTTCCATTGACAAGTTATGACTGAGTTTAAGCCACATAGGCATTTTCCTTTTTTAAATATATGCCCCATGAAAGCATCGATTATCCTTTTGAGGTCAGTCAGTTGATGTGGTAGAAACACACAAAGGTAATTCTTTTTCCAAAGAATAAAAGGTGAAATTTTCAATATTGGTATTTCAAGATCCAAAGAATTCTAAGTTTACAAGCAACAAAAAAGACTCAGAAATTCTATTAAAATTATACCAGAGGCAAAAAAAAAAAACCAAACCAAAAATAAACCCCCTCCCCCCAAAAAAAACCCAAAACTGAACCAAAACAAACACAAAAGTATGCTCTAATGTAGAACTGACAAAAACTGTTCTATTACCCCTACTGAAAAATCAGTCATCAGCATCATGTGCAAACTAAGCTGAATGAACCTCATTTATTATCTTTAATGACAACTCTACACCAGGTCTTCATGCTATGAGCTCCCTGATATAAAACTAAATCTTTCATCAATAATACTTGCTTTGTGAATAGCAGAATAGGTATATCTCTAATAATCACCAGTGTAGGAACTTTTTCATTGTTTTCCTCCCTTTCCAGAACATTAAATATGAATTAGTTATTAGAATAACTGCAGATACCTTCATGTATGAAGTCTGTTTCACCCACAACCATGCCACAATTTTTACTGCTTATAAAATATCATTGTGAAAGACATTCATTTTCTTGATCATTTTTTCATGAGACTATGTTTTTTTCTTTGGAGGAAATGTCTTTCTGACCTTACTTTTTATTTCAACTGCTTCTCGCCTGTGGAAGACCTGTAGAATATAACATATGTGTTATTTTTCAAGAAGCTTCCAATCAGCTTCCCAGAGAAGCCCTTAAAATTGGCAAATTATTAAAAAAAAAAAAAAAAAGTATTTAACATAGCATTTTGGTGCTTCCACAATCAATGACATGGTCAGAAACCTATTGATCTTCCTGAACTGGCCACTCCTGAACTAATAAACTTCTGCTAATTGCATTCTTCAATGAGACTGCTCATTGCTTATTATATAGTTAACACTCCAATGGATATACTCCATGTAAATTAGAGGCAGATGCCAGCTGCGTCTCTGTGATATATATAAAAAAAAAAAAAGTTCAAAAGAGCAGCACACTCTTTTCAAGCACTAGGAACTCTGAGAATATCTGCCCTTTTCTCCCTCACCATAGTAAGCTTCACCTTCTCTGTGCCCACTGGCAAGGAAGAACACTGCTGCAGTGATCACAAAATTATACCAGCAGACACGGCCAGTCTGAATTTGCTTGAATACTGCATCAAGAAAATAAATTTTAGTTACTCTCCTATTCTCTAGCACTGATTTCCCCCATGTTTGTGAGTTTTGTCAGTGAGGTCTCTACTGTCCTTTAAGCTCAGGTCGAAATTAGCCAGTGGGCTTCAAACAGACAGAAATGTGAAGACTAATTGTGTAAGCTTATTTCAGAGTTTGCTAAAATCAGGTTATCTTAAAACATAACCATGCTTTTCCTAGGAAAAAAAAACAAATTCATCACCAAGTTAAGTTTTTTGAAAGTGATTATCTGAGGATTTTAACATACACAAAAAATTACTGGTGGTACTAATATCCCAAGATTATTATGAAAGAATATGTCTAGATATTGATTTGCTATTTTTTATTTGCAGTGAAACAAAGGAACCAATTACCCAACTGCAGTGAAATTACATTAGACAGTTATCCTAAACAGCTAAACAGTGAAACAGTGCACTGAGGGTATTGCTCAAAGACATGGGTCAGGGGGAAAAAAAAAAAAAAAGGTTAAAAATAAAGGTATTCTAGCCTTTGGCCTAAAAGAGAGTATTAACCATAAACTGAATGTTTCCCACTACCCTTCATTTACTTTAGTCTTCCACATGTTACTGACAGCATGTGGAGGTGATTTCATTGTTTTGTCCCTTATATGACAGTTGAATTAAAGATTTTCAGAAACACCTTTTACAAGCAAAAGTATGGTTTGCTTAACCAAACTATTCTTGCAGTAGAAGACAATTTACAAGTTTGCTTGTTTTTTTTTTTTTTTTTAATCCTGCAGGAGTATTTTGAATGTGTTCTGCTCTTGGAGTCACTTTGCTTTCTTTCCTTTATGAGTACGGACTGCCAACAGACCACAGAGTCAAGTGCCTATATTAGTGATAAGGGATAGTGTTTATTCACAGGCACCGAGTGCAACTGGTAAATAAGATAAATAATAAGCATGGAAAATGAACAGTTTAGTACCTCCAGCAGAGAGCCAAGAATGCTCAGCAGTGCAACGTAGGCAGTCAGTTACCTTTACAGATGTAACCTATGATCAATGCTTTACATACTAAATGTCTGGTCACAGATCTTCTGATGTACACGACTTTGCCTGAAGACACAAATAAAATAGGTTTTAAAAAGACAAAATACTTTTTTTTTTCTCCAAGTTCTGTAAAAAACTCAGCATGAAACTTGTCACAGTCAGAAATTTCCCTCAGGAGGTAGACCTAATGTCTCATTAGACACTTCCTTGATTTCTTTTGTGTTTTCAGATTTTTAATACTTGATTATTTTCAAAGGTTTTGGGTGGGATGAATATAATTGCAATTAAATCCTCTCTAGATGTTTTGAGATCTGCTAATTGAACATTTTGAGTTAGAGCTCAATGTTACTGAGTATTGTGATTCTAAAACTACAAAAAAAAAAAAAAAAGAAACAACTACCATTTAATTTTCATTGGCGTAAGAGGATATCTTTTTTCTTCACTTTCATAGCTAAAATTCTTTCCCACACATTTCATTGCCAGTCAACATCTGCTGTAGTTGATTTTGCAGAAAATATTTGCACAAAGACTTGGAGTAAACTAGCTAGTTATCTGCTCAAAGTATTTTGATATGGAAATTCAAGGTGTCTTTATAAAATGAGATTTTAATTTTCTCTGAGGTTATTTATGTCTTGGGTAAAAAAGTTCTCCAGTTTTTGCCCAAATTCGTGACTTCTTTCATTGAGATAAAAATTGCATATATAAATAACCACAAAATTGACTTAGCTACAGATAACTATTTACCTTTACACCTTAACTTTTCTATTTCAGTATATTTTTATGGTATAATGAACACCAGAAGCACAAGAACAGGCCTCCACGAACAATTATTTCCATTTTAAAGAAGACATACTCTTATCACTAATGTAATAAGAAAGCTTACTTGTTAAAATAAAACAAAAAACAAACTCAAAATAAGTATTAGCTAAATAATAAAGTATTAATAAGAATTGTCAACATTTCTCAAAATGGGTATGTTATTTTTTGTAGTATTTTCAGATAGTAATATCTCTTTCCATAAATGTATCTGTCTTACATCATTGCATGAATTTTCCTAGAGTAGTAAATAAAGTTATACATGGCTGCATGATTCTGGATGGGCAGTTCTGGCACCGATATGAAGATACAAGTTATTTAAATGTTTCCTTTAGAAATTATCAATAAAAATTAATAGTAATCTCTAAATTATCTGAAAGCCAAGAATAAAGTCTAATTAAATAACTATTTTAAATTTCTTTTGAGCTATGAAAATGTTTTCATTAATGTCTGCCATTTCAAATATAAAAACCAGTGGTTTAGACATTTTTTCCTTGAGATTGTTTTTACAGAATTAAGTTTACACTTCAACCAAAAGTCATTTTAAAATAAGGGCAATGTAAACTTCAGGTGTGTTTTTGAAAATATCAGTCTTGTATTGATGAAGTTATTGTGCTCAGCTAAAAAGAAACGACCAGAAGGATGTTGATCATCAAGAGATGATTAATTATCCACGTATATTTGACTGCTCATATTGGCTGTTTTTTCACTATAGGAACAGTTCAGTTCCATGTATTGTGGTCTTATTCCAAGAAGTTTTTCAGCTGGATGACTACAATCTTCCTCTAGACACTTAAAATTGAGTTAGCAAGCTGCTTATCTGAGATAACTTTCTGTAGTGGTGTGAGGAAACCATAACGACTGACCAACAGGTCTTGCTTGCATTTTCTTTGGAGCCCTGGCTGGACTTTCCAACAGTGACAGAAAGGCCTGTAACAAGTAATTCTGATCTCAGCAGATAAGCACAAATCATTCACTTATGTTTCCCATGAGCGATGAGAACTCATGCATAATCTCAAAGTTACTAATTTCACCTATGCATAAACATGAGTACTAAAATAAGACAGGCTGATGTAAGGGCTCCTTTAGGAATATGGACTCAACACTAATACTAGATTTCAGCAGCATCTCCACCATTGAGATATTCAGTAATCAGAAACGAGTATAAAAGCACAATTTAACTTCTTGCAATAGGATCCCACAATCATTCAGTTTGGAAGGAACATCAGAGCTCTCCAGTCCAACCTCGCACCCAAAGCAAAGTCAGCCACAAGCTGAGCACTCCTAGGCATCAAGGCCTTCCTCAATGTTAGTCAAGTTCTCAATTTACTTCAACGTTTTTGTCTGCTGTCATCCAAATATGTCCCAGGGGAAACGACCCCTCACAGTTCCCAATTGCTAATGCCAGAAAAGCTGGATCTTCTAAATGTCATCAGTGACTTTCTTAAATGCCCAAGCTGCGTCTGCAGGATGACAAAGTGTTGCATATGGAGTCAAAGACCTCTGGAAAGGACAAGCTGAGACCACTCAGTGTGAAAGGCATGTGTAGGAAGGATGGGCATACAGCACCATCAGGAGCTGTGTCACTCACAGGAGCAAGCGTGCAGCCAATATGTACAACAGAAGCAGAGCCTACCTCACTCCTTTGAAAAGCTAATAAACAGCCCGATGTGTGTGTGTGTTGGGGGGAGGGAACACACAAGTAAAGTATTCTTATATTCTTAGAGATATTGTGCATTGTTGTTGTCAGTTGTTTTGTTTTGGTTTTTTTTCTGATTTTTTTTTCTTCCAGTAGAAGACTGATTTCTAATGGGACAGAATAATCCCATTTCTTCTGAGAAATAAATAATATAACATACTAATCAACACCTGAAAGCCTATGAATTAGAAGAGGATGTTTCTATGAAATACTGCCATCACTTATTCCATTCCTTATGTATACCATTTTAACTATTATATCTTTTAGTTATTATTACATCAGATGGGTGGTAGCTTCAATATCACAAGTCAATACTTTACTGATTATAATCACCTTCCTCATACAAGGCAGTAAATATGCTTCCTTAGATTCAACTAAATAAAGTGTTTATTAACAACAAATTACTGTCTCAGATGAGCACATCTATCTATTCTATCTGTTTTCAGGACATAGGCACAGTATTTAAGATATATATTTACCATTTCCAGATACCTATTACCTATGCCTTTGCATACTAGCAATATCAGCAACAGTGAAATTAGACTCACTATGCAATCTTCTAGAGAGATAGCAACAGAAGAAAAAACTGTACATGTGTCTTCAATCGAACTTGCTGCTCAACCAAGCAATGTGCAAGACCACGCTGTGCACTACCACAGACTTCATGAACAGAGGGGTTCTTACTGAACATGGATATTTTTGGTTGAATATCAGTTTGTAATTCACAGACATCTCTTCAGTGTGTACATGAGTCTGCATGTGTATTAGGAAAGAGCTGTGAAGAGTCAAGGGCAGACCAGAGGCATTTTCGAAACAATTGGATGCTTCAAGTAAGGATGTCAGCAGGAAAAGGAGTGGTGTGATAGCTGCTGAAGAGTCCCTTTGCCTCAATTTCCACAGATTTTTGGTGCAATCTTACTAAACAGTTTGTCTGCAGCATGGCCAAATTCTGAGGCAGAAGGATCAATCCTCTAGACACAGGTTTCACTGGTTTTTCTTAGCACAGACGTCAGGGGGGCTGGCTACCCTGGCACTATGGTCAGTGAGAATCTGAATTCTGTATGCAAATTTTTCTCTTCCAAGCAGTCAGCTAATATAATTAAAGTTAGATTATTTACCCCAAAGTATAAAAACCCTCAAACAAGAATCTGAGAAATTAAAAAAATATTCAAAATTTCTTTAAAATTCTGAGAAATGTGTTCATAAAATGTTTGTAATTTTTGTTTTAACAAATAACTTCTAGTGAAATAGAATCATATTCTTATATGTCATAATTATTTAATAACTTAATTTCACATTTTAACATTTTTAAAGTGTAAGACAAGACTTCAGAGCAAGAAAATTACCAACTTTTTATACATACTCCCAATTTTCTTAGACAGGTAATTTCAAAATTTATGATAATCTCAATTTAAAAAAAAAAAAGTGGATTTTTCTAATGATCTCTAGTTACCTTTAGGTATCAATTAGTAGAAAAGGAATGGTCAACTATATATTCCTCTAAGAACATTTCATTTGAACAATTTGCAATCTAGTACTAGTCCTCTTTTTTTTACATTTTTCTAATGTGTTTTAATTGGTAGAAAGTTTTTTTGTTTTTTTTTTTTTGAAGCATTTGTACTCAGTGAGCCAAAAAAAAAAAACCCTGCATGTTGCACTGCATTTCTCCTAAGACGATAAGAACAAAAACCAATTAGGAAAACTCACCAGTATTTGTGCATGTCTAGAAGGTAGAAGTATTTAATTTTTCATAGTATAATAATCCTAATGTTTCCAATTTAATTTAAAGTAAATTATAGCTCAGCTCTCTAATGTCATTGTTTTACTTAATGGTCTTAATTCAGGGCCTGATGTTCAGATTAGTAGCTCTGATTATTCTGTTTATGTGAGCAACTGCTTCAGTTCACATACAAAGGACTCCAGAGCTTGGGGAAATAAAGTCCATGATTCACTAGACTTATCAGGTTAGATTATTATAAATAGGGAAATGGTGTCATTAGCATCAAAGCAAATGAACACATACTTAAATACATAGCAGATGCAAAAGATAAAGACTGCAGTCAATAAAAAGATATCACAAAGCTAAGTATTTAAGAAGAAATTATTGTAGAAGGTTTCTAGTTTCTTGCTTTGTGTTCCAACAAGCTTCATGAACTTGTGTATTCAGTGTTGAAGCATCTTTGAGTTTTCCTGTTGACTGTAACATCAAAATAAGAAAAGTAACCTGAATGTGTTCTAGAAAATGCATTTATGTGTTTTTTTTCCTAGTAGATTTCTTCCTGTGCATCAACACCCACACACCTCTGTGCATTGTGTTCATCCTTAATAGCTGCTTTATTAAAACTTGAGGACTTAGTTTCATAAACACAACGAAAAAGTCCCAGAGGTCATTATGGATTACCGGAAGAGAAATGCAAATGCACATGCCCTCAGTGGCTCTAAAATGCCACGTTGGACAAGTTTTGTCATCCACAGAAGATCTTTTTCAAGATACTGCTTTTAAGAAAGGATCAGCTATGTTGCAGGTTAAGGGTCAACTGTTGTACCATAGAGCGGATCTCCTCCCCAGGGGCTGAAAAGTCTGTCCCAAGGGAGAGGCACAGGTTGCCCAGGGAGGTGGTTGGGACCCCATCCCTGGAGATATTCAAAGTGAGATGCAACAGGGCTCTGGGCAACCTGATCTAGTCGAGGATGCCCCTGCTTACTGCAGAGGGGGTTGGACTAGATGACCTTTGAAGGTCCCTTGCAACACAGATCATTCTATGATTCTATTCTATATTGTAATGTCTTATTCTTTTCCTTTTCCTGCACATTCTCTATTTACGAGGAAGAACTTCTGGAGTTCACTCTCTTCCTTGGGACAGACTGCTCTGTGGCGCCGGGAGGCAGCCTTGCTGCTGGCTGGGAAGCTGGTTTTGGCTGCTTAGTGGGACCTAACCCATCAGGAGGCCTAGTCCATTGCCAATTCTGGTTTTGTATATATTCCTTTTCCCTTAATACCTTTTGTACTTTGTTTACTATTGTAAATAATACTGTTATTAATTTCCAATTCTGTGCAAGTGTTTCTATTTAGTCCTTTGGGGTAAAACCATTCTGTCCAGAGCTAGAAGTTCAAACTAGGACAGCCTAAAATTTTCAGAAAAAATGCAACAGATTAGCTTGTAGCCCACTTGTTCCCTAGTAGCTGAAAAATTGCAGGTACATGACTAAAGAAGATAAAATATTTCACAAATCATTAGGTTAATGTTATAAGTGACATCATAAATAAAAATACTGATAATGCCTGGTGAAAAGCCGTGGCAGAAGTCAAGAGTTAGCAGACGTTCTGAAGATCAAACTTCAACATCCTGGGTAATGCTGCTAATTCTCTGATCCTATTTTAAGCAGCAGTTAGTGAAGTTGTAACCAAAAGTCAGTCCATTTCCCACCAGTCTTTGGAGTTTCAGACTATCACATTCCTGTAACAACTACTAATTCTAATGTTCTACATAATATTCCAGCAACTCTAGATCAGATTTAGGATTATATATACAAATGAACTAACACCACTAACTTCAATAGTCAATCAGGACAAATAATTTAAGGACTAGTACATTCATTTAAAAATTATATTTGTTTCCAACAGAAGGTTGAAACGTTCTGGTGGCTTATTTTAATGGCACTGTAAAATCATTTAGAAAATGCTATTACTTAGACACCTGCAGCAGAATCTGTACTCTGCAAGTCAAGAGAGCATATTTATTTTGACTAGTAAGTATAGCTTAGAAAGCCAAAAATGAACCTGTCTTTTGAAATGTCCATCAGAAGTGTCTGGACAGTTTACAATGGAATTCAAATTCACATCCTTTTACGGAAATAAGGAGTTAACTTTACACTAAATACAATACATTAGGAGCTGTCTGTGTGGGTTATGCAGTACCACTTACAGGAAACAAAAGCTGGGGCTACAAGCTGAAATGCATGCCATTTGACTATAGAGATTAAAAAACCCCCAAACATTCAGGAAGGTAGTTACTAATATGATTTTCTGTTTTCTTCTGTCTCATCTTCTTTTACAGGTTACGTTATGGTAAAACATGCTCTGCAAAACATTATTTCAATATAGACTTCCCTCTAATTGTTAAAAAAAAGTCTAACGGAAGCCAGATGCAAATGTCTATAGTGCACTTTTAAAACAGAAAAGTCTTCAAACCTCTCCAAAGCACAAAAGATAAAGGTACACCTAGGGGCTCACCTCTTTTGAAAGTCAAACTGAACACAGCAGTGGCTTTTCCTAGTGATGCTTTCTCAACAGCAAAGAAATAGAACATAAACAGGAAAAGAACACAGACGTAGGAGGAGGTATTACCTGGCAGACTTAAAGGGCAACAGAAGATAAACATTAAAAGCAAATGAGACATTTCTATTTCTAAACTCCAGGTAGAACTCACTGAAGCATACACAAAGCAACAGATTTAATGTCTACTACTTGTTAGACTAATAAAGCTGAATTGGAAAAATTGTGTATGCATGTATTTTGCAAAAAGTATTGCACTATTGATGTAGTAGGAGCAGAGGGACAGTAGCCTTCATTAAAACTAGGTTACGTGGTTATCTGCACAAATCTTGGCTGTAGCGCAATGTGTATTTTCTCAGCAACAACAACAACAAAAAGATTTCTGAGAGAGCACGACCTTTCCAAAGAATAGACTGGCATCCTGCAGAGCCAGGATCTGTGGTCAAGAATCAATACAGCCTTCTGGAGGTGTCTTATTTGGTTTAACGGAGAGCAAGCAACACAGCACAATGTGCTGTATAAATCCATAACACTATTCAAATGTCATTTAAGGTGCTTTCAAGGTTAACAATCATTGCTATCAAATAAGCTGTCAGAATGGCAGGAAGCTTTTCTTCACTGAGAGTTCTAAGGTCTAATGAGGTAATTAAACTCAGAATACAGAATAAACTGTTCTCATGCAGTGTACCAGAGAATCCTAATGAATAGTTAGCATTGCTTCTGCTACTGCTAACAAAACCTTTGCTTCCACTCAGGCAGCTTTGCTTTCTTGTAAGCATCTGGTGCATTAAGTGCTTTCTCGTGTTTCTAGGCCCATTCATTTGCAGCTCTCCAAGAAAAAAAAATCACTGAAAGCAAAATAAAAAAGTAAATATTTTACCACTAGTCACGACCCATATGCAGATAAAAGACATTCACTTTTCAACCATCTCAGAATGCTTTAGTAACACTTCTCTGGAGAAAAAGAATTGCCACAAAGCAGATCTTCACAAATGCATTGTAGTATCTTTTGGGTCTGAGTGTTGGGACATTGTGACTCCACAGGCTTGTACAACCCTGAAAACATCTCAGGTGACTTTCCTACCCTGGAAATCACATTGGTCACTTATGGAAAGACTATGGAATAGTTTAAAAGCTACTGTTCTTCCTCTCCTAAAACTTTCCTGGGGAAAAACATTCAAAAAGCATCTGCTACAGAGATGGTTGCATAGGGGAATGAGAAGATTATGAACAGGTTTTGAGGATTCCCAAGTTTAAAGCTGCTGGTCATAAAGAGGGGTACCTTCTGTAAAGGCAAGTTTTCTGTTTGAAGGATGCCAAACACTGATGGCTACCGAACAGGCTTCTATAAAAGCAAGAGCTGTCAGGAGTCACCTCTGCCCAAACCCCAAATATGACACTCACTGAAGGCTCAGCGACAGAAGGATATTGGCTATTTCAAAATATCTAATGATTTAAGGACAAAGCCCAGTGAGCAGGCCTCTGCTGAGCCTTGTTTTACTGCCTACCCTGTTTAAACAGATAAATCAAACTGGGTTTCCAGAGTGCCAAAAGCCTGGCTGCAACCCCTTGGCATCAGACATTATTTTTCTGAACTAAGGCAGTGCTATTCAATGATAGAAATGGCGTCCAAAAGGATTTGGTCTCATACACCTAAAAACACAGACTGTATCCAAAACCAATTAGCTTAAAAGCTTCTGTGATTGAATAATTGAGTATATCCATAATACAAACTAAAAGAGGGCAAGGAGAAGCTCAGGGACGGGATCTCTCATCACCCACGTAACTGCTTAGTTGTTAGTTCATTCCTGGCTCTGGTCACATATGGGGGACCTGGTTCACAGTCACAAGACTGGTGCATATGTGCCACAGTCTAACAAATAACCTGGAAATGAAACACATCAACAGAAAAAGAAGAGCCTTCACATCCTGGTCTTTGGCCTAATCAACTGTATTTGCCTTAGGTCCTAAACAAACAGCAGCATTATTATTTAGTTCTTCAATGATTTATTAAAAATATTTACATTATGAGGGACTAGATGTATTCCTTGAAGAAAGCAAGGTCTCAAAGTTGGAGAATGTTAAGCTTTTACAGTAAACGATTTAATATTATCTATGGAATATATAAAGCAATAATTGTGGCAAAAGGTGACTTATCTTTCTGGGACAGCTATCAAATTGCTTGTGCAGATTAAATACATGATCTAAACTGTATGCATATAGGTACTAAAATCACAAAGTACTGCTGAAAACGTACAAAATTATCCCTTGTGTAACTCTATTCAAGCCAAGGGAATTATGCATGGGAGACATTTGTCACAGGTAGATTTCAGTCTCTCTGACAGCTGAACAAAGGCTCCCGGCAGCAGGAACTCTGCCAAAAGTTCTCACAGGGAGCGAGCACAAGGTGTAGGCACATGAACCCCGTTACTGACAAAAGTTCAAGCCCAAAACCAGACTAAACCAGAGTTCACAGAAAAAGTTTATTCTACTGCCTCTTCCCTACATGCATAAGATCCCTGTAAAACCCAAGATGGGTTTTAGGGCTGCTCTCCTGGTGGACCTCAGAACCATTAGTGCAGCCTACATAAACTTGATATATGCAAATGTCATGTCTCACATCAGATCAGCACTGAACTCAGTTAAGGCAGAGAAAGAAACATCAAACCATCCAATATTTTTCAGGCAGTTCCCTTCCTTTGTCCATCCTAGCCAGGATACATGAAATAGAAAATGCAAACTAAGAAAATGAAGTGATAAGTAAAATAAAGCATATGTGAATGCCACATAATATATGTGCAATGGACTTACATCTACATTTAGCCCATATCTAGGGTTAGTCTATATTTTTTTTTAATTATTATTTCTCCTTTTATATGAAAACAGCTTTAATTAAATAGACAACCCCAGTACCAATACAAAGTATATAAAGTTACATCCAGCCCAGCAAAAGTGTAGCAATCATACTATCCCAGAAAGCAGTCCTCAAAAGCAGGAAAGGGGTGAGGGGGAAGCCCCCACAAAAAGCTGAGCAAATTCCCTCCTTCATGAAGAGTGTGATGCTAATGGTATGTGACACACCTGTGAGCCAACTCAAGGCAGCTGTCCTGGCTGACTCAGAACTGCTGATAGCATGCAGCCCATGGCTGGCCTGAGATTCTGTCCCAGCAAAACTGGGACAACTCACTTGCTATTACCTTACTCTGCTCTTGCCTTAGTATGGAGATTGCTGCAAACCACTGACACATCTAGATCCTATTCCTATCTCCTTCACCTTAAAATTACTGCGTAGACTGAAATTCTTAATAAACCTGTAGTGGAAAGGAGGAGGTAAAAGTGCATGGACATACAGCTTCATCAAGAGCAATGAAGATAATAGAAAATGGACATCACATATTACTGTATTTAATAAGACAAACATTACAAACTAATTTTGCCATTAGTTTCCTTTTATTCACAGTATCACAGTATATTGAGGTCCCTTCCAACCTCTAATATACTGTGATACTGTGAATAAAAGGAAACTAATGACAAAATGATTTTTTTAAAAATACACCTAGGAAAAAAATGGTCAATGCAATTCAAAGGGAAAAATACAAACTAAAAAGAGATGGTTAGCAAGCATGGTGGCTAATTTTCTTTCTTGTCAACCTTAAAAGGGGAGAGAGGAGTTGTCATGCTCTTAAGACATTTTTCAGGAACTGATCCTTAGAAATTGAAATCTCTAGGGAGAATCCTAAGTGCAGCAAATCACTGACTGCAAATCAGATACTTGGACAGATCTGTAAAATGGTTCTTCACTACAGTATTCAGTTATGCCATGAAGCCACACATCACTGAAGAAATATAATAGCGACATCACTACAAAGGACAACTGACAAAACAGGACACTGGGCAAGTTAGAGCATTCCTTGCACTTACAGTTGCAAAAAAACCCAAACCAAACCAAAGCTGTGCTTCTTGCTTCTGCAAATACCATATGTTAATGCTTTTTTTAAAAAATTGAAAATCTTCTCTGTCTTTATATTCAGCACCAAGATTTTTTTCCATATTAGTCAGTATATAGAGTATTGTAGACTACACAGTCAACAGTAGAGAATCTGCTGTATTTCAGAAAACGTGTTCAAATAAAATAATGTTAAAAATCACAGTCTTGTGTGACTATAAAAGGCTACTCTTCTGAAAGAGAGACACGTAATGTCAATATGATAAGCAGACCTGTTCATTAGTGTACTGGAAGAGAAAGTTGACTAAATGGTTGAAGCCTGCAGGTGATCATTTCAGTTAATGAAGTATGGAAGATTGTAAATAACTTCACATAGATTTGCATAAGTTAGGAGACTGAATGAGAAACATCAATTTCTGATAGAGTAAATGACAATTTGCCTCAGGAACAAAATGCATAAGAGTTCTAAGTTTAAAAAGGGACATTTATCTAGACTTTACCTTAAGCTTTTCAGCAAACAATACATGTAAGTTTAAAAGAAAAGGATAATTTATGGAATTAAGACATACTGGTATATAATATTATTATATTATATACAAAACTACCCATTGGAACTTTAGATTTCAACAAGTTTTCAAAAATGTAATAAAGAAGAATCTGAAAGATCCAAATTTTGTATTGATTCTCATCCAATTTTTAACTAATTAATAAGCCCGTCAGGGACATTGTTTTCAGTAGGATTTTGTTGCAATGAAACGTTCATGCTCACTGATACCATTTTCTCTGTAGCTTCTTTTTGTTCTTACTTATCTAAACAGTGTAAGGCAAGGCAAATGGGATTGGAATCAAACCTTTATATTGCCGTCCCTTTACTAGGAAAACCAATCTCTTTCTGAAATCCTTTTAAGAAGATTTTGTCAAACTTTCATAGTAGGTTTACTTAAAGTAATGAATGTCCCAGAAAGATATAATGGTCATATGGGAACTATCAACTCTGCATCAAGCCAAAAGCAGATCTTTGCCACTACTTCTAGTGTTTTGGATCCTGCATTCATGATGTATTTGGAAAATCAACAGGAAACTAAGTAGAAAGTCAGTACCAGAAAACAAAGATAGTTTCTGGTAGAAAGAAACAATCTGAGCTGAATGGCCCATTTATTAGGACATCAAGCTGTCACATACAAAACATTCAGCTAAAATCTGGGAAGTTTACAAACACAGAGATTAATAGCAGGCATAAACTTTTTTCTTCTCATGAAATTTACACGAAGGAAAACTGTCCATTAAGGATGTGGGAGGTTTTTCGGAAATAAACACCAATATTGCAATGGCAATTTTCAAATATTCGGTGTATACAATGCTACTGAAGCTCCTACTGATCCCCTACTAAAAAAAAGAAAAAATTGTAAGAACATCACATATATAAGTGTATGCATATGTGAGTTTAGGTATTTAATTACAAATATTATGTTTCATTATCTCAATGATTGTAAAAAACTCTCACTGTTAAAGCAGCTATTCAAATATTATGAGTTATTTCACCAACATTTGGAGAAATCTGGCTAAGTTGTATGACCCATATTTCTGTGTCTTTGAGAATTCTAACATGAAGTTGATGCAGCACAGCGAGTCTTAGCATGAGAGTCTCTGGGGCATGTATATTAATATATTCCTATTCTAAAACCACTTTCATTCTTTCTCTGCAGTGATAAAGAAAATATAAGACTTAATGTTTACATTAAGCCATAAAGATCTGTCTGTTAGAAAAGCCTGTCTCCCTCAGCTATTATTAAGGAAGCCAAAGGCAAATTACCTGTTAGTTTAGGATCATCAAGAATATTCCTAATGTTACATTTGATGAAAATTGCTTCTAAGACAATAAATAGAGGAGAAAGGCAAGAAAACCAAGTCATACATTTTCAAGGCTTATCTCTAGGTATTCTGAACTCCAATGCCATGTATGATCTAGGGAGTCTCCCACATCATTTTGCCTTGGTGGGTCATTTATGACAAATGATCCAAGGTCTTAGAAACTGTTGCCTAGAAGTTCCATCTGGACATGTTTTACAAACACATAGCAGTACAGAAAATTGTAAACTATCAGAAAGTGGGATCTAGAAACTAGCAGAAACAAGTGAGCATTTAAAAGATGAGAAATTAGGGAGCGAAAATATTCTTTCCCAAAAATCAGGGTTTAGCCAAAATTACTCTGACACTGAGCTCTTTCATTGACTGCAACAGCGACCACTACTTCAGATTGAACAGGAATATATCCATCTCTTCCTATTTTTACTGTCAAGTAATCAAAGCTCCATTTTCTTTCTTAACTCAATGATTGCACATGCCTTGCATGCTAGGACAGACCAAGTTGTGCCCTCATATTAGTCTGCAGAGAAGGAAAAAATCCTAGACAGATTGCTTGTATCATGCATTGCTAACAGTATCATCTGCCCTTCAGCCTATACATTTTCAGAGCCTGCTAGTGCACGGCATGACAAAAACCTGCTGTCCTCATGACCATCCATCAAATGCAGTGAGAGCATAGGGATAAGCCTTCCAATGGGCTTTCACAGGAACTGAAGAAAATAATCCCTAAGGTGAAGGTCACACATGGGTGCATGTCAATTAGTAGAAGACCCTTAATGCTATAGAGGTTTATGCCAGAGAGAGCTCAGCTGGGACTGAGATGAGATGAGGCAGTGTTGGTAGGAATGGCAGGTCTGGAAAAGAAACATTGCTTCACTCTCCAGCTAAGCAAGTTTCTGCTGAAATATCTGAGACACAGTAAATATGGCAGCCTACAGGGTCATTTTTGCAAAGTCACCACTGAGGTCAAAATCATACTTTCAATAATCTTGACTGTATGTCCTTTATGACATTACTATGCAGGTTCTTTTTTATCCTGGTGAATTACAACTCTTTCTCTCTATGATCTGGGATGATTCAAGGACAGCTGCAACCTCACTATCTTCCTAATGTATCACTGTATGGATAACACTTTAAGAAAGAAAACAGTGGGATTCAGGAGCAGGGGAGGCTATCCCACTGATTTGATAAGACTCAAAAGGGTAATCTTCAGCTACATCTTGTTCATTAGTCTAAATATACATTTAAAACATCAATGTGCTTTAAAGTACTTTGTCAGTATCCATTAAGAATTTGCATTGCATATTTCAGACGTCTTGATAGTAATAGGTGCTGAAAAGCAGCCACTGTTCATCTTTTTAATGAGTAGTTTTCCCTCTGAGTGCACTATGAAGCTATGATGCACCATAAAGTGACACTGGTATGCCCTGTGGATATGCAAGAGCAACCCGTTCTGTGAAAATCAGGCAATTATAAAACGTAATCTGTGTGCATGACTTCAAAGCAGCTATTCTTTCAGTTCTTGATTGCAAGATGACGAGGTCTAAGAAGACCTACCTGATACTAGCCACTTACACTGGAAAATGGACAGCTGAAAAAAAAAAAAGGAGCCTCTGAGAGGTTATTATTCCACCTCTGATACATGATACACTTTTTCACATCATTCTGCTAACATAGCTACATTGTGCAAGTAAATATCCTGCAGCATATAGATTAATTGCATCTGCCAGTTGAGGACAAAACTACATCTATACTGCTAATCATCCTTGGGCTGCAGGCCATACAGTGAGTAACCTCCTTATCGGCTGGACTGGAAGCACAGTGGACCACAGTTGAGTTCCACTCCCTCATGCAGTGTATTTGTGGCCCTTAGACGTTAAGTGCTTGATTTTTTTGAAATTGTTGCAGTTTGAATACCTGAAATAACAGGAAGGCTATCATGCAATCTGTCAGCACAGAGTGGTGTGTACACAGCATGCCGTTAAGGGAATGAAGGATATGGCATCAGAACATATGGTGTGTTTTAAAGTACATGGCCCATTGGGAGACTGTAGAGGACTGCGTAGGGCAGAAGAAACCAAATCTAGCACGGTCGTGGATGAGGAACAATTTGCCCTCAGAGTGAAGCATCTCCTGAATCACTGAATCAGCTGATATCACTTTGGTGGCAGAAACACAGTTTTGCCTCACTGCAGAGTCTGGGAATTAAGTAGCATATCTACCAAGTCACAAATAAGCAGCTGATTTGACATTGCTAACCCATCCACAGTGACTTTTTACACTGAAGCTGCAGGAAGTAGTTGTGTAAGTATACATCTGGTGTGCCTGTAATTCTATAAAATGAAGGTAGAAGGTTGTACAGCTAAGGACAAGGCCAGTGGTGAGGCAATGGTGTCATGGCAATTAAGATTATGGTTGCTGGTAATGATGGTGATGAGCTTCACCTGGCATTTCTAACACTGCTCACATTGCTACACTGGACGTGCTACCTCCCATTGCTCTCAACTATGCCACATGGGAGTAAGTATATGTAAAGTACTGCTCATCTTGCAAGTAGCAGCCTAACTGGGAAGTATAAGCATCAATGCCAGTAGTGAAGGTCCCAATACTACAAAGACTACAAAGGCAACTCTGTGCTTCTATCAGGGATATAGCATACTCCCAGCTCTTGCACAACAGGCAATAACACATGAGAAACTGGATTCTACTTTCACACTGGGTTGCGAGGTATACCCTCTATATCATGCTACAAAAATACTGAAATGCAAAATAATACTTTGAACCGTAAAGAGCTTTTGATTCCTCCCACCACCCACATGCATACATTTATACACACATGAGTAAGTCCAGTGTATCAGGATCACACAAGCACCACATGAGGGTTTAAGGACCCTCCATAGGCAAGAGCTGCTTCATGCTACACAATCACTCCCCTTCAGTGGAGGCTACCTGTTGACCAATCATAAGAACAGTCCAAAGAACATTATCTTTCTCATCATTGTCATCAGGAATAGGAACCCACATGGCCCAAAGACTTGGACTGATATGCAGGATAACATCTTAGCATGAGTTTTGCAGCAGCCTACTCCATAATAAGTTACTGATTAAGTTACTGAGCCTGTAAAATGGAACACAGTCTCCCTGGATTTGCAGGTGCAGGTCCCATGGGAAGAAGCCTATCTGGTACCAACTATCCATACCTGTCAAGTATGATGGACGATTCCACTGTCCACAGTTACTGCTTTGGAATGAAGAACCATAAGTGCTGCCAAAAGGGACTGATACCCAATGCTGCTAAGGGAACCATGAACCTTAGGGAACTTTGCTCATTATAATATCATTATAATACAAAACCACACTTCCTGGCCTAAAGCTACCCGCCTCCAAGGCAGACAATGCCTTGGGCATGTCTTCTTGGGCCCGGGCAGTCACGTTAGTCACTCCTCCTTGGGCACGTGTGGAAGCCTTACTTGTGGGGGGCACAAGGGGTGGAGAGAGGCAGAGTTTGCACACTGGCAGGTGTGAAATTGATTATAAAAGATGTCTCCCTAGCAACGGGACTCTGAGAGCTTTCTCCACCAGGATCAAGAAAAGATCAGAAGGACCAGCAGGACTGGACCTGGGACCAGAGAGATGTCTTTGGACCCTCGTGCTGGTGGTAGCCATAAAGCTCGTTCTCTTTCCTCTCTTTGCTTTACTTTACCTTTCCACTTTCTCTTCTCACTTTTCCCTACCTATTGTGCACCATCTTATGGACAAACAATAATGTGTACTATTGATTGAAGTGACCCCCCCCAGCATGGTCACCCTGAGATTTTGCACTTTGAGATCATACTCATGAACCATCATGAGTCCACTGCTTGGACCATGACACCAATCTGGGCCAGATCACTGTGACTAGGGTGGACCAAACCACCCTGCATCAGTCCACCAAGGAGTAGAGGAATGCTTTGGAAACTGATGCATTTAGCCTTGTAGATATAGCATGCTAATGCAAGAGCTGAATAAATGAGTATACAAAAGGTAACCTCAGAATCCTGATGACTTGGGAGTGTCAGGTAATGCTTGTTCATATGTTTAGAGGTTTCTCTTTTTTTCTCCCATTAATGATTTAATTGTTTACCACTAGGCAAGGACATTGCTCACTGAGGAATTGCTGTTCACCAAAACAGAGGATAACAGCGGACATTGGTCACTGAGGAATTGCTGTTCAACAAAACAGAGGGTAACAGCTACAGAGCTTCATTTTCATAGCTGTTTGCCACAGACAGTTTGGGACGGAATTAAAAAAAAAAAAACACAGCCACCTTTCCACCAATACTGCATGGTTAGCAAATTACTGTGCTTGTTGTCCAGAAGACTATATACTTTCAACATTAAAATATTTATCATCTTCAATTTTGTTCAACATTTTTTTCTACCCTAGGCTGTACATATCATTGCTATTCCATAAACTGACCTGTAGGCTATCAATAAGATCACAAGAAACCTCTGCTAGTGCCTCTAGAAACTCTTTAAAGCCCTGCAGAAAAAAAGGAAGAAAATGGGGAAGAATTGCAGAATGGAAATGTGTGCCTTATAAGCCAGTGGTTGAAAAAAAAGTTTCAAATATTTATGTATTTATAAAAGGAATCAGTCCATGCCTCCAACTGAAAACTTCATATTCATTATTTTTTATTAATAATCTGTGCCAGAATCTTTGATACAGCTGATCAGATAAAAAAGTACTTGGGACTGCATTCTTCTGTCTGGCCAAGAAGATTTGGTACATCAACAGTATTAAGAGTATTACAGACTATTACTGGGCAAGAAATACATTTGTGAACAGGAATTATTTTGTATATCTGCATACTTTTTTTTTTCAGAAGAATTACTTAATTTATGTACATTTTTAGAGAACTGCGATTCATTCAGCAGTATTTCAACAAAAGAGTCTTTAAATTCAGAGTAAGCCAAGAGTGAATGTACAGACATTTTAAAGATCCCCATTTTGTTAAAGTATTAAGAATGAGTAATTAGTCAGCATAAATCTTCACGGATTCATTGCAACTGTCAATGTATATTTACTTCAATAAATTTTATCAATGCTTCAATAAGATCACAAAAATTTTGAATACTGTATGGTAACAAAAGCAGCATTAACTGGGGAAGAGAAATATGCAAGAATTAAAATAAGCCCTAGATTAACTTAAGGCCTTTGAACGCACTGTCTGAATTCATACCTGAAAAATATTTTTTGGTATTTTTATATTCTTAATTTGCCTTTAAAAACATTGACTAGATTTGCTCTGGAGTTATAACACTGTAAGAAAGAGTCTATTTTTCTACAACTATCTGTATTTTACAGTGGTAAAGAAAAAAAACAAGTCACCAGACCTTTTGCTTCTGAAGAGGTGTGGATCTGTGGATTTTACTGTTTTCTGCAAGCTTCCAGTAAGACACACAGTGGGCTGCTAGTGTACTACACAAAAAGATTAGTTCTCCTGGGCCACACTTCTATAAATTTTATTCCTGACAAGAGCAGCAAAGGCAACAGAGAACAGTCTAGGGAGACTACTAGGAAACAATAAACATAGTATTAAAAAGCTTGCAAAAGGAGAATTATCCACTTTGAAGCAGAAGAGCCTCTGTCATACTGTTTCCACCTTCTATTCAAAGAGAAATAAATTCTCTGTGACAGCTCCTAATGGCCTCCACAATTGTTCACTGAACTTGACCTCAAATTACAGGGTAATAAAGAGATAACAACCCTTGACTGACTAAATGAGGAGGTGGGTCCTCCAAGTAAAAGCATGTCTTTCATTACTTGCCCTTTTTCTTTTGCTCATCAAGTGAAGTAATATCTCATGAACACAAATAAATTGCTAACAACAGACTAATACATCTTTATTCTGCTTGAATCATTCCCTGGAGCATCACTGTGGTAATACTACAGATTTGTGTTACAGTTTGCTTGTTTAGAAGTTAGCAATACTCTTACTTCACCTAAGCATAGCAAGGCATCTGGCATTACTGTCAGGCTTTTTTTTTTTTCCAGATTTTAAACATTTTTACACAACACATCACTGTATTTCTGTCATATGGCACTTTTCCTATTAATCTGTTATTACCTTATTAAATTCTGTTCTCTCTCATTGGAGGCCACCTACATATATATTGAATTTTTGTGAATTACATCTGTGAATATGTCTGTTCTGACCTGCTTTCAGCTTGACATTCCCACAAAGAAGAATATAATCTAAATTTAGTTGGCACAAACAGACAAGAATTTGCCTGGATAACCACATTGCTACAGGTGAATTTCTGCCAAATCATTTTGTAAGAGAAGTGTATGGAATATATAGGACAATACTTTTATCTTTGTTCATGTGATTTCTGATGACAGAAAGTAGGGTGGAAATGGTATTTTAATTGTATGGCATTTAAAAAACATCCATGTATGAGAAACAGTTACAAACATAAGAAATGGTTCATTTTTCAAGTGTCGATTTAATGAAATAATTTTGGAAATGCCTTGAGTTGAGGTATCTAGGTGGAAGGAAGTGTGAATGTGTGAAAAATCTTTCCTCCTAAATTGTGAACCACTCTAGTTTCAACTCTCAGAAGGGATAATTGGTAATAGAACGCCAGTTGTGCAAGAAGCATAGAAAATATCTTTATTCACATAGGAACTTATTTAGAAATAATCGGAAAAATTTTTAGATATAATACATATATCCAATTTTTAATTTATCTTAAATTAAAATCAGTGATCTGCATGGGTTAATGAAATCAATATCAACGTCTTGACTTCTCAGCATGAAAACAAAATCAGTATTAGTGCTGCTTAGTGAAATAATTTTGGAATCTGTTTAGATTTCTTAGGTTGTTTTCTGGTTTAGAAATCATGCTACTTAGTCTTTTCTAAAATTTCTTTGAAGCTGTCAACTGCACAAAAATTAACAAGAATCTTAGCTAGTGGATGCCTGGAGACATGGAGGTGGGCATCTCCATTATTTTCCTGTGTCAAAGAGGAATGTGCATAAGGAGGTTACTCTTCTCTTACAAAATGGTGATAAGTAGTGTAGACTGGATTATATGTGCTGGCTGATCTTGTTTTACTGACTCTAGAACAGTGTTGTAAAATGTATAAAGTTTGGTTCTTACGATATTGCGACAAACTCGAGGTACACAGCAAAAGGTAAACAAAAAAGCCCAACCCAAACCAAACAAGACCAAGCAAACAAAAAACCCCAAAAAAACCCCACACAGGAATTATGACCATTAAGTCATTAGACAGCATTTTTGAGTCAGTACTGAGCAAATGCCCAGATTGATGTTGCTGGAGTCTTTCATGTCACATATGGAAGTGTGGTTTTAATTGCTTATAATTAGAGGGCTCCATAACACCTTTTTTGAAGAATTCAGGGAAATAAAGTCCAGCATCTGGTGAGATTCCAGTGCTGGTAATTACATTATATCCCTCGTTGTTCCCCTTAAATGGCAGCTGGGGAAAAGAGTTACCTTCTTTTTAACAGTTATGAGGAAAAAAAGCCCACTATTCTGGTGCTGATGGCAAGGGATGTGGGACCTCTAATCTAACAAAGACTATGTGAAGTGCCTGCAATTGCACTTTAGGGCAGTGTAGAATAAATATGTGGTTTCATTTTTAATCAAGAAAAAAAACCTGTTTTTAACAAAACATGGTTATATTACTCATTTTTTTTTCAAACACAGCATGTATTTGTCATAGGAACTCAAAGCAGCAGAAATAAATATGATTTTGCAGATTCTTTACAGAAATAACTTACCCATTATAGGTCTGGTGATTCCTACAGATGACATTCAATTTGATTATACTAGGCAGGTTATTTGCTAGCTCTTAGGAGTACAGGAATATAGGAGTACAGGAGTTCCGACTATGCAGTGAGAATTCTACGGATAGTAACCTGAAGAAAGACGGCAAAACTAAATTTCAGTAGCAAATGGAAATCTGCCATATTCCTTCATTCAGCTCCTTTTAGGTCTACTCTATCTAGTAGCTATTTTTCTGTATTGCTTGTATCATTTCAACATTTCTGCCAAAGCACCTCATGCTTCCCACCAGACTGAATTTCTGATACAATTCTCCAGAAACTAGGGTGACGAAAGAATTGAGTGCAATTACAAGGTACCACTTCAAGTAGCCAACACAACATTTTTAGGTAAAAAAATTGGGATGATTTTCCTTGAGGAATATAATGAAAAAGGAGAAGGGAATCAGAAGGCAGATCTATACTACAGCTTGCGATTCAGGGGCAAGGGATCTGCCCTGGCCTGAAAGGAGCCTTGATGCTGCTCAAGAAATTATCCACGCTGTCCACACTAAGGATCCTAATCAGTTTTCACCCTGAATAACTCTGGTACCTTTTACTGGGCCAACATGCTATTACCCCCAAATCCCAGGATTACTCCTTTATACATCTGTTAGTAATTAAATACCTTAAAGCCTGGGGGTGGAAGTGCAGGGGTAGCAGGGAGAGCCCTACCTTGCTGCAAGATATACTGCTACTAGGAACATCAGAAAATCTCTGCAAAGTACGGAAGTCTTATTTTGAAACCTTTTGGGTAGCGATTTCTGTTCTGAATTATTTTTAATGGGTACAACTCCCACCTTTCTGCTTTCTGTGTACGTCTCAGTATTATTTCAGAGCTATAAGGATATAAAAGTCATCCATGTAGTTTCCAGCACTCAAGAATATAACAAATGCATTTTTAAAGCAGAACAATATGAAGCTGTTATTCTAGAGGCAAATTGTTAACCTTTTCGCTATGTAATGGTCTACAGACTCAAAGAAGAAAGTAGTATGTGGATCACAGTTCCTTTTATTTTCTGCCTTTATTCTGTAGAGATTCAATTCCCCTCAGATTACATGGAAGTTCTTTCTTTCCCATTACATTCTCCAAAAATAGAGCCCAGGGTTTAAATATAATTTACATCACAGTCAAAAGAACAATCACATAAGAATTTATGAATAACTAATTGCAACTGCTATTACATTAGCACAATACTATTATTAATATATGGGGACCACAATGGCAACTTTACTAACCTAGCAAGGGGCAAGTAGCAATTAAATTAGCACACTGATTAACTAATGAGCATACACAGACTGTATAGGGATACAGAGTTTGATTGATTGATTGATTGACTGATCGATTAATCTTTTCACTGTGATCATGCCACAGTGTACTGTGTTATAGTATCCTCAACCAAAAAAAAAAAAAAAGTCTCACAACTATAAAGAAGCATTGGAAGCATTGTTAATGCTCTTTTCATTGAAAGTGAATTATTTTGCTCTCAACAAAAGAAGGGATGAATTCTAAACCCGGTGGCAGCTGCCATAATCTGCAGAATGCTTACAATTCAGTGGGAAGAAAAGAGCGCTGCTGAAGTGCTCCAGTAATGATACTTCTGCCAGAAGAGTAACTGAAACTTTCAAAACACTCAAAATGTGTCCATTCTTACATTCCTAATAGTGAAAGAAAACCGCACAGTGTTTTTATTCTGAAAATGTCAGATAAGATACGCACTCTAGTTTTGTGTCTTTTTTTTTCGTGTTTCCCCTATCCAGATGTCTACTAATTCGTACAGCTCCATGGAAACAGAACAACTGATGAAAAACTGAGGAGCATTTACAAAAGGGAATTTGAAGAAGCAGCTTTAGTTTTTGTGTTTCTTTCAGGTAGCAAGATGTGAAACTCATACTTAGAATGTATTTAAAAGCAGCAAAAGATAAAAGCATGGATCTCCATTTTTCTATGATAAATTAGGCTGGTGTTTCAAAGGAAAATATTGCAGATGAAGGCAGTTGGAATTTTTAGACAAAAAACATTTCTCTTTTAACTTGCAGAACTGAAGCTTTCCAGAGAACCGTAATGTTGCTTTTAGCAGACAGAACTACTGGCTCTCATCTAGGAAAGGGAGCACATATATACTCCCATCCAATAGGCAGGTGGTAGCAAAGATCATATGTCATGCTTGAGAGACAGATGACACTGCTGTTCTCCCTGATTCAGACACATAACTTCATCTCGGATATGTAACTTCATCTTTATATTCTTGTTTTCATTCCAAAAGGTACTGGGTTTACTCCAGTACAGTACTGGGGAAAGTTTTGAAATATCAGGAGTGTCTTAAGAGTGAAAAAAAAAAAAAAGTTTCCTTTCTTACTTTAGTTTCAAGACTTTAGTATTGCTTAGAGAAACAGAAAAATGTATATACATTAAAATCTGATTTCCATTCCCGAATTATTCAGATAAGGATATTATGGAAAAGACACTCGTGTTAAGAATGTTCATCCTAACTTTGTATAAACTTAGAGTGTAAAATATCTGTTAGACCTAGAACATAAGTTTATTATACTGTTTAGATTTCAGTAATTAACTTTTACTTTGTTCCAATACTCAAACTGATGAAGAAAATGTCTTAATAGAATAGTAGAATACCACAAAAAGAAAACAAATGATCTAGCAGAAAAGATAAAAGTTCAGTTATGAAGGAGAAGATGGAGACATGTAGAAATCGGATGAAATAAAAACATGAATTAATACACACAGCTTCTAGGTCCTTCATTCCAGAGTGTAATTAGAATCCTTCAATTACATGTCTTTTAAAATCACATGTCTCTTCAAATTCATGCAAACCATTCTACTCCAGTATCAACATCTATACCTGGAGATCAAGAGATAGTCATACAAGCTAACAGAGAGGTAGTTGGGACATTTCGACTATTGTCAACAAGGAGAAAGGCACTGTTTTCAGAGAGCAATTAGATCCTCAGTGGGTCATTGTTTGGAGACTGGTCTAGTTTCACCTTTTATGCAGTTAGCTGAGGGCCACTAGAGTTCCCATCTGGGAATTTCTGTACGGTTTGTTCACATTCACAGAATCAGTCACGGTTTGGTCAACATTGCAAGGGACCTCTGCAAGTCATCTTGCATGAACCCAACTATATTTAATGTATATTTCTCATAGAGGTTATCATAGATTCATAAAATCAACCAGGTTGGAAGAGACCTCCAAGATCATCCAGTCCAACCCATCACCCAGCCCTATTCAATCAACTAGACCACGGCACTAAGTGCCCCATCCAGTCTTTTCTTGAACATCTCCAGGGACAGTGACTCCATCACCTCTCTGGGCAGCCCATTCCAATAGCAAATCACTCTCTCTGTGAAGAACTTCCTCCTAATATTCAGACATGCTTTGGTTTAATAACTTGGAAAATGGGGGTTGTTGCCAGTGCTGTTTCCCAGATGCTGGGACAACCTCAGAGCAGCTCCAGGGAAGGAGACTGCTGAAAAAGGAGTTCTAGGACAGAATAAACCCAGGCCACTTCTGTATCCAAAGGCAGGTGCCAGGCAGATGTGGGCATGGTATTTTGACAACTACACTGGATTGTACAAAGGCCTACTTATCTCTGAGGCAGGGTGATTAAAAAAATGCAGACAGAAGCAGAGGTAGCAGGCAACAACGCAGACAGGTGGAAGAACTAAATCTGCGAATAAAGGCTCTTCTCCTTACCATACTGTGCTTCACAAACAATACTTTGACACAACCTTATTTATTTCACAAAAGAAGTATAAAAAACTATTCAACCTCACTGTCATTTTTCTCTACTAACACAAACGATCCTTGGGACTCTAATTACTAGCTAACTTCTCACATCAAGAAAGGGAAATGCTAGCAGGAAACATGGAATTTATTTTTAAGAAGATAAAATTGTAAGCAGTTTTTCACATGAATCACAAAAGAGCAGATGCAAGCACGTTTAAAAAACTCCAAAATGGACACAGTAATCTTACATAAGGCTAAAAGACAAAAGGTGCAAAAGGGAATCAATGCAGCATCTGGTGGTTTTTGAGATAATGAAAAGCTGACTTTTAAAAAAATGTTAAACCTCTTTCAGATTAGCAGCTACCAGTAGAAAAGTCTCAGAGCAACTGATGAAGTGACCAGCAGCCTGCCTCCATAAAACAACTGATGCTAGTCAACCTTTTGTTTTGAATTTGCTAATAAAACTGACCTTTAGATTGAACTTAAAAGATCAGAAATCATGTTTCACAAATACAGTGTAAATCAGTCACCAGGATGCAAGACTGATCTTTACATAATACTTTAACAGATTTTATATGTATAAGACATCTATTCATCAAAGGAAGAGACATAAGTCTGTTCCAATGCAAAAATTCTTCCTTTTTTTTTCCCCCCTCTTCTCCCAACAGAAGAGCTTCCTTTGAATTAAAGCTGAAATAAATGGTTCTAGGGAACAAGAAAGGGTTCCTAACAGTTACTCCAAACTGGCTACTCATGCTAGACCTCTGGGGCACAAGGCTTTCTCCAAAAAATTGCCAATACTATGCAGAATCTGGCACAACAGATTCTGAAGCAAGCACACTTGCTTCAGTGTAAGACGTTCATTTGAGCTGGACAAAGCCCAAGAATGAGAATTAAGCTGATGTCAGGCAAGAGAAATTAATGCAAAGGCTGTACTGATAAATGCAGGTTGACATATCCACACCAGCTTCTATACGTTTAAAGAATTAAGCAATGAATTACTGGATGACTTGCTACTTTTAGCCTGGTTATTACACCTAGAATTGGCTAAGGTATACAAGCTATACTAGAAGCAACATAATGAAAAATTGTGCTGGGCTATTTAGCTGTCTTCCAACTGAATGGAAATAAACGTTATTTTCTTCCAAGTAGCATTTCACATTGACTTTATGCTTACAAAAAGAACATTGAGTAGATCCAGTGGATCCTTGCAGAAATTAAGAGATTTATATGACTCTCGTTTTACTAGTGCATATTTGGGTTTGCCATACTTACATCAATTTTTGCACAGACTGAGAAAAACACTTCTGCTATCAACAGAGAAAATTCATACCTGAAAAGAACTCTTGCAAATACTTTGGTTTTAGCATTCCTGTCTTTTGAGATTTTTCTACAGCTGAACTAAGGTACTAGAGAAGACCACAAATTAATGAGAAACCTGTTAAGGGAAATGGTTCTTTAAATAAAGATCTGGATTTAGGGTGTTTTTTCCTTCTTCATAGAAGACAACCTAACACAAGATGATGTGGTTATTGTTGGTGTGGGGGGAATTTCAGCTCACACTGACACATGCCGATGTCATTAAAATGCTTTCAGTGTTACATATTCTGGGGCCGGAGTGTACTTAATTTCCTTTCAAGAACTCTCTTGAGTCAGGTGTCTTGGAAGGAACTTAATAGATGGTTTGAAATTTGCAGTGTTGTGTCAAATCCCTGTTTCAGGGGCCATCTGCAACAAATGGTGTACAAACACCGTTGCTGCTTCAGAATTCCAAAAACGCAGAATAGACTTGCGGAATAGAGAGTAGACAATCTCAGAAGCCCTCAGAAGTCCATTGTTGCCTGAAGTAGCTGATTAAATATACTATAGCTTATCTTGCACATTAACCCACTTAACCAGTAGAATTCAGCCCCGTACACAAGCTACAAATATTCCCCTATATAAAGCAGTAAAAAGAGTTCCGTATAAAAGACAAGTCCAGTGCCTCGGAAGGTCCAGCTTCTGCGGAATGTTGTTTTCTTTCGGCATGCAATGTTTTGTTTTGTTCTTTGCAGCATGTAGCTCTTCAGTTAGGAAATATTTCTCAATCCCATGCCTTCTGCATTAATCTTAGAAGCTTTTGTTGTTTGCAGAAACAGCAGCTGCCACAGTGTTGCAGTAATATAACAGGTTTGAGTTGAAGTGGGTAATGCTAAAGCCTTAACCCCTCTAGTTTCCCCACTGGACAACCATAAATACTGACCTAAGTAGGAAAACAAATAATCATCATTGAAAGGAACACATGTGATACGAAGGACATGGGTACTTGTTTCAACAATCACGGAACAGAAAATTTTTCCAAAACAAATGCAAGTTTGCTGCTAAGTAGGTATGAAACAAACAAAATCAAATCAAAACCTCCCCACAACTCTGATTTTATTTGCTAGCAAGTGACTGAAAAAAATGAATGGAAAACACAAGCACTCTGAAATCTACCACAAAATCAAACATTTTGAACTGTGACAAGAGAGTATAGTAGAGATATCTGCATGAACTGCTTAATACACTCTCAGGCTCCCTGAAGTGTCTTCAAATTTGGCTTACATTGCTGTAAAAGGTCTCTATCTGACTTTGATAAGGAGATCAGTTTTCTGGCTTTCCAGCAATATTGAGCCAACACTCAAGATCGTTCCTGGCATAACATGCTGAAGACTCATTTTCTCATAGGCATCTTCATTTCAAATGCTATGCATATATTTTCTCTCTCCTGCTTCTACGTTACCATTAAGGCTCATGATGAAGTTCTTGTGGAAACAGGAAAGAAGTGGACTGTCTGCAACATAATATTGTCTGTCTTCTCTTAGGGCTTAATGTGATAAATTCTAAGATTTGGATGCACATTTGTGGTGCTCCATCACATGTCAAGAGAAAGCTTAAAATAAAGCAGATCTGAAGTGCTACCTAGGAGCAGGTGAGAGTGAGCTCTGTTTATGGTATGGATACTGCCTAAATACAGTGAAAAATGTGTATGTGAAGAAAGGAAGTTACAAACTTGTATTATGATTTCAAAATTACTGGTGAGTTTCTCCTACTCCTTCTAAAAGCCTTACTTGAGATTTTGAATAAATATATTTTTCCGATGAGTGAAATGCTAACAGAAAGTAGTTTATTAATCATTAGATCATAATCATTAAAAGATTTTGCTGTATTTCAGGGTAAGGTTATCAAGCATCAATTTACAGAACAAGCTTTCAGACATGTTCTTCCAGCCTGTCATCCTTATGATACCTTATAATCAATAGAGAGAAATTAGCTCCTTCAGAGGGTTATTAATTCCATTCTGAGAAATATGAGATTAGTAGCTGCTCAAAACAAAACTGATACAGGAAGAGCGAACTAGATCTTTCCACAGCCTGGCTCACAATAAATGTGAACAGAATTGCTACATGTAGGCAGACAGTGAGAAAGGTAGGCATGTCACAGAAGTTACCAAAGCCCTTCCATCTTTGCAAAATTACGTCATTTTCAGAGGTTTCCAGTCCCTGTTTAAAGTTTGATTCTCAAGAGTGCAAGGCACCCTCTGGGTGTTTATACTCAAAGGATTTTGAAAGATAAATGGGTTAGATTTCACACCGACAATGACCAGGCTAGCTCAGTCTGGAAGCAAATGAAAGCTGTATTTACAAGAAAAACTACAATCTATGATGAAATACAATGAATATGTACAAATATACAATATTCACAACATTTACAGATACGTACAATCAACAGAAAAGCAGAACCAAGCTCCCTTTGTTTCCCTCAAGAGGCCTCCCCAAGGGGCCTCTCCCCTAAACCAGAAGGAATCCCCCCAGGCCCCCCTGGCAGAAGGCAGAGAGCTAAGAATCAGAGAGGCTGTTAGACTTAGCTTGTCAAGGTCAGTGTGTTGTCTTGAGCCAGAAAAGAAGAAGAAGAAGCCAGACAGCCCAGCAAGCAAACTGAGAATTCAGACACCCAAACTCTGTTTTGAGTAGAGATTCTTAAACATTTCTCTCTCTCCAATGGAAGTGTTTAGAATAATCATTATTTTGCCTTCTTACACCCAATAGTGATTTATTTACATTCTTTCACTTTTTCTGCTTGAACTTTGAGAAGAAAAATTAAAAAGACAGTCTTTAAAACCATCACACCTGTCTAAGAAGAAAAACACAGATCCTCAGTCTTTTGACAACCCTTGGCAGAAATCAAGTCTTTCTTATATGCACATAACAGATTAAGGTGTTTATTCAAATTCGTGGTCCAATAAAGCAGCAAGCTCGTAACAGGTAGCCAGACACCTACTGGTGTAGTTAAGGTCATAAAGAATTTCAGGGAAATCCTCCAGGTTGCAAAAATACTAAATTTCATGGTAGAATGTTAAATATTTTGTATATACCCTCTTTTGTATATAAAGCACATTAAAGAGGAGTCTGCTTCTGAATTAGATCCTTACTGGTATTTAACCACAATGTCAGGCTCCACTGTGAAGCTATTACATCTCAATGAGAAGCTTCAAAAGAAATTGATATTTCAGTGAAGTTGTACATTAGCGTACGTGGCTCATTACAAAGTGAAATGTGCTCTTTTGCATTTAAATGGGCAAGGAGATGAAAACATTAAATTGTGGTTCATTACAAATAAACATAAGACTGTCCGTTCTTTATACTCTCTCCCCCTGACTCAGCTGGTGAGCAACCAAATCACCAATACAAGCTGGGTATATGTGAAAATCTGGTATCATGATACCATTTGATAGGTTTGTGCCTTTACTACACTTAGAAAGATGCTGATTTGCATCCTGCAGAGTAACTAATATTCTGTAGCTAATTGTGTGCACTGCCATGACAGAACATCTAAAGAAGGACATTACTGCATATGTCTCAGAGGGAATAGGAAAATACTTCATTTATAGCCACCCATCTGTCTAGTCACAGCAGAATTAGAGACAAGCACAATGCACAGATTGGTATGTCCTTCAGGAACAACCCTCCCGGCACAACAGCCTGGCTTCTGCACAACTTGACTCATGCACCAGTTTGTTGTGTTATGAGATTCTGTACATTGGTATGCTTGATGACAGGCACAGAAATGTGAATTAGAGAACTGGAATGGAGAATACAATTGTACTCCAGGTGGGGTCTTACTAGAATGGAAGGGGAGAATCATTTCCTTCAACCTGCTGGTCACTCTTATTTTGATAAAGCCCAGGATGCAACTGGTGTTCTGGACTACAAGGAAACATTGTGAGGTTATGTTGAGCTTCTTGCCAACACGACCTTCAAGTCCTTATTGGCAGGGCTGCTTTCAATCCACTCATCACCCAGACTGTATTTGTGCTTGGGACTGCCCCAGTCAAGGTGCATGACCTTGCACTTGGCCTTGTTGAACTTCATGAATATTCTGCTGGAGTACAGAAAATACATTCCTTTTAGATTTAGATGACTCACAGATTTTTAACAGCAATTAACTGTTGACATTATTGATAACTTATAATTCATCATAAACATGAAAGTAAAGGGAAGTCATTATCACACAGACAAGGAGTACTGGCTGTGGGCAGTGAACTTGAACCTGCTCATGAAAAGTTATGAGCCAAGTTATGAAATGTGGGACACTCTAGAACATTTTGTATAAAATGTTGTATAACTGGGCCACCAAGATTTAGTGTCTCTGCACCACAAGTCATTAGAAGTACATATTAAAAAATCAATCATGGAAAAAGCCCTACAGACCAGTGAATATATTTTGTACTAATTCAAAAGATTTTAGCAACTAAAGTAAAGGTCTGTACAGGTTTAAAAAAAAATCTAAGAGAGTATGTCCTCAGTAATAGCGATGCATAGATGAGAGGTCCTTGTTTCAAGTATGGAATGATCATGCTACTTCAGCAACAAAACCAGTCAGTGACACAGCAGCATGACTGGAATCATCTGTTTAAAAAAAAAAAAAATAGACTGGTCAGACAAAACAACAGAAAGCAAGACAGAAAAGGAAAATCTAGAACGGCCTTTGGACCAGAAACAGACAGACACAGTTAACTGCTTAAGTATATCACAGAAACACTCTCAATCTAGGCAGGTAAGTGTGGTTGTTCGTATCAATTTATATTCACATTCGTTGACAGCCTTTGTGTTCTCTCTGGCATACAAGCTACAGCTTTTCCAAGGTATATTTGCCAATTAAGAAGGGGTCAACTTTCCAGGTTATATTAAACTTAAATTTTGCTCATAAAAAAAAAAAAAGTGACCGTGTCAACTAAAATTGTTGACAGCAAGGCATATACAGCATTCAGGTCTGCCTGTAATTCAGCTATGGCATGTTACTAGCTGTTAGTGAAGCTCAGTGTAGTGGACAAGAGCTAACATTCCCAGAGGAACAGAAGGTTCCAAAATATTTCTTGAGATACCAAATATTCCATCTGTGGCAACTTGTCACCAACCTAACAGCTGAGGAACTGTCATTTTAAGTAGCATTCTTGAGGAAATGGAAATTTGGAGGTTTTCATAAAATCTCAGAGAAAATGGGGGTTCAAATTTCTGTGTGGAGGCAATTGTCTGGAATAATGTGCACCATCTCCACAAGAACTTTAAAGGAGCCACACAGGCATTTTGCATATCACTGAAAAACTGGTAGGCCAGGACAAAATAGTGTGTAACATTTCAATTTTTTTTTCTTCCCTAGGAATGATAGAGGTGGGAAAGAAACATATAGTGGTATTGCTAAAGTATGATAATGATGATGTGTCAACCTATCTAGGCCAGTATAAGTCAAAGCAAAAATAAGAAAAAAAAGAGCTTTCTGAAAACTGAAACAGTGCTGACCCTACACTTCCTACATTTTAATTTTAAAATCATGACATTAGCAAACCAAAAGATGCATTTAAAAATATTTATTCTGATGGGACAACACTTCATTTTAGATGTTAAGCTGTCAGTCCAGGCAGATGATTCAAAAAGAAGCTTCATTTGTTGGTTTAGTATGCTCACTAACAGAAGAGGACACAGAAGAGTAGGTCTAACTGTTGCAGGGCTCTTTGGGGGTATTTTAAATTTATGAAAGCAAATCAGACAGACTGGTGAATGACCTGAGAAATGTGTCACTGTCAGCTCTCACTAGTAAGAGATATACTACAAGGTTTTCTGAGTGATGTTGTCTGTATATTTTGATAAAGACAACCAAAAGGCATGCTTTTACTGACATAATATAGTAAAATATTTCACAGATGTTTCTCACACTCATGGTTTTCCGTATCCACTAGGCCCAGACCTACTGCTGTCACATGGTCCTAAGGAAAAACTTGGTGTGAGAAGTATAGAAACACTGTCACATTAGTAAGAAGACAAAATATGTTGGGTTTGAGGTTGGAGAGGCAATTTGATTGTAGAAATAGCAGAAGGTAACAGAGTCTGAGGGAGCAGGAAGGTCCAAGATTGTCGTCTTTCCACATCTCTTCCTGAGGAGTCATCTCCTCTGTCATGCTTCTGTGGCAGGGGTTATGGAAGGTAACCTTCAAGTATGAAACTCAAGCTTGACCACAATTGCAACCAGTGCAGCTGGATATCATGGCTGTTCCTGTCTGCACATCCTGTAATGAATTCTCCAAGTGCCCCAGGGCTTTCCAGGCCAGTCTTCTGCACAAATGAGTTAATGGACTGGCTGGAGACAAAGAACTGTGTTGAAGCTAAGTGACTGACCAACCCAAGCCACATTCCATCATGATTAATTATTTGACTGACTAACTACAGTTACAGGAGCTCTCCAGCTGGGAATTTCAGAGAGTTGTAGAGATTCTCCCAAGAAGCCCTGCTATGCTTCATTCAATTTGTGAAATTAAACCTCTTGATTAACATCCCAACTAGAATGTCCCAGCTAGCTCCTACTGGGAAATTGATCATATGTACATAAGCCACTTGAAAATAACCTGTAGAAATTTGCCAAAGATGGAGAAATGTTTATGTAGTACAGTATGCACATGTACTTTTAAGACTGTTAGAAGATGTGCAGGATCCCGCACCTGGGCCAGAACTATCAATACAGATTGGGCCATGAGGTGACAGAAAGCAGCCCTGCAGAAAAGGACTTGGGGCTGCTGATGGATTAGAAGCTGGATGTGAGCAATGTGCACTTACAGCCCAGAAAGCCAATCATATCCTGGGCTGCACCAAAAAATGTGTTGGCAGCAGATCCAGAGGTGAATCTGCCACTTTGCTCTGGAGACAACTCACATGGAGTACTGTCTACAGGTCTGGAGCCCTCAATACAGGAAGGACATGGGCCTGATGGAGCAGGTCCAGAGGAGGGCCACAAAAATGATCAGGGGTTGGAGCACCTCTGCTACAAAGGCAGGCTGAGGGAGCTGGGGTTGTTCAGCCACAAGAAGAAAAGGCTCCAGGAAGGCTAATAATGACCTTTCAGTACCTGAAGGGGGCCTCAAGAAGGGTGGAGAAAGACTGTTTACAAAGGCCTGTAGTGATAAGACAAGGGGCAATGGCTTCAAACTATAGAAGAGTAGATTTAGATTGGATGTTAGGAACACATTCTTTACCATGAGGATAGTGGAACACTAAAACGAGTAACTCAGGGACGTGGTTGTAGCCCCGTCCCTGGAGATATTCAAGGTGAGGCTAGACAGGGCTCTGGGCAACCTGATCTAGTTGAGGGTGTCCCTGCTAACTGTGGGAAGGTTGAACTAGATGACCTTCGGAAGTCCCTTCCCACCCAGACCAGACCATTCTATAATTCTATGATTCTATGTTTTCTATGCCATTTAAGATGGCTCCCAAAAATGGACCATGCATCCAATGGAGTGGTTAAGTAGTACAACAAGCCAGTAGAAGAGTGTTTTGAAGAGCTTTGTCCAATATAACCATACCGTTGCAGAGACCCTTACAGTGAAGATTCTCATTTCCATCCAGTGATCAACTGCTTAGATGATTTCTTTCCCAACAGAAGTATTACTGTATGAGAAAGTCCAAAGTTTGTGGTTGTTTTTTTTCAAACAAGTAGTCTGTCCATAACTGTCCATGCAACAATTACATAGCATCAAAGAAGAATCATTCAGAGAAGGTGTGGATCTGAGTAAGCTCTCCGAAGAGCTGGAGGAAGGTGTTAATTTTATTTCTTTCACTGCACACTCAAGATGTATGTGTTGTGATAAGGAAAGATGGAAACTGCATAATGACTAATTCTGTTTCTCATCTTCTCATACTTTCAGGTTTCCCCACAATCCATAAAAATGTAAGGTTATATATAGAAAGAGTTTGCAACAATGTATTTAAAATCCAGCTCAAAACTGCAAACTGACTGCTAAGCAGTATTTGTTTAACAAGATTCAACACAAAGGTAAGAGCTGGGAAATGGCAAGTTCTGCGTGACATCTGCAAACAACCGTACTCTCCCTAACTCTGCTTTACTTTATCTTGTAACCTAAGTGCTAGTAAAGTTCACTTTTTTCACTCCTTCTAGCCTCACCATTAATTTCCATCTGCATTTTCTCTCAAAATCAGGCAAAAGTTTCCAAATATTTAGTCAAAACAATTGAATTAAGTGACAAAGCCCCTGTCAATAACATCAAGTTTGGAAGTATCATTGTTAATAGCATACTATGTATATAAAGTGATCTTATCTGTATATGTCCATGTCATAGAGCACAGTTAAGGGACTCTGATTTTTTTTTAAACGTATATTACCACAAAGATCACATTTAAATAATTTAAATTTGCTGTTTCTTATTATCAAATCTATATCTCTAGGAAGAATTATAAAGGATAGTCTCAAAGTTGCACACCCTTACAAAATGATCAACGAAGTACTGAGTAAATTTCAAATGAGCAAAACCATCTAATGCTTGGAAGAACTCTAGATGCCCATAGAAAGTTTTTTATATACAGGTTATTAAAATATGCAGTTTTGCCTTTTTGGATTATTAAATAGAACCTTACATATTAGGCTTCTTTGTAGATTTTCTGTACCTGGAACTACAAAACAGTCAAGGATGCTTCAGCCTCAATGAGAGATACATAGAGAAGAGAGATATAATAGATTCATAGAGTCATACAATAGTCCTAGGCAGAAGGGACCTCCAAAGGTCATCTAGTTCAACCTCCCCGCATCACTCTCAACTGGATCAGGTTGCCCAGAGCCCTGTCAAGCCTCACCTTGAATATCTCCAGGGAAGGAGCCTCAACCACCTCCCTGGGCAACCTGTTCCAATGATCCACCACCCTCATAGTGTAAGGAACTTGTTCCCAACATCCAATCTAAATCTGCCCTTGTCTAGTTTGAAGCCATTGCCCCTTGTCTTATCACTGCAGGCCTTTGTAAACAGTCTTTCTCCACCCTTCTTGAGGCCCCCTTCAGGTACTGTAAAGCTGCTATTAGGTCTCCTTGGAGCCTCCTCTTCTCCAGGCTGAACAACCCCAGTTCCCTCAGCTTATCTTCATAGCAGACATGCTCCAACCCCCTGATCATTTTTGTGGCCCTCCTCTGGACCTGCTCCACCAGGTCCATGTCCTTCCTGCACTGAGGGCTCCAGACCTGTAGACAGTACTCCAGGTGAGTTCTCACCAGAGCAAAGTGGCAGAATCACCTCTCTGGATCTGCTGCCAACACATCTTTTGATGCAGCCCAGGATGTGACTTGCCTTAATAGATGTCTGTTAATTTCTCAGTGGTCTGAAGAAGGTGCATATAGACCAATACACAGAGTAAGGGAGTGATGTACTATCTAAACAAATAACAACAACAAGAGTAAGATAGAACAACTCCAAGAAAATGAAGGAAGAGAAACATGACTTGTCTCAAATAACATGAAAGTAAGCTAAGAAAGATTTTGCAAACATTGTAAGAAGGCTCCAAACTGACTGGACAAAGTAATGGAAACATTAAATACAAACCTACCACTACGGCTCAGAAGGTCCTGGGAAAAATTTACTGCAATGATGCTTTCAGCTTACAGTCTTCCCTAAGCTGTCAATACACTATGATTAACCTGTTTTAATGAACAGATGAAATGGCTGAAAATTTAATCCAATCTGATATGCCCCTACATATACTCTAAAGTCCTTTGAAATTTCTAAGTACTATGAAACTGCATCTATCTTCTGGATTTTGCTATTCTTTAACCAGTATCTTGCAGAAGATATGCAGAAATCGAAATAAAAATTTCTATTCTAGAACTTGCATCTGAGACTCTCAAAGAGCTAATGGATACATATTGTAGCTAAAAAAGTATTGAAAAAAATCAATCTCAAGCATTAGATGTCTCTTTACATATGTGATTCTTTGGCAAATGTTGTGGCATCATCAGCATCTCTCCTCTGTGGCCAATGAATAAGAACCTTTACTGATAAAGACTTTACTGAAAATTATTGGAAGATAATAATGTGCAAAAACCTGAAAGAATATTTTGAAGCGCTCCTCTGCAGCTCAGGCAAGCACTGTTAGATTCCTATGTGCTGCTAGCTACTCCAAGGAACAGCAAAGACGACACATATGAATCTTAATCTGATTTCAGGAAAACCTACAATTAGTAATTCTAGCAATAGACTCACCAATTTACCACTTTCTTCTTCCTACATATGATACACTCACCTTCTTAGCATGGAAGCACTGATTCATGTTCCTTTAAACTCTTTGGGTCATTCACTCCACCCACCCCCCCCTCCCCCCCCCCGTCCCCTATATTTCCATTTGGTTTATTTTCTCATTTCCACTTTTTGATTATTTTTCGCCTCTATTAAAGCCAGCCTTTTAATGAACCATCAGTTTATCCAGGCAATCCTATAATATTGCACTGAATACAGCACCGGCATTAGAACGTCACAAACATCCTGGTGTTTTCGTAGGATTATTAAAAGGATAAACTTTGAAAAATGTTGCACTCAAAGTAGTAATGTCTGCTCATTAGATCGATGCTTCTAGATGTATTTAAAAAATAAAAGTGACAGTAATGTTTTGAAGTAAATGGATTAACAACCAACACTTGCAATAGATGCATGATGATAATTTTAAATCACTGGCAATTATTTCTATTTATTTATGGAAGTATTGTAGATAGGGAGCAGCAACCTGCAGAGAGACATGCTGCAAAAATCCAAAAATCTGCAGAGGAAGAGAGTTTCTGGAGAGTCAGACTGTGAAAGAACATTTCAGTAAGAAATTATGTTACACATTTACTCCCATTTGTTAATATGCACCGACCATAACAGTACAATCACACTTCATTGTTGCCTTTATGTATTTACTAGTGTGCTGAAGGCAAAAGATATACAAAGCATTTCCATATACGCTGCATTAAGAATGTGTGCAAACCTGCATCCCAGTTCTTCCACTCCAATTCACCACATCAAATGAGACTGTGGTACAGCCTCAAGATGCAACATCTGTGTACAATTTCCCATCTGTGAACTTCAGTCTTTGTAATCAAGAGCTACACGATTTATTCCTACACCTGTAACCATCCCTGTGGCCCCTCCAAGAAGCCAATTCCATGTACTGGTCTCAACACAATTATTTTATTGACATTTCTCAGCTGAAAGACTTTTGCAAATATCATCCAATTTTCCAGGTCTTTCTAAAGGATCAGAAGAAGCACCTTGAATAATGGACAGAAATTTACGTTGATGAGTGTCTATTGTCTTGAATACAAATGCTTATTCATGGTGTTTGCCCAAAGCTAAATGTGTGTGTTTCTGTAATAACTAACTGCAGTTAGACTACGAAAGCATACTTGTGCTGGAGATAAAATATGTTTGAGCCAGAGAACATCTTTTGCTTGAACAACCCCCAGGCTAAGATCTTCAAGGTCTCCTAATTAGAGAGGATGTCACTGAGCTTGAAACCTGTCATTCTAAATAACACAGCTGGAAAGGTCACTTTATTTCTGTTTGGAAATGATAACAACTCTGTTAGGTTACTGCAGCAAGTAATAGGCTCTGCAGGTTGAGATCCGTTTCTGGCAGAGATCTGCAGGTAGAAAACTGCTCTGGTTCCTGGGTTCATGTATGCAGTGAGAGGCAACCTAACAGACTTCGCAGCCTGGCCAAGGCACCAACCTAAGACTTTCTTTCAAGTACAGAAATAAATTCAGATGTAGCTAAATCTCCCATATCATGCCCCTATCTCAAGTCACCCTACTATATAGCCTTTACTATATACGGCCAGTAAAAAAGATACTTCTTTCAAGTGGTGATGCAAAGCATATCCTTCATGAATAACTTACCAAAAATACCATCTGCTTCACGGTGTATGCACAAAAGTATTAAATGTACTCTCATGTAGACACTTATCTTCATATTATTTTTAAGACTGTGTAGTACGTGTCAGATCAGAAAGCAGTATTACTAGAAATAAAATTTAAGCACATGTCTAACAATGTCCCTAAAGTAATCCTAACAGCACCACAAACATGAAAATAAATTGTAGGCACTGTAATGTTTTGAGGCCATGTTAGAGGCTTGCTTACTCACATCTATTATGCAAATGCTTTTACACCAACACGTTGCATTTTGAAATGCCTCCTTGCACTGAACTAAACTTTGTAGCAATTCCAATAAATGCTTTCTTTTTTAATATTCAGAAAATCTGAATATATGCAGATAGCATAAATGTGATATACACTTCATCACAGCTATGGTAGAATAAAATAATTTCTTTTTTTTTTCCATTCTTGTTATTAAACTTACAATCCAATGCAGAACTATTTTACTTTTCATTCTATGTTCTCAGTAATTCAACTTAAAGAAAACAATCCAGATTTTTTTTTTTTTTAAATCTAAGCAATCATACAAGAGGGCATGTATAAAATGCTTTTCAAACTAATATACTTTCATGGCACTCAGGAAAAATATGTTAACATATTTACAAACTCAAAAATATGTACAAGTGCAATAATAATTCAGTTTTCATCACAGAAATTAGAACTAAAGTTACCACAGAAGACAATTTCAGTGCTTTGTCTCCTGCCCCGAATCTATACTTCTTCATTTTTTCAGATCATTTGTTTTAATAGCACTCAATAGTTTTTTATGACCGCAAGACAAATGAATTTGGTTTGACTAGATCCCTATCAAACGATTTTCAGTCCTTTAAATGTTTCAGCCCTTGTTATGGCCACATATTTATGCCACACCTTATAATTTCAAGCAGAAACATTTCAAAGCATTTCTTCTGTTTTAAGATGGAGATGTAGACATGCAGTAATTTCTTACACTTCAACACTTCCGTGACTTTCATAATGTGATTTTACACTTTTCAAGACATCTGCAGAACTAAACTCACCACTTAGAAAATTTTATCGCACTTCAAAAACAAAAATTCATTAATGAATTGAAAGAAAGAAACAGAGCTCTGCTTATGATAGCCATGATTATGATAGCATGAACTTTAACAGTTTGTAAGTACTTTGAGAGTTAAAGTGAGTTTTTTCAACAATTCCAGAATATGGGGAACTGGTATCTTAAAATTTATTATAGTAGTCTGAACATATGGTACAGAAGGAGATTCTATGTTTTATCTTTCGGTTTGTAATCAGCACAGCCTTCACCCAGTCTGCCTGTTTGTTCCAGTTCCTAGAAAGTATGCAGAAAGAGCTCCTAAATTAACAGCAGCTATGGGTTGATGAGGGTGTCTTCTCATTGCACACGTAACTGATCTTTCCTACCTGCTCTGGCCACTGCATAAAGATGAAACTTGGCAGGAAGCCAAAGGAATTAGCTCCAATATTTAATATTGCTCATGATATGGTATTCGAAATGCTGCAGATTTCATTTTTAGAAGATTAATTACAGGGAGAAGAGGCCTGAAGTCAAGATTTTTGTGTATGTGTATATATATATATATATATGTATATATATACCATTTTATACATATAACACTTTTTATATATGTATGTGTTTGAGGTTTATATATATTTATATAAACAAATGAGATGTCACATATATAGTCTTGTTGTATAAAATATACATATATATTCAAATGTTTACTGAGAAAGAGTAAGAGGGAAGAAAATTACTCCATTACCAAAAGTGATCCCTGTGTCTCACAGGAAATGAAGGGATCTCAAAAACAATTTTTATCCCCTGAAATTAAATGCTTCTTAAAAACTCTAAAGCTAGGGACTCTAGAGAAGAAAGCAGAGTCTTATTTAACCTGTTACCTGCCAGGACACAGAAATAACTGAGGAAAGACTTTATTGTTATGTCTTTTGGGTGTAGCTAGTTTGAGGTTTTTTAACATTGACTAGCTCCTCGAAATATATTTTTAAATAAACACATTTTCCCTAAATGTTCTTAAGGCACACACATACACACACAGATAATTATTGGTGACTGAACAATATGATAGACAACAAGACTTCACCCTTACCTGCCTATCAAATTTAAAGCCAGATCACAGCTCTCCATTCATTACTGCCAGGTATGCAGTACCTGATAGAGTTCATCTCTTCTCCTCTACTAATACACTTGTGTAATAGATAAAACAAAGCTAAGTTTAGAAATTATTGCCAGTAACTATCACTTGAGACCCAGGTTTTGAATTTATCAAATAACTGATCACTTTCTGTACTGTGACAGGATGAGGATGGCTGTGGTCAGAGCTTTCACCTGTGCCATCTGGCATTCTTCCAACCACTCCTCTGTGAGCACCTGTGACTATGGGGCCAAGCTGTGATGCCCTAAACTATCTTCCTCTCCAGGTGGAGAATGACCACAGAATGACCCACAACGCACATTTACTAGTGTAGAGAGAACCTGAGAATTCAGCATTCTTCAAACCAATAGCAGGGAGTTAAAAAATAGGACTCAGGCTTGCAAGGTGAATGCCTGCAAATGGGACCTGCTGAAAATGCTGAAGTAGTGAACACCACAGCTATACACTCCTCTTTCTGATGGAAATTACACGAGGAACAGAAGAAAGGGAAACCATTGCTGTTCACAGCTCTGTGTATTTTCTAGACTGAATACCATAGCACTTTACAGTAGTAAAGCCCAGTGTTAGGTACAATAGCAAAGGAGAAAATAAGGGAAACCTTCCTATATCACTGCTGTTCACAGCCCTGTGCATGTTCTAGACTGAATACCACAGCACATCGTGTTAGTAAAGCCCAGGTATAGCAGCAAAGGAGAAAATATAGACATTTTATAGTCATCTTGCAAAATGTCTGCAAACATGAGTCTTAGTATCCTTCTGCAGTCCACTATTTTGGCTTCCAAAGGTTATAAAATAATGTAAAAGGCACATGAGCAAATATGAAATCATAATTATTGATTCAGATCATTTTCACCAAAGTTGAAAGCTGCCTGTCTTGAGGAAACAATTTCCATGTGCAGTAAGACTCTTCACAGGATTTGGCAGGTTCTCTGATGCCTGTAAGGAGTTTCCTAATGATTTCAGCATTACATCAAGTTGTAGGTTAGTAGTTTATATTATAGATTCTGTACACAGTACACTAAAATAATTGTTTTATATAACTAAAAAAAAAAAGTTTATTATGAATACTGTCTATACCTGTCATGGTGTTCATAACAAAGCTATCTATAAATCAAACTTATTTTGTAAAATAAAACACAACCAAATATTATCAAATTCATAAACTATATTAAATTGGTGCCTGGCAGCTAACATATAAAAATGCCCTAAACCAAGCTGAACATAGTGAAACTACAAAATGATTCAATATCTCCAAAGAATGAACATAAGATATATGGAAATAAATAGACCCAAATACCATTTTTCTTCTAACTACAAACATTTACTAGAGACACTTCAAATAACTTATGCACATGTTAGAAATTATCCTTCCTTTGTTTGTGACAGCTTCAAGAATTATTTTGCAATGCCTGTTACATTAGATTGCAGCACAGATTTTTGCTTCTGCTATTGGTAATGAATTTTGCAGTTGCATAGCCTGTTTTGTATTCTGGTGAGTGCAAACTTTGGGAGTCACATTTTTCATGCTCACTTAAAGAAGGTCATGTTAGTCACATAGTCATCTTTATAGTCTCTAAGGTATCTGCATGCCTCACTGTATTTGCTTTCTCCTTACTTCTACTGTTAAGAAGTATTTATAGCAGAAATTAAGATTCTTAAACAGAAGTTCCAGAAAACGGGGGTTTGTTTTGGTTTGGTTTGGTTTTGTTATGAAAGAATGAATCCCAGAGCATTTTAAGATTTTCTGCATTAGTAATATTTACATCTGTGATTCCCTATTCCACATTAAAGCTGGCAATCTGTGCCTTGCTGGGTTGAGAAGCATATTTTTCAAACAGATTTGCTGTTCAACATGGTATTTTTCTGCCTTAACTAACTTGGGCCAAATAGTGTATATGTGGATATAACTCAGCTAAAGTCTACCCTCTTATTCCATGGCCAAATTAGTATTTATGAGAGCTAAAGCTAAATAAAACAAAGCAAAGCAGTCTTCTGACTGCATTACCCATATTGCTTCTTTCAAGTAGTGGGAACAAAGTCGAAATTGAAAGTGTGTGGCTTCAAAAACATTTCACAATCAACGTGACCAGGTTTGTCAATACCAAAATGCATGCCTGAACTTCACTCAACTACCAGCACATGTCCTCCCAATGACATGGATTTCATGCTGTTTCTATCACATCTTACTCAGAAGAGGTTTTATGGACTTACCATTTTTTAATTTAGCCCACTACATCCTTCACTGACAAAATGCAGAAGACACAAAGCAACCTGAAGACGCTAAGTCGGACTGTCAGTAAATCCCAACACTGGGGACAAAGACACCCATTTATTATAATTAAGAAAAGATGACAAGGCAAACTTCCAAAATCAGGCATTACCCTTCATCCCTCCTAGTCTTTACCACAGAGTACTTTCAATGAATTACATTGAATTTCCATAGCAAAAAACCAAAAAGACCAACAGAACCAAAATAAGATAGAAGGAAGAATTTGCCCTGTGCTCAGAAGGCCCATTTAATGCATTTTATACTAGAAAATTGCATAGTAGAATACCAATTCTTGTAAAGCCAATTGTCTGAAGAAAAAAATAGTGGGTTTCCTTTACAAAAAGATATACAGAAAGTCACTCACAAGAAATGCCACGGCTTCAGTTCTAACATTTTTTTCAAAAATGAAACTAAACAATTAAACTAAAAAAGTTACAACAGCATAATCAAAATCCCCCAAGAAAAATAAATATGATTCATAGCGCTTCAAGACAGGAACAGTATCATGTGCCTTATGTCATGAAACCATTTGGGGGTTTTATTCTGAGACCTGAGATCTGAGGAACAGGTTTGAATGTCCAGCTCTAAAATACTGATCCATAGAACAAATCCTTGGAATCTGAGAGGCATTTAGCTGTGTAATCACACAGTTGACAGAACTATTTTTTACTTTTCACCCTTCCAAAAAACAAAGCCACTAATCATTTTTCACCCTTTGAAATCTTGTCATCCCTCGCAACTCTGTGTGATCATGGCAAATCATAGTAATTAAAAAAGTACTTTAAAGAATAAAATCATGCAAAGAGAAATAGACTGATTTAAGCCTCTGGAAAAGAAAGTTCTCTGCTGCAACAGGAGGTTAGCTAGGATTACATATGAGGTAAATGGCAGCTTCTCTCTGGAGCTATCTTTTCCATACAGAAAGGACTGAAAGGATTATGTCAGGCTATGCCCCACTACCTAATTTACTTCAATGTGAAATGCAATGTTGTCTAAATTATGGGAGAAAATTGAATTAAAAACATTAAAAAAAATAGAAAAGACATAAGACCTGTAAGTTGCTGGTGTCTGGGCAAGTAATCAGAGATATCATTGCATGCTCTCTTCATCTTATACTCTTCCTTCTGCATCTGATAGTGGTGGATGTCAGATATTCAGCATTGCACTACATGCTTCCTCAGACTGATCCAGCACTATCTCTCTTTTGTTCTTGTTAAGGATAATGTTAAATTTATTATATTTTAAATTATTATTATTTTGCTGCTGTGGTTTAAAACAGTCTTACTGTATTTAATCATGCTCTGGACCCTGGAGCTGCAATACTAACATAATGAAAGCTAAGACTTACATAAGCTGTTTCCTAGTCTTCCTTCTAGCTTTAGAATGAAGTGAGACAAGAGCCAGCTATGGTAATTTCTTTAGGAAGAACATACCTGTTCAAACCATCAGTTATTTCTGTTTTATAAAAACACAACAGAAACCAATCATAATGAATTACCTACAGTCCCTGACACCAGCAACTTAAAATATTCTCTTACATTATCTCCAAGTTTGTATTTTTCTCTAATTCTCATTGTGTCTGGAGTTCCTCTGCTTCAGCATGGCTTCTGTCCTTGGTTTCCATGGACACTTTTCCAGAAAGATTCCCTATGCTTTTTCTAAGCCAAAAGTAGAATCAAGATTTTATTTTCACCTTCTTATTTTTCAAACACTTCTGATTCAAGACTTTTCTTCAAGTATAGTACTATTTCAGATTCTGAGATCACTCTTCCTTATTTCATTCCTACTTTTCTAATTTTGCTTTAACATAACAGTCTGACATGTTTCAAGAAGTTCCTATTGGTTTAATGTAATAATGGCTCAAAGAGAACTCTTCATTTTGCTGCTCAGTTTGAGAGATCTTTAGTCTTTTTTTTTCCATATATCTATGAATAACTTCATCCTCCTTTTCATATACAAACCCTAAGACTTATTTCAAATGGTAGCTCTCGTTCCTTATATTCAGTGTTTGTCTTCAGCTTGCAGATTCCTTCAAGAAATCTTTTAAGACATGCAGCCTTTCATATCCAAATACACAGCCTGTGCATTCCCCAAACTGAACTTGTGTCCTCATTGGTACAACATCCTTCTTTCAATCACATGTTCATTAACTTCTCTATAATATAACATCATTTTTATAACAAGCAAAGAGATATTAAAATAATTGTATGCACTTTACACTAGGGAAGGAAGAATTTGAACAGTTTTGCACATATCTCAAGAGGTTCATTTACTAAACCCTATTTATCAATTTGACGGAAGAGCAAGATGCAGCAAAAACAGTCCTGAAATACATTCTTAATTTTTTTTTTTTTTAGCTTTAGTAAAATAAAAATCCTAAAATACTGTGGAAAGGAAGGGTCCCTGAGAACTCTCTGAAAAGATGTACAACACAAAATCTGTTACTTCTGTCACAGAAAATCAGAATGTCTATAGTCTTCCTTTAAGTATGACTTCATTCCGCTACTTAGAGCATAAAGTGAAAATTACAGACTGAAAGCACTGCTGGAATATGATAAAATACACCACTGAAGAACTGGGGTACCTGATGGCATTTATGAGAATTCAAACTAACTTTAAGAATTTAGTGAACTTTTTCCCCATCAGATCACCAGAAGAGTTATTTCTTCCTTGCTCCTTCATGTATAACTTTGAAGCGATCATGTTTCCAACTACTTCTGGGATAGCTCAATCATTTCCCAGCTTCCCAGGTTATACAGGCATAGCAAAGCACAAAGAGTAGTTTCCCAAACTAACATCAGACATGATCTTTGACTGCAGTCCCTATAGGTAATAAAGAAATTATCCTCAGAAAACCCAAATCAAATTCATATTTGCTATTTTGGAATGGGTACATGATAACATTCCTTGAAAAAAAAATATTGTAGTTTCTTTTCTAACCTAACTTTTCAAATAGGATAGATATCCCTTCAAAAGTTTATAAACATGTCTAGCTCCTGTGCTTCTGTAAGACTTTTCCACTCTCCAGGTGACAAAGGAAGCCCCACTTTCCTTCAGTCACCTTGCTTACCTACCATCTCTGCTTCAACGGCATGACGCTTCATTCTTAGGCATTCTTTGGCCATGAGATTCCTTCAAAATCAAATTCTGTTATCTTAGCATCTGGCAAATGATGCTGCATAGTTCAGATTATTACCCGCTTCGGGTGGGTAGTGATAATGATGTAGCAACAAGAGGATCACAATCAATTAAAAGAGATTTCAGGGCCTTGGGGCAACTGATAAAGGAATCAGGAGCTCAAGTTGTGTTCTCCTCCATCCCCCTGACATCAGCAAATATATAGGAAGAGCCTATATATAGGAAGGTCAATTTCTGGCTCCAGGACTGGTGCCATCGACAGGGTTTTGGGTTTTACAATCACGGCTCAGTATACAGGGCTCCAGAGTCATGAGAATTAAAGGGGTCATACCTGTCTCAGAGGCAAATAAGGAATATGGGGCAGGAGATGGCAGGTCTCATTGAGGACTTTAGATTTGAATGGGAAAGAGGTTAGTAATCTCATGCCTGCCTGTGACACACAGTGGGCACCACAGTAAGGGCAGAGGGATGGACTACTATACTAGTAAGGGCTCTCAACTTGTTGCCCTCAGGCAAGCCAGGGACAATGCACCAAGATACTCCAAGTGAATCAAGGGGAATTTGCCTAAGGGGGTCCAGTCCAGCTGAAGTGCCTCTATGAAAAAAAAGAAAAAAAGAAAAAAAAAAAAGGCAAATGAAGACACAAACAAAAACCAACAACAAACCCAGCTTAAAAGTAGTCTGTATTTTCAGAATCTGAGGGCATACAAAATCTCACTTTGCCTTGGTAAAACTTATATCCTACTGAAAGGATAATTCTGTCAATATAAACACTAAAACCATTAATTAGAATTTTATGCCTTAAGAATCTGAATGCAGTATTTCCCATGCAACAGATTATGAAAGAGTAATTACAGATGGATGAATTTACCCAGCAACAGGACTGACTGGTAGGGTGACTGGGTGGGAAATAGTGGGCTGCACAGTGCACTGCATGGATTCTCCCATTTTACCTGGCCGGCAGTGAAAAATGTAAAAGGGAAAGAAGAGACAGTAGGAAAAAGATGCTACGATCTCTTTCACTCTCCAGTTGAATTTTAGTGTATTTAGTGCTGTCATTCAGCATTACTCAACCTCATCTGTCTCGAGACCTTTTTTCCATGCTCTTAGTGCTTAAGTGCAACTATGACTTAATTTCATGTCTAAGCGTTTGTAACACCATTACACTGAATTACGGTTATTCATATTAGCAGTATGGAAAGCACAGTATGTTGTGCTGACCCACACCTCAGTACTACAAATCTTACGGATTTCTCATAGGTTTTAGATTCATTACTAGCTTATGGAATTCAGAAGAGTTATATTTAGAAAAAATATGGAAGAGACTGACAAGGATATAAATTCCTTGTACCCTCAAAGCAATTAGTTACCACTGTGCCTAGGAACACTCATGACTCAGTAATGATTACATTCATTATTCCCTATACATGTTTGCATCAAATGCTCTCTTAGCATACAGATTGATAAAAGACATAAATGGATGTTTGTTTGGTGAAGACAGTTCTCAACAGGTCAGCAGATAGGAGGGCAATGTGAAGCACAATCTCATTTACTCAGAGGTAACTGTCAAATGCAGGAATTGGTAACTAAGACATCAAGGTTATGTTTGCTCCCTTAAAGAGACATCTTTCAGTTGGAGGAACAGGAAAACTAATTCCTTACAAAAGTAGAAGTTAATAAGGCAGAAAGAACTGAAGGAAAACAAGTAAATTTATCCAAAGCCCTACTGACATTCAAGAAAGGAAATTAGTTATAAAGCTAAGACTCCCACCAAAAGAGCAGTTCTTTCCAAAACTGAACTTGAATAGCACGTAGAAAATATAATGCATACATAATATGTAATGCACGTAGACAGAAAGACACTTTTCAGCTTTAATCTTGATGTCAGAAAAGCAAGTATTTTTTCTTTCATTTATTGTTCAGTTTTTTGAAACATTTGCAACATGCAAAATGGACAGCATGATAACAAACTTTGGTTGTTTTTTCCCCTATGTTTATTTTCAGCAGATTTGAGCTAGGAGTGATTGCAAGGATTTTTCATCCAGTACTGTTTAGCAGATGTATAAGTGGGTATTGTAAAACGCTAACAAGTGCTTTATTTCCTTAGCACAATTTCCAGCGCAACAATCCATCCTCTCCTTAGAAAACACCTGGATCAGTTTCAGAGCTGGGCTGTGGGAAGGACATGTCTTTCAGTGACTGTAAAACTCAACTTTGCTCTGGAGAACCTCAAAGTATTCCCAAGGAGCCAGGTTTAGATCTCCTTCTTGACAGATGGATAAAGATCTGCTCACTGCATTTCTATGATCATGGGTTTGATGAACATATCGACCTATACTTCTGATTGGTTAAGTCACCTTACAGCATCTACATTTAAGAAACACAGGGAATCATGCAAGGCATTCAACACACCAATTTGTAGCACATCTGACAGAATAAAAGTGGCCTACCCAAAAAAAGGACAAGTCTGGAAGACTACATCAGTAAAAGAAGAGTGGATGACAGGCAGAAAATTATAGAGAATGTTTTATTTTATTATTTAGAATGTGACTCTACTCATAATCATGTAAGACAAAGTGTACTTAACCTCACAACATGAAACACTGCCTTTTCATATTCTATAAAGAAGACACAACTTAACCCTTAGTTAACATATTTGTAAGCAGCTCCATATGTGACCACTGAATTTTTATGTAAAATAGTTTATCTGTGCTGTAAGAAATCTGCAGAAATTGAAGTTTCCTAGCAGTGGTAGCAAAAGCAAACCAATAATTTACCGATGACTGTCAATAACACTTCCTCATCATTTATACACAAGTACTGCAATATTTCATCAACACAAAATGCTGTAACTTCTTCAAATGCCTCACCTTGAAGAGACTAGATGTGAATTTCTGCATTTAGACAGCAAATTCAGAAGCCCAGTAGTCAGAGTTCCACAAAGGATTACCAGCATAATCATTGTTCAGAGTCATACCATAATTAATAAATTATACATCTAGTATCACAGATAGACTATATGAAGGGCAAATATCTGATTGAAAGCTATAGATTTTGAAACAACAGTGAAATGCAATCCTTATAGAAAAGTACCAGAGTTTTTTGGGTTTATTAGTACAACCCCACTTCTAGATGCAACACGAAGTTTGCATGCTCCTTAACAATACTAAATCCAAACTTTCAGTGCAAGGCTGGCCCTTAAACTTCTTTCCACAACTTATTCAAAAGCCTGGACATTTTTCTACAAGTAAGACAGGCTTCTGCTTCCATTCAGTATTCCCAGGTGAAGAGAGACGATCAGAATTTTTGCTTGTCCAGGCAAGGTTTGCACTGGGTGGAAAGAATTCAGAAGGCAGTTAAAAAAAATAAAACAAAATCGAGACTGCATTTATAAAGCTGCAAAAAAAAAAAAAAAAAAAGTCAAGCATTTGAAAATGCAAGCCCTTAACAGAAAAAGCTACTGCATCTTTCTGGTGTGTCATCATAGACTATAAAGTTTATAGGCCCTAATTCAACTCCCAACAGTAAAAGATTCCTTCAAAATTGTATTCAAAGCCTCAAAATTAACATCAGCACTTTTGAGAGATTCGGCTCTCACACAGGCAGATCCTGTGAAATTGAAACTCAGACACAATCTTGAGATATTAATTAGGAAACATTTTAATAAACATATTCCAAAATTAATCCTCTTCCTTCCTAGCATACCTCAGCACTACCATTGTTAACATTAAATTGTGCATACATTTCTTTGTATTTGTATTGCTAAATCACTTCTCCAAAAGAGACTAAAGGACTTAAGAAGGAAAATTAATGTATATTGTACAGGATCGCAGGATCACAGGATGTTAGGGGTTGGAAGGTACCTCTGAAGATTGAGTCTGACCAAGCGCAAGCTACACAGGAATGCATCCAGATGGGTCTGGAAAGTCTCCAGAGAAGGAGGCTCCACAACCTCTTTGAGGAGCCTGTCCCAGTGCCCTGTGACCCTCACAGTGAAGAAGTTTCTCCTCATGTTGAGGTGGAACCTTCTGTGCGACAAGTCATTTATATCCATTACCCCTTGTCCTATCACAGGGTGCAACTGAGAAGAGCCTCTCCGCTCCCTCTTGACACCCAGCCCTCAGATATTTATAAACATCTATTAAATTGTAGATTTCTGTTATCTGCTTCCAAACCATAGGATTGTGTTCATATCCCTCTCTTCAGCTATTCCTCTTTCAGCCAGCCACACTTCCTAGAGCTTAATGCATAAAACAGCATAAACCACAGACTGACCACAAAGTGCTCGAAACTACAATGGGCTTTTTTTGTTGCTATTTAAAAAAGAAAAAAAAAAAGTTTCACCTACATGCAGCCAAAAGCAATCTAACAAGGATTTCTTAAGTAGTTAGTGTGGCAACCTTTAATAAAAATATTCACACCAATTCTCAAAAGACAGAGCTTCTGTGTTTGTCCCTGTGCCCAGCATTTTTGAGATTGTTATTTGATCTGGATTCAGACTCCCTAGCATTACTCTTTTTCTAGGGCCACCGTCAGTTCTCCAGCAAATCCTTTCCTTTCATGGCCAGCAAGATGATTTTATTTCTGCAGCTATTCTGAAAGATCGTGTGAGATCTACTTGAACAAAAGGACTCTCACAATAATTTTGTGAGAGCAATGCAAACTCTAGGAAAGCAAACATGCTGTTAAAGACTTTAACATATTGGTGGAGGAAGATAAGGTAAAAAATGTTCCAGAGATTTTACGCAAACTTCACCAATAAACAGAGAAACGCCACCATGTGCAAATATCTTCACTGATATTAACACCCATTTGCTGTTCCTTTACAGCAGATGCAACGTTCAGTGAAAATGCTTCTGTTTAACACTGAGAATCTTCTCCAAAACTTTAAATCTGCTCAAAGTAAGAGTCAATGTTTGTAAGTCCAATTTAGAATTTATAATGAACTAGACTCCAAAATTTATGAGTTAGTATGGATAAACATATTTTGGAACAGAAGTACAATTACGTGATTATGAAGTAAAAAATTCCTGCTTCCAAGCTGGTTTATGGTACATTGTATATAAATGTTGTCTGCATTTTAACTTTTTTTTTTTAAGTCATGAGGACCAGATGACAAAAACACTGGTCTCATCCCCAGTGGTATGTAAACTGATTACAGTATGCTAACTTTTTTACATTCTATTTGTCTGCTGCACCCACAGACACTATTTTTGAACATTTGGTTTGGGTCATGTCTAATTTACACATTTGAAATCTCAAATAAGAGCCTGTAAATAAGGTGGAAAAAAACGGCATTTTATAAAGTGTCTTTCAAACACTACTTAGGAAGAACTATAACTAAATTATATGTGCCCAAATTTTTCTCAAAAGCTGCACAAAGTGTAGCTAGTTAAAACTTCTATCATCTCTATGATATTATGAGCACAGCTACTGGAAATTACTGGGTTTTGCATAAAATTCTCAGCACTAACACATCTGTGCTAAATCCCACAGCTCAGAGAAACAGGAAACCCTTAGCCCGTAATATAATGAACATTTTATGACAAAGAACATAGTTATTGTGCAGTAACAGCACTCGTTTTAACTTGGTCCTCTGATCTACAGGGCTGTACATTCAGCCACCACTGGCACTTCACAGAGGTGGGAAAGTAAAATGGAGATCAGATTCTTGAAAAACTGGTATCTTGTTTTGCTCCTTGTGATCATAATGCATGACATTTCAGAGTTGTCTCAAACATTATTTCAGGAACTTAGCAATTTGGAAGTGTTTAAAATGAAGTGGGAGTTTCCTGTGTCTTTCCCCTTTGATTGCTCCCTCTTCTCATTTTCCCCATGTCTCAACTAATACAGTGCTTGTATTGAGGCTTGCTGTAGCATGAGCCTGATTTTGATGCACAGTCCTCCTTCCCTGGGCTATAGAGAAGAACTGTTTCTCAGAGGACTGTATAGCACTCCTCTGTCCTTCTTTTGACTCTGTGTGATTTTTCATGTATGAAAGGAAGACAATTCCCCCTTTGTGAGACTCTATATCTCTTTATAGTTTAGCTTCTTTCTTGCTCTGAAGCCTTATTACTAGGTCTGCATAGTTTGAGAAAAGTAGCAAGAAATATGGATTTGAACCCACAGCTGGCATAAGAAAGGTACTTAGTTCTTTTTCCTCCTTTAAAACCACTACACAGTTGCCATCATTCCTTAAAACATAATAAAAACGATTATCTCTAAAGAATTACTTTTCCCCACACATTAGCCACATGTTGCAGAAAGGCTTCAATGTAGTTTATATCAGAAAGAAGAAAGAAAAAGTAGCTCTTAATGAAAGATCCTTAATTTATCTCAAGGGGGTTTGGGGTCACTTCTGGATTGCATGAAAACAGAAGATTCTGTCTAAAAAGCCTAACAACTGTTCGTTCCAGCTCAAATCAAGAAAGATAATTAATCTCGTCATTATTTCTTGAAAGCTACTCAAAATCAGAGGTTCCTACTAACAGCTGTGTCTTCCTTCCCCTTCACGTTTCAACTCAACAATCTACAAAATCTGTGAAGCTACAGCCTCCCAGTGAGGCACAGAGAATAAAACGAGTACATGTCCTGTATAAAGTAAAAACTATGACTTCCAGGCTTACTGAAAGGTAAAATCCTACTTCTAAAGCTTACAAGCAAAACACTACTAGTTCTATGATACTAAAAAAATAAAACATAACACTAGGTCTACCTGAAGTGAAGTTAGCAAAGTAGGCAGCTGGGTAAGTACACTACAGCATTGCTTTGTGCCATGAAGGATGAAGAAGGTTACCTTGTGGTGAATCCCGGAATTTGAGGTTGCACTAAAATAAAGCAGGAAGAAAGCTACCTACAGCGGTGCCCACCAACTTTATCCCCTTCTTCAGCAAGTCCTCTCACCTCTCACTGACTTTAACTGCCCATGAAAGCTTTACAAAAATGGAGGGCAGATGGTCAAAGCCAGCTTGATCATTTGTGTAATCTGAAAGTTGTTGCAGCACAAATAATGCATCTTTATTATACTCCCAACTGCTGAAATCATAAACTTGACATATGTTCCCCAAAAGCCTTCATGTTTTATTTTTCTACTGCTAAGAAATATGGACAGTTTTGGGTTTCATCTTTACCTTCCCAGAATACAGATCAACGGAATGACCCTTTTTGTGAATTTCTTTGTCGCCATTCAGTCTACACAAAACCTGTATAAACATCCCTTTATTTGCTCTATTTTATGCATGCTCTTAGCAATATGTATCTTGTGCCTTTAGAACATCAACACGTCTGGCCCTTATGAGATGTTTGTCATTTTGTCACATTTGATATATGTAGGTTGTCATTGTAACAGCAATGTCCAATGTATATTGCATAGGCATGACCACTGACTACTAGACAGAAAGTTGGGCAAAACAACACAGCCCTTAATGTTTGTACCTGCTCCACATTTTAAGGCACTTGAAATCAGGATGAAATTAAGTGCAAACATATGGGCTCTGACTTACCACCAGTATGTTGATATTTGCCTGTTGTTATCTAGAAACTTTCTGTGCCCTAAACTGCTGCACTGATTGGGTTATTAAATAAAACAATCTACACATGTTTTGACAGAATTCCAATTAATGGTAACACACTAAATGTACACACAAAAAAAAAATCTTCATAAAGAAAGAGCACTGACAACATTTGTCAGTTTAAACACTTTCTGGCTATAGCTCAGCTTGTTAACAGGCAATGAAAGACTGCTCTATTAAGCTCAGGATGATGCTAAAATGGTTTCATACAAGACGATAGCCATTTCCCTTACCACCAAGTGAGGCTACCTGTTGAGAAAGGCCATGGCACGCTGCAGGTCTTTGCTATTCATAGGTATTGACTGTAATGAGGAAGACATTTTATTGCTAGCAAACATTATACCAAGTTACATGAACAGCTATGGTTTTATTAAGATCTAGCAGTCATATAAAAATTAGACTAGTGCTTAGTTTAATATCATTTTGTTTTAATTTTAGTTGAAGTAATGTTCCATACAAATAGTAAAAAAGATTACATAATCTTTTGGTTTTAATTTAAAACCAGCCTTTGAAAAGGAGAGGGTTTAGTAAATGCTACTGTTTAGAATTTACCTGTCACTTCCATCAATAAAGTATTCTTCTAGATCAGATCTAGATTAATTTTGTGTGTTACGTGAAATTACAAGTTCTTGGCAGTCCCCCAGGTGTGTGGGAACCTAGCCTCAGTAAATATTGGGGGAAAAAAAAAAAGCCTAATAAGGCATAAAAGGATAAAATAGAACAACAGGAAAGAGAGTTTACCAACAGAAAGGGAAATGTAAACCTGGTTAGTGTCCAGAGGAGAAGACAAAATTACAGCCTCATCTCGCATTCTGTAGACTCCAGACATCATGCTGCACAGTACTATTTTTTTATTTGGGTATCAATGTTGCCAGTCCAAAATAAATCTCTGTTGGAGGGATGTTTTAAACTCCCCATTTTAAATATCCTGCTAGCCAAAAGCTGGTAAATGCAGAACATGGGAATGAGTTTTATTCTATTTCATATGACATATTATGTTTCAGTAATGCCCCTTGTTAGAGGTGGGAGATCTCTGATGAAAGCAAATCTCTGAAAGTTCAGAAGAAGTTCAGGTAGAACTTCTTCATTAAAGCCTGCTGAAAGACCTTGAATGCTAGCTGTCCTAGCTGATGGTGTGGCTGTAGCTTTGCCCTCTCCTATACACAGAAGGTCTGAAAGAGATTTCTGGTTTAACATTGCATTATCTGTGTAATTTCCCACTTACAGATATTACAAACGAGGCAGGCCAATAATTCTGATCTAGGTTATTTGTCTTCAGCACATGCATTTCTGAGAACTTGTCAGGAGCGCTTTCAGTCTTTACACTCAACATCTCCTTTCTATCACAGTGCAAATTTCAGGCTCATAGGAAGGACTCAACCAAATTCACAAAAAAGGAAGTCCTTTTCAGAGACTGCTACAACATTCACAGATGCAGGTAACTATGCTATAAGACAAGCTATTCTTGGTCACTTTCCTGTGTGGCCTGTGCTAGATTCTATGGTCCTGCTCTGGCAGGAGGGTTGGACTCAATGATCTTCGGACGTCCCTTGTAACCCCTAACATCCTGTGATCCTGTGATGCCCATTTATTTGCACAGTTAATACAAAGTGATCTGTTTTAGTAAGCAGATGTGTATGATTTCAATGGACTGACATGAATTGTACTCGTGCCTACAATCATCAACATGTCTGAAAACTGAGATATTTAAGCTTGAAACTTAGTGATCTGAAGTTTCCCCCAGAAATTCTGAAGAAGGATATACACACTCTTCCTCAGAGCAATTCAAGTATCAACACTCTAATGGTATAGGGCTCATACTCAACTACCCTTCTAGCTCAAGCAGATAACTAAAATAAAGTATGAGAACGGCCTGTTTTGTCAACAGTTAAGAGCTTACGTTTCTTTATGCATGGTTGGCACCAAAATTATATTTAAAATATTAGTTCATACAAAAAAAGGGGTGAAATGGATTTTTTCCCATGGTTAAAAACCAAGACTAGAAGCCATAGTTCTTTAAAGGCACATCTTGATTTACTGTTCCTCACTGCAAAAATAACTTAGGTCCAACCTTTATCAATGAGGATGTATGTAAATTTAATCATGTGGCTTCTTAGACAGGATCATAGATTTAAATGTCTAAACACAAGAATCTATTACTCCCAAGAGAGCAGCAGCTGTCCGTACCCAGCATCTGTTCCTTTGCTGCCCGCAGCAGACCTAGGATAAAGGGCAGTTTCTTTAAAGGTCCCTTTTTTTTAGTGCACAGATTCCTTCAGTGAAAAGGTTTATCCCTAGTGATACAAAAAAGTTCCTCCAAGTTAGTGTATACCCCAGCCCATAGTTCTAAATCCCTCAGTGGTATCTATACCTTCAGCACTATCAGCACTAGAAAATTGCCTATACACGGCTGCTTTTCTTCCTGCGGTGTTATTTCTATTGTATAATACATGCTTGCACAATTGCTTTGATTTGAATCTATGGAAACACATACTGCATAGCAGAGGGCAGATCAACCTCTGATTTTAAATAAATGATCACACCGACAATTAAAATTCCTGGTGACAGGCAAATTACTGTTAAAATCTATGATTTATTTCTAGCAGGAAAATCTGGAGCAGCAGGGAGTAGAGAAGCTAGCAGAAAACCCTAATAAAAATCAAGGTAATAAACCTTTTGCAGACATAAATGTTAATTATTTTTTAAATTATCTTTTCCTCTTCCATCTCTTTCACATGGTCTAATCATGTGAAAAGTTAATCATATTTTATAATACAAAACATTTACTGTGTGGTGGGGCTTTTTTCCATCATCTTTAGTGGAGTTTTTCAACAATACGAGCCATTACACTAAAATGGGAATACCTTCAGCCATCAGAGCACACAGCTGTTTTATAGTTAAACTGTTTTGCATCAGTACAGTTCTTTTTACACAAGTACTGTAGCTTCTGGAACATAATTTTGCTACAACGTAAAAACCTAAATTCTAAAATCTTGTATTTCATTTCTACTGGTATCTGTACAATGGCTAGTTCAACTGAGAGCTAAGAAATACAGAGTACTGCATCTTCATTTTTTTGAGGTAAAAGATGTAGCTAATTTTTAGAAGTGATTTATTTAATGGAAGAAAAAGAGCCACAAGGGCCACTAAAAAGTGGTAAACAGCAGGCAAACATAAAAACCCCTGGGTGCTTATCATTTCATTTATCCCATTTTGTTTCCAAAAGTGCATTGTACTTACACTGCAATGATCTTTAAATTGGTGGTAATGAAGAATAATGAACAATACACTGACTGGAATTGGTCAGCTCCAATTTGTGACTTGCCATGAGCAGCGTGTATTAAAAAATGAATCACAGTACAGGACTTAATTCCAGCTTCTCTTTTTTATTTATTTGCCTAAACTATCCCCTGATCTTCTTCAAGGTTTACTGACATCAGTATGACTACCGCAATTTAACTCCAGAAGAGACTGACCTGCTTAGAGGCACAGAAAGGAGTAACTCCAAACAATTGCTTTATGATTGCTCTGACCTTTGCAGGGGCTTAGAGAAATATTGAGGAGCCTGATATTCTATCATTTCTTTTCCACGACAAATAACTTTTTTTCTAGATGGGATGTGAAGCCAAATGACCAAGACTGTATCCTTAACAAGTACTTAACACCGTGTGCATGCAAACACACAGACATAAACAAGTTTCTTGTGAAGAAAGACCATGTAATTTACAAAAATATCCGGATAATGGCTTAGCATTCCCAACAAACGTCTTTCAAATTCTAACTCTCAGTTCAGCTGGCTTACTTTCAGAGACACATATTTCAGCCGCAGCTGAGGATTGCGTGTTACAGCCCCACTCCTGACACTTGACGAAGGCTGCAGCACACGTGTACTACTGGAGCGATTAGCACTGACGCCTACGCTGAGTTTGTGCTACTCACAGCATACACAGGCTGCTGAGGGGCACATACGTATGAGGGCATTCGGTGGGGTGTAACAGCCAGCATGATTCAGCTGGACCACAGCATCCTCCTTCCCTACCTCAGGCTGCTACCAGGAACCGGACATGCCTAGTTTGATGGATTAAACGATGTATATTTGCAGACCAAGAACTGATGAACTTGGGCTCACAATCCTGTGCAACACACTCAGAGAATGCAGAGAAAAAATACTTGAGATTGCATGGGGATGAAAACTTGCTATTTACAGAATGAGTTTATCAGAACTGATGTTTTTTCCTAGTAAAAGCTGTTGTACATATGAGCTCAATTTGACACTGCATTGTTTAGTGGCAGACAGAGATAAAACAAAACATAATGCAATTTACCGCTTCGTTTCTTCATAAAGTCTACCCAGAAATATTTCCTACTCCATGTTACAGTAGAGGAGACGAGCAAAATGAGTAAAGTAGGAAGCCTGCAAAACTATAAATAATATTTCACACTCCAGTGAAATAACGTAAGAAATTTTCTTTTTAATACCTTATCTGACCTGAATTCTCTGTCTAAAATTTCTAAAATTGAATTAGTCACCCCAGACTAGATTTGTATTTACTATTTTGTCTTTTGACAAAATGGACAGTTCAGTCTGCTCCGCCTGTAGAACTTGACAACTGAGAAAAACTAGAACACATATAATTTTCAGATTCTGATGTTCTTTCTAATTACCATGTTGCCAGCATTGAATTTTGCTTGTTTATTCTCAGTGGTCAATCACAAAAGACATGGTTAAACCTAAGAGTTTTAAAACAAAAACCCTCAACAATAATGTTGACTTTGAAGGACAGATGAAGATGAATGATAACCTCGGGGTCAAATGTGTCACTTCATAGGAAGACCTCAAACTTCAGTAAAAGTTCTCAAGAAATACAAACTGCAATTTTCAGGAAGACCTAAATTTAGGAAGTTCAAAAGATGATAGTTTTAGAAAGATGTGAGAATGAGATAAAAACAAGGAGACATAGAAAACCAATCTGCAACCATAAAGATAATCACTTGCAGCTACTACCACCACTGTCCCTTTCGATTTTAGATGAATTGTATCTTCTGCCCATTGACAGGTGCTCTGTACAGAAGTTGGTCCTGAATCAGAAGCACAATTTTAATGGCTTAAAAATCTATATTGAAGATATACAGCTTAGTTTCAAAACAGAGTTACTAAAACGAAAGCAACATTCAAAACCCAGTGGCTGATTACAAAATGTAGGCAATTTAACTGCAAATGCTTCACTACTGCTAGTTAAACTTACCATCTTTTTATGCATAGGTAATCACTTAAATAGGCCTATATTATCTGATTCAGCAACTACAATAAACTTTAAAAGCAAAATCGCAGGAGATGCTACACAGAGTTTTCAGTTTATGCAGTAAGGATAAAAAAGCATGCCCAAACCTAATTCATAAGCACATATAGAACACACTTCTGTATCTCTGCAGATACCTTAAAACAGAGTCATTTTCAGCATGTGATGCTCCCGAGTTCAAAATTCATGTAGGAACATTTCAAAACAGGGAAATCCTTTAAGTACTTCACATTAATCCCAAATGTGTACCTCACGATTAATGTGCCAAAGGAATCAGTAAAGATTAACTAGTTATTGCAGAAGATTACTATTATTTTGATGTGAGGTTTGCCTGCTTTCTATGCTATATCTTTGAAACCTCACCTCAGAAGGACCTGAGAGTCACGCTGCTTTTTATGCAATATCAAGTATAGAAATAAATAATCTGCAACACAAAGTATGCAATACAAGATTACCACTGACTGAAGAGCTGCTGTATTAAGAACAAGAATTTATCTAGATAAAGTAGTTTAAGTCCAGTGCTTTAAGTATTTTCCAGTGACAGTGACCCAGCTTGACTTAATATCTAGATTTCTAAAATTAGGTGAGGTAAATCTGGCTCTAGACTCTGAACTCAATGTCACTAATCTGGAAAAATTCTTCTTGATTTACTATCCTATTTCTATTTTATGCAAGAAATATCTTGCAAATATACTTTGTTAATCAATGGTGAAGATGGCTATAGTACGAAAATGTATGAAAATGTAAGAGAATTAAGTGTGTAGAAATGGAAAAATTGAAGCAATGCTAATAAGACAATAAAAAGGCTACAATAACCATACCTATAAAAATATCGTTTTAACAACATTAATACTGGTTCCTTTCCAATGGGTTTTTTACTAATAGTGAAAATCCATGCCCTAAAATTTGAGTTTGTACCCACGAGAGAGAGTGTCTAGGGCATTGATGAGGATTTGATAAAAATACTGGGCTGTTAAAATTTCTCAGGAATATATTAAAGAAAACTCTTTGCTAAAAAAAAATATTATTTTCTGATTAGTTACCAAACTTATGACACTGTAGTTTAAACTCGTGACCATGAACTATAAACCAGGCAAAACTGTCCCAGAGAAGCATGTGAAGAGTTGTAATTATTATCTAGAAATAAAGAAGTTATGAAGGTAAAATGAAAATGTTCTGGATTCAAAGTTTTGGAAAGAGGCAAAACGTTTTTCTGAAATTAAGAAGTGTAAGCTCTACCTTTCTTGATAGGAAACCTTTGTATAAAGCTCAAAGTTAAGGACATAGGAAAATCCATATGAAATTTGCACATACTTACCTTCATACTGAACTATGTATTGTAAAAGTATCTCACTTACAGCAACTATATATTTTTTTAAAAGTAGAATAAGAATTGTTATCACAATTACGGAAGTAACATAAATGACCACAAAGGACAAGCTCAGGTCACAGGATCACAAGATCACAGGATGTTAGGGGTTGGAAGGGACCTCAGGAGATCATCAAGTCATCTAAGGTTCAATTCTAAACATATTTCTACTTGTATTGAATCAGGAATTCTTTTCATCTAAAATAAGACTTTGCCTTCATCATCACAGAATTGTGGTTTTTTAAGTTTATCAGTTTCCAGGTTCTCATTCTGCTTGTTGATTCAGTTTCTCTTCCCGCCCATTTTGGGGGAAATTTAATCAGACTAGCCTTTAGTCCATTGTCTATGTTATTCCTAAAAATGGGCAATAGTACAAGATCAAGAACAGATTCTTAGAGAACACACTTCTAACATGTCAGCTTGACAGAGAACAATATACTTCGCATAGTTTCCCTACTAATTATATACTCACATAATAATAGTGGAATTTCTTTTTTTTTTTTTAATGCTTTCTTATGAAAATGTCATGTGAGATAAAATCAGAAAATTTGTCAAGACAGATGACATCTCCTGGCTTATCCTCTTCTCGAGAGCTGTTATGCTGTTACAAAAGCATGTTAGTCTGGTATTACAGAATTTCTCCTTGATAAATTCATTTTGGCTATTACTCATGCCCCTGCTATTCTCCAGGTGCTTACAGTTCCTTTGATTTGATTATTTGTTACAGGAGTTTTTTTACAAAATGTGAATTATGCTGATGGGTCTGTAATTCTGCAGCTCTTCCTTCCTCTCCTTTTATAAAGGCAGGCACTGAGTCAGCTCTTGAGTTTCCCGAAACTTCCTCCATTCTTCACAACAGAGAACTCCTAATGGATCTTGATAATGTTTCATCTAGTCACTTAAAATCTATACAACAAACTTCATTAAACCAGATCATTTAAAGATGTCTAATTTCTCAGTGTGTTCTTTTAGTCTGACATAGCCCTTTCTTAGGCTTAGTAGCAGGGTCAACTGAGCACAGTAGCTCCAGTTAAGGAAACCTGTAAAATATATTAAACATTTTTCCATGTTTAATACTATTTTCCATGTTCTTTCCTCCCCTGATAGCCTATCAACCTTCCCCCCCCCCTTCCTTCTCTTACCACTAATGTGTTTACAAAACAACTTTCAGTTTCCTTTTATGTCTTGGCCTCTCCAGTTTTGTCACTCTCCATATTACCGCTACTTCATTTACACTAATTTGATAATTTGAACTAGATCCCACTTCCTGAGAGATTTTTTTTTCCTTAGGCCACTGAAGTCACAGACTACTTAAGGGAGCTACTTTCCTACGCTTTACAAGTATTGAGTTGGTTTTCGCTTCTCCCTTAAATATACTTACTAGGGGAAACTGCCATGGCTTATAAATGTTTTTCCCTTACATTTATTTGCAATGAGATCTGACTCATCAGTCCTACTAGATTGGTCTCTATTTATTAGCTTTATTATGATACACACTTTCTGATCCTTGATGTAATAAATCATTTTATGTGGTAACTAAGCAAGCTAATGAAAGTGAAAATACAGGACCCTTTTGTATTTTCAACTATATTTTTTCTAGGGTCTTCCTGCTAGCTGCCTTCAAGGGACCACAAAGCAACTGAGGCTGGGAGAGACCCCTGGAGGCAATTACTTCAAGCTTCTACTTAAAACAGGGCTAATTACAAAACTGGATCAGATTACTCAGGACTTTAAGTCAATTTGTTTGACGAACAAAAAATTACTGAGGTTTCTTCTTCTGATAAACAACTTTTGTTCTAAATTATTGTTATTCCTTATACTCAGTTGAAATAGTTTGTGTTGCAGTTTGTGGCAGTTGCTTGTTGTCCTTCCATTATTCACTTCTGAAAAAGTCCAATAATTTTTCTATCATGCTCTACAGGTAGTGGGAAACTGCAGTTAGATTGTGCTCAGCATCATTTTAATTTGGGATGAACAAAGCATTTCTTTCTTCTTATCCTTGCACAACATTCTCCAGCCTCTCAACAGTCTTGATGACCTCCAGTGGGAACTGTCCAGTTTGTCAGTAGTCCTTAAGCTAGGCCCCAAAATCGGACACATTTTCCCAAATGCAGTTCGACTAGTGTCAAGCAGAGGAACTGATCAGTCCTTGCCACCAGCAGGCTATGTACTTCCCGCTGCACTTAACCTGCATCACTGCCAAGGTCCACCACAGAATAAGACATAGGTTGTTATTGGCTGAGACCCCCAGGTCCTTCTGCAGAGCTACAATGTGGTGGTTGGTCCAGTGTGTATCATTGCATAGGGTTATGCTGATCCAGATGCAGAACTCTGTAACTGTACAAGACCCCTGTAGGCCCATCCTCATGGCATGCTGCAACCTCTCCAAATGGAAACCCTGCCGTCCAGCCTGTCAGCTGCTCTTCCTCCACTTTGGAGGCCACAGCCGCTATGCCATTACTCTGCTGCTGCTGCTGAGGATGCTAAACAGTAGCATCCTCAGATTCCCATAGTGGAGAAGAATTCTTATAGTGGAGTTTTCAGAGGAGAACTCTTCCTTTACTCTTCTTGTTTTTCTTCTTTGTTCCAAACACTTCCACAAAGTTCCTAGCTGCCTGTCTTAATTTTTTGCTTAACACATTCTACATAACCTCATTTGCTCAAGAGATAAACTAGCAGATATTCTTGTGCATAATGACTGAACATTGTGCATTTCTGCATAGCCTTAAAGGGAAACTGGCATACTGCAAACTATCTTCTCATAACAGTGCACTTTAAAAAGCTTTTAGAATTTCCTCCAGGCAACTGCATTACCTGCCAGAGGCTAGTATGTAAAAGATTCATCACAGAAAAGTTCCTGTTAAGGCAAAAAAAGACTTAATTTTCTAACTTGCATCTGAAACCTAAACCAATAATAAAACATTAGAAAGAAGAATTTATTACTGAAATGTATTTGTTAACACATAGACTCTATGGCACAATTTCACAGGAAAGACATGCAGCTGCGGCACCTATACCTACAATGCATAATTACCTTTGCTATAAAAAGATGCTTTATTCTCTTTGTAAAACTGAATATTCAATTCAGCACTAAAGCCAGAATAAAGCCAGAATAAAAAGTCTATAAGGCCACCATACAGTGGGGGTTTTAGGAAGCACCACGTGAAGTTACTTTTTTCCTCACCTATATACATCTTAAGATATTTTGCAAGGATTTTGCCAACCACTGGAAATAAAGAAATAAATAACGCAAGTCAAAGTAAATGACAGGGTGGTGGTGATGGTGGACCTAGCAACTTGAAGACAGTCTGCTTAACTCTCTGTTAGGACAAGGCACATCCCAGACGCTCTCTACCCTGCTGCCAAAAGCAACTGTCTAACTCTGCAGTCCAGCATCTCTGCAGACAAAATGATTGTTGGATACCTCTGGGCAGAGCAGCATTAATCCATTTTCATCAGTCATAAATCACACTTTTCCACTGCAGCTCACAGAGTTCAAATCAGGGCTGGAGCTGCCAAGGTAGCTAGAAGTTGTCCTTTGAACTACATCTGGTCTCTTTTTTCACAAAGGCTTCCCTGGAACATTGTAAACTGGTGCTCAGAATTTGCTAATTTCCAGCAATCTAGATGTGTTGGTTTGTGTCTATTTTACAGAGGCTTTAAAATATGATACAGATACTGCAAACAGAATCCAGTTATCTATTAAAACATACCACGGAGCAAACGTTTTTTTTCCTTTGGTTGTTCCTCTCCTCATTTTTTCCTTAGGTTTAAATGTTGCATGTTAAAGAAAATTCTTTGTGAAGGTAGAAGTCTATTTATGTGAATGACAAATCCTAGTGTTTGACAAAGACTTTTCAGGCTCAATAATAGGAGTTCGTTACGTATCTGAAGACTTCTAAGTCTCAGTAATATCTACTCAATCTATACCTAGCTCATTTAATCCCTAACATAAATTAGAAACACTGCTGAGAAGGAAGTCATTTAACCAGAAGCTGACCAATGATTTCCATTGAAAAAAAAAAAAGAGAAAAATGTGAAGATGTAAGAAGTAAACTACTTTTTTTTTTCCCCTGAACTTTGTTTTTTTCAAGCTTCATTCTGCTTCATAAGGCCAATGCAATAAAAAAGGCTAATTTCCTGTGGCAATCATCTTCAAAGGAAACTGAAATGAATGCATATATTCTGGAGCCACAGTGATGAAAAAAGGTTCAAACAATCCCTATTATTTCAAATAATGTTGAAAAATGATACCCAAGAAGGGGTTTCAACTTATTTCTAGCTATCCATTTGGGATTAACATAACATATGCTATTTCCAGTTGTTATTATCCCTGTGTGATGTATTTATATCAATATGATTACTATCTTCTGTGAAAGGTTTAGTATCAACATATATGTTGATACTGGAAATCTTTCAATTCATATTAAAAAATGAAACTGTAAGATCAGCAACAACTGCCTCAACTAAATCAAACGATTCTTCCCACAAGCCAAGTATAAATGTTCTCATGTATTGACGTTACACATCTCTTTCATAGCAAAAAGTGAGCAACTCAGCTTCATTTCTAAAATTATCCTTATCAGCTTTGCTGACTGTCTTTACACAGGGCTTGTATGTAATTTGAAAGGATCTCGCCTGAAAGCACTTGATCATTGGTAAAGAAAAATTAAAATCAGAAAAATAGAAATTTATTTAATATCAATGATTCCAATCTTTTACTTATGTATGACATCTCTGTACATATTGACATTGGAGACTAACAATATTCCAGTTAGCTTACTTTTATGGTTTGGGTACAACAATTTCCCTTTACAGCTAAAGAGATAAAAACAGTGTATTTCTAATTGCTAGATCAAACTGGTTTTATTTTGAATTAACATGACTCTGACAAAACAATGGAATAATGTGTTTGGAAAATCTTTATTGATTGATCAATAAAGGACATTAGAAAAGAAACCTGAAGCAAAGGATTCTTTCTCTGTCCACTCTGGAAGAAAACAAAACATGCCAAATTTCTCACAATCAGTAAGGAAGCCTGGAGTTAGGTCTGAGGAATACAGTAAGAAAAGCCTCGAGGTAAATTTTATGTATTTATGCATATTTTGACACCATGAGAAATCAAAAGTCTAGTCATACCACAGTTTTGTTTTAAAAACTAAGTCAGAGCTAAAAGGAAAAATAAGGCAATAATCTATGGTAACATCTGAAAAGCCATGGGGAAATGAACAAAGGTGTCCAGGAACGTGTAGACACAAGGCTCACAAACACAGACCTTCTGGGAGCACTCCACGTTGCTGGACCACAAGACCTAGCACCTGGAAGCCAGGCAGAAAACATGGGATGTCTCAAACTGTTCTAATGTCTACACAGGACATATGAGCCCCAGATGGTACAAAACATGAAGAAAGAGAACACACTGATGTTTCTTTAAGGACCTGTGGGACAATGAGCAACCGTAACTCTACAGAAGTTTGTCCTGGACCCAGCTTCATCCTATGTCTGCAGAGACGTTCAGAAGAGAGCTGTCTTACAGTGCTTACAGGGCATAGCATGACACCAGAGAAGCTTCTAAACAATTGTGCAGGTAATCAGAATGCCACGGGAACCTAGCTCAGTAGTAGTCCTAAGTGTGACACTTAAAAAGGGAGGCCAGATACAACACCAAAATGACAACAGTCTGGAAACTCAGCAGTACAACAGAAACATTCTATGAGTTTGTAATGGACATCTAAACATCATGACACTGCTGGAGGAAAACAGCAGTATAGCTTAGTATTTGTTGACAAACTAGTATTTTTTAGAGGATACAGAAAGTAATTATTTTCCTCTACTTAGCACTATCAGACCTTTTCCAGAGAACTTGTCAGTGTTGTGGGGCAAGTTATTCTAGACAATAAAGGGAGGTTGAAAGAAGCCCATAAGGTTCAACAGAAAGGAAATGGCAGCAAGAAGGAGCAAGGGAGGGAGGTGGTCAACTAGAGCAGGCAGAACTTGGCATAGAACGCATGGCGATAAATTGTTCCTTGTGGCCATAGCAGATAAGAAGAGATTATCTTAATTTGCAGCAAAGAAGATTTATGTCTGATCTCAGGAAAAGCTTTCTCACTTTAAGAACTGAATATACACCAGCATCTGTCACATAAGGATGTACTTGATCCTGCTTTCAGTATAGGTGATGAATTAGATGATCTCTTCAAGTCAATTCTAGCTTTACATTTCCATGAGTTAATAATCTCAACTGCCTGAGAAATTTACACTATTTGCTATAAAAACAGCTTGTACTGCAAATTAGCCACAACACCAAATTCCAGCATATCAATTAACAGATACCAATAATGTGACATTCCTGAAGGCCTCTCAGCCTTATGTTTGACTGGATATTATCAAAGCAAGGATTTCTGTTGCTAAATATTGTCAGTGCTGTCATCACAAATACTCAACACATAATTAAAAAAAAAAAAAGTCACTACAGAGTTTATTATGCAAGGCTAATAAATGAAGTTTACCCCACTGGTGGAACTGCACATAATTTCTGACGTGTTTTATTTCATCTGTTCATCACTGTGAAATTGTTTTTTTCAACACAGAATTTCTGTGGAAGTAGCTTAAACATTAAAACAGTATCAGATAAAACCCATACATCTTCCTATTCCGAATCCTCTCCTCAAAGAAAAAGAAGATGGAGGATATAGGTGTTCAAAGAAGAATTGGATGTGGCACTTGAAGCCATGGTTTAGTTAGTCATGAGGTGCTGAGTGATAGGTTGGACTTGATGATCTCTGGGGTCTTTTCCAACCTTGTTTGATTCTATGTTTCTATGATTCTATGATTTACAGTAATGCAGTTCCTTCAATTTAGTGAGAGCAGCAGCTGAGGTTAGTTCCATGGATGAAAATGTTTTTTAGGAGTTACTGGAGTAAATTGGGACACTTCAGTACTCCTGAAGCTACTTCAGGAGTAGCTTCAGAAAAAGGCATAAAACCTTTTGAAGACCAAGACTACACAGTAAAGGCTAACTTAATATTAAGGTAGCTGAATGGGTTTTCATAAGTGCCACTGAACTAAAGACCTGTATAACATCAGAGGTTAGATGGGTCTGCCAGAAGGTTCTGCTCCCAGTCTTAAAGTCCATTTTCTAGATCTTTTTTAGATTGCTGTGACCTAACTGCACTCTATTCTCCTTTTTCCTTGAGGTCAAGTATGTTTTAACTTTTCTTCACAGAAGAGAAATAATTAAAAAAAACGCGTTACATTCTCTCTTTCTCTCTCTTACACACACACACAACACTTCAAAGGGATTACGTATTGTTTCTGTGTTGTGTGAACCATGCTTTTCCTCCCACCAGTGCAATTCCTAGGTGTTGGTGCTGGCTGCTGCAGCAGCACCTGCCAGGTACAAGTACCAGCACTACCACTGCCCCAGGTCTCCCAAGGAGCAGACAGTCATTGGTACAGATGACACTCTTCTGCCAGTGGATGAGCACATCTCCTCTGCAATAAACTAAACTTAATTCTGAAATTCATTCCCAAATGGACAGTATCTAATAGCCATTTTACTGTCCACTACAAGCAGCTGACTGCACAAATATACATGCAAAGGATATATATGCACCAGTAAAATCTGTTAAAAGATGTATGGTTTATTGCTATTTCACAAAACATTTGGAGAATTAGAGTCGTAAGTATAAAACAAATTAAATATTTTCATTTTATCAGGCAAAATTAAGGTCTGTCTTCTAACATATCTGTCATCTTCTTTCAGTAAAGCGTCCCAAGAATTAAGACAGCATTCATCTGAAGCAGATGAAATATTCAGCTGTTAATAAAGCCAATATACTTTTATCAATGAGATCAGATGCCCTTTTCTTTCCTAAAACCAATTTATTGCCAGGCCACATATGAACAAGATCCATGCTAGCAATCTTCAAACAAACTAAGTGAGAAAAAGCATGCAAATGGCATTTAGGAAGCACATCTGACTGAGAACCACATTAACTCCGTAAAAAGTGTTTTGAATTATATTGCTGTTGGGGGAAGAGGTGAAAATGATCCCTAAGCAAATACATTTTTTATTCACTAGTACAAACTGCGTAAAGATTATTTGTATTCATTTTATTAATGATATAAACAGGAAAGGAAATTAAAAGCAAAGATACGTTTAGCATTCTATAAATTTATCATTCATCAGAAAGCGCCCACCTTTTAATTTCAGTTCCCATGCTGATCTGTGACTGAATGGGGGTTTTTGTACTAGAAATTTCAGAACTTGCTGTTATTAGGCGTAAGTGTTCCACAATGATTTCCACAATAAATAATATTGGTAAAACCTAGTATTCTAAAAAAAACCTGAAAATAATTGCTCAATTCGCAACTTCATCAGTGTAGTAAAAGCACATTTCTTATCCACAGTTTAGTCAACCACAAAAAAAAAAATATTTTGGATATTATTCTTTAATACATTTTACAGAAATATTTGAATTGTTTAATGGTACGCTATAGTTTCAAATATAAGTAAATTTATTCTTATGTAGTATATAAAAGCACACAAAAATACATAAAATGTGTTAAAAAAGAGAGCCTGAACAATCATTGAAAGCTACTTTCATACCATATTGTTTTGTATTTCACACACTCTATGCAAATTTCCCCACAAAACAATGTACAGAGCATAACAATATAATTATTACAGCCAACAGAATGTCACATTAATAATACAATATCACACAATTAGAGATCATTATTCGCCTTACAGACTTTCTCTTGTTGCATCTTGCACATATATTGTAAATGTAAGCTTAATAAACAATTTTCTTTTGTACAGCTCTCTGTGACTGCCATTGCCTATTTCAAAGTTCCTATGTCATAAAGAAATAGTTAGCTACAATTTGATTTTATATTTACTTTCAACTAAATATATTGTAAGGGGTTAAAATCTGTTATTTTTTTTCTCTAGTGTTTCAATGGAGACTAAAACTTATCTAGGATGCATTATAACTGTTTCCTGCTGGATCCTAGATACCAGGTTTGTCAAAGTCCTGCAGTGACACATCACCTTGGACAAAGCACTTAATCTTTCTACACTTCCATTCATTGTATTTAAAATGTACTGTTCTCAAGGAAAACGTCCTGGCCAGCACAAGCTGACTGCAACAGTAGCATGGTTCTGCTAATGCCGTGCTGCAACAGCAATAATCTGCCTGTTAAGACCAACAGTGAAGAACTAATAACTTATCATCTGGGGCACAAAACTGACTGTACGAAGGCTTTAGGTTCAAGTTAGTGTGGCTACCTGCTGCTACACAATCTTGTGTGATGATACCAACTCATGTTCTGTCAGCTTGCGTATGAGCTTGGGCCACGCTAACACATTCTGGTGCGGAAAATCACCATGCTGTGGTTCTGTGAAAAGATCCTCAATGCTGCCCTAGAAAGTAATCTCAGTCTTTTGCAAAAGTAGTAGGAAAAAACCAGCAGAAGTGTTTTTGATAAGGATCAGTATTGCAGGTCTACAGAGATAAATGGAGCAATCTGGGATTCTGCATAAAAATGTTGCACTAATTGGTCTTCTGAGGTTCTTTCCCCCTTTTTATGATTCTGTGATCGTAAAAAGACAAAATCAAACATAAACCATCAATGTCAAGGTTTAAACCACATACCTATACTCCTTTCCAACCAAGAATCTAGTCAGCTGGCAACCAAAAGTCCAAGGGAGGTTCAACGGAAGTAGAGAAAGAAGACCACTTTAATCTATTACCGTTTTTTCCCCAAAACCAGACACATGCCACAGTCTGACAAGATAACCAATGCCTCTGTCAGCACTGAAACCATTTTGCTTAGCTCGGAAATAGCTCCTGAAAGATATATAGCTCAGTATGATTTGGATGGCAAAGCAGACCCTGATGCTGCTACTTTACCGTCTTCATCACACAGCAAGGCCATTGAACAAACCTTAATTAAAATATTCAGTCAATGGGCAGCAAGGCAAATAGAGGGTACTGAGGTAAAGGGGAATCCTTCTGATGGCCAGCCTTTGGTTCATACTTTGTATATCCTGCACAACCAGGAAGGCCTGGCAGAAGCTATTCATTTTTTTCTCCTGTTCTAAATGTTCTTTTTAATCTTGATAAACTGGAAATATTCTATAAATGGCATATGACCATTAATATATATATCTATATTTATATATAGATATATACATACATCTGCATTTATGTATATAGATATAAATATATCTATATCTACATCTACATCTATATATACCAAAACATCCTACTTACTCAGAAGAAATTTTGAAAATTGGTGTTCTTGGAAATTGTCGACTTAGAATATAAAATTATACTGAATGAAAACGAAACTGGACCATGAAAGTGGACATGTTTATTAAACCAAACTTATTTTAAAAACATGAACTCTTTGTTATCTATCATATGCATATGACTGGCATTACCAGCCAGAGCATTACCAGCCTTCCTAAAACATTTTTCATTTCTTAGTCCCTGATTGAATAGCGTTATCACTGCCATCTGTAAATATCAGATAGAATCATGTAATTTACTTTGTTGTACTCAATTCATGCATTATTTAAAACTATTCCATGTCACAAACACTCCTTTCTCTCAAAAATCCATTGCAAAAGAGAAGTGATTTTAAAAAAATCACAGCTGACATATTTTCAACTTTGAAGTTAAATATGTTATTTTCTTGGTATGTACTTGCCACATGGCCTTAAAGTGCAATTTATATAAACTTTGCTGATTTTTGTTTACACTCATGCTGCGTTTAAATCAATATATAAATGTTTGAAAATTAGGAGCTTGTAACGTTTTACATATCCTGAGAACAGCTTGGATCTTGGTTTCCTTCCCTAAATATACTCAGTCACTTAGTAACTAGTGCTTCTGTGTCACTAAAACATTTTCATTTCATTTAATACTATCTTCTTTCTGCATTCTAATCATATTCAAAATATTTTACCAAATAGGCTTACATGGGAATTAAAATATTACAACTTTATGTTATTTTGTCATTAAATGCAGAATCTGCTCAACTCAATCAATCTCCCCATAAACAAGCTGAAAACTGATTTTCAGAAGCACTGATCTTTAAACAGAATTTTTAGTTAGAAGTATCTCCTTAAATGATACAGGAAAAAATATAGGTTGTGCATGCACATTTGCCTCTATTTATGCAAAATACCAGTTAGCATTAATGAAGTGTTGCAGGGGAATTTATCTGTCCCAGTGTTTACACGATAGACATCTACCTCTAAGGGATTCATCTTAGGCGTTTTTTCTAGTCATTGAAGTAAGCACCTCATCCTAACAGTGATCAAATAAACAGCATTTCTGAAGTGTTTACTTCTTTCCATTAATGGTATTTATCATTACTGGCCTGTTCATCAACAATGCAGATACCTGAGACCAGGCAAGAGAAGCTCTTTTTGAGTCCCTGCTACTTTGTCACCGTTACTCCTTAGTCAACACAAGGTGAGCCTCTGACAAAAGCAATGTACTTCTGAAGAGCACACACTGGGAATATTTTGAGGAGATGGACTTTAAAATTTAACACACTTATCAATTATACGAAAAATCAAGGTTTTGACTTGCTGTTAGTTCCCAGTGGTTTTTTTATCCCTGTTAAAAAACGTTCCTATTTTCTGAGAATTTTAGACCTTTTGTTTCAAGCTTTACAATGTAGAACATAAAGAGGGTAACAGGGGTATTCACCAAACAACAGTTAATAGACCTAGTTCTTTCAGAGACTAAAGTAAAAAACAAACCAGAACAAAAAAAAAAAAAAAAGGTCCCAAGTGCATCACCAATTCCCCAAAATCAAGTACAACAAAACAGTTTTTTGTGGACAAGAAGGCACAGAAATTTCCCTCCTGGGACACAATTCAGATGGACCAGAAAGCAGACTAAGTAATAGTTTCACCAATCTTCTTCCTATAGGGTTTATAAACACATAAAAGTGCAAGCTGCATTTTTATTGTCCTGAAACCCACCCTGCATCAAAAGACCTCCTGGTACCATGCCCTTGGGAAGTCCAGGGATTCTCTGCAGTGCTATTTTTTAAAGAGCAAAAAGACTAAGTCATAGCAATAATGAATTTCAAAATATTGTTTTTAGAATGCTTTCTGGGAAGCATATAGAGTACACTGCAGAAAGTGTAGTCAATAAATGAGATGAAATGGTAGTTAACAAGAACACATCATTCCCATCAGTGATTATAAAACATAATTAAACCCATCTTATCTTACAAAACATCATCATTGATGATGCTTCCATTTTCACTTCTGACAGAAATTGTCTGACTATAGGCTCTTAGTATACAGCAATGACCACATAACTGGATTTTATTACCCTACTTAAAATCCCTGTAACAAAGATGAAGGCAATCCTTACAAAAAGAGTCAACATTAGTGTTAACAGCAAAATTATGTTCAAGAATTGAGGAAAGATTATAAACAGATAACCTTGTAAAGCTACTGACAGGAATATTTTGCTTGTAAGTAAATGACTGAAGTTTCCTGCATTAGCTTTGAGACCATGGAGAAAATTCCAGCAATCACCAGAGACCATAGGCTATATCCTCAGCTGGTATAAATTACTAACTTACTGATACAGAAATATTCTATTGAAAGATGTAATTGAAAATATGTATTTTAAAGCACAACCAGTAAAAATGTTATAGCTGTGCTCACATTTTGGTTTTTTTTTTCTCTATATGCAAATTGAAGTTTTCTATCCCTTTTCCCACATGTACACAATCATACTGTTGTTCCCAGCATGATAATTTCATGCAGTAAAAAAAGGTGATTAAACATGTAAACTATTGTAGTACTCAGTGTTGCATACAATCACAGTCCAAACAATGGACTCATGATGGTTTGTTACTGTGATCTCAAAGTGCAAAGAACTCAGGCGACTCACACCAGGGGGGTTCAATTCAACCAGCAGCAAAATTTTACTGTTTTACCCATATGAGGTAGAGAAAAGTGAGGGGAGAAAAAAGAAAAGTAGAGTAGAGTGAAGACGGAAAAGGGAAAGTGGTCTATAGATACCAACAAGGCCAGGATCCAAAGACGTCTCTCTGGTCCCAGGTCCAGTCCTGCTGGTCCTTCTTGACCTTAGTAGGGAAAGCTTTCCTTCAATATCTTCTTCTTGTTGCTTCTCTCTCTCTTTCTCTCTCTCTCACACACACACACCCCTCCCCAGAAAACTCCCAAAAACTCTCTAAACCCCCGCCTCTCTCCGCCCCTTGTGCCCTGCAACAAGTAGGGCTTCCACGCATACTCAAGGAGGCGTGTCTGAGGCATGGTCTGCCTTGGAGTCAGGTAGCCTCAGGCCAGGAGGTGTGTTTTCCTATTATAATGAACATTATAATGAGCAGAGTTCACTAAAGTTCATGGTTCCCGTGGCAACACCAGGACGTCAGCCTTTCTTGACTGCAGTTCTGTTTCTCTGTTGCAAAGTGAAAATCGCCAACAGTAGGGTCGTCCATCATACTTGGCAGGTATGGACCATTTGTACCATCTAGGTCTCTCCCTCGGAACCTGCCCCTGGAAAACCATGGAGACTGCATTCCAATGCACAGGCTCAGTCACTTAATCAGTAACTTATGGAGTAGGCTGCTGCAGAACTCTTGCTAAGACGTTAGCCTGACTTTCAGTCCTTCTCCTTGGGGAAAGAGGGTCCCGATTCCTGATGACAACGATGAGACAAATGAGGCTCTTCGGACCGCTCTTTACACATACACATTCAAGTATCTGAAATTTCAAATTTCAAACAGACGATTTGAAAACAACCTGTACAGACTTGCTGTATGGCTTTTCATTTCTCTCGTAAGTTATTTTCTACATAAATACAAAGTGCTTCTACATCCAAATTGCATAAATATACGGATATTTTTAAGGAAACACACCTAAATGAGAAACCATGTCTGGGAAAAAAAGTTATTTCTACTTCACTGTAATTGATTTTATTTTTTTCTCAACTTGGCTAGCCCCAAGATAAGAACAAATATTTGCTAGTTAAAAATCAGTACAGGAAACATTTGTAGATATTCCAAAGCTACTGGAGACGTAAAGAAATTTAAAAGTATGTCAACTACAAAGAAAACTTAGATTCATTTTTCATGTGGGACATCTAGAGCAACGAGAATTTCTGAGATTTGAATTCAAGGTTCCATCATAAAGCAGATAAATACTATACTCACACAACAGAAGAGTTTCAGGGGAATTTAGTGAATCTGAGGGCTTAAAATTAAGCACACATAACCAACTAAACATGTACTTCAAGCACACTGCAGCTAAGACAGCAAATATTACTTTTGGATGCATTAAGATATTAACGACATAAGAAATCATTACATTTACTTTGATCTTCTCATTTTGGAAAGCAACTTGAAATTTATTTGTTTGTTTTTTTAATTCAATAGACTAAAGTTCAAGATTTTAAGTTCAAAAGTTTAAAGCTCTTTCAAAAGAGACCATTAATACTAATTTTTCAGTGCCATGTGGATAACAATACTATTAGTGGAACACCATAACCTACTCTCAATGCCAACCTGACTTATGACTCCTTCAAATGCTGCAAGACTGAGCTCAAAAGTACTTGCATTAGAGATACTCCTCATTGTGTTCTTGAGAACCTGATATGATTATTACATTCAAAAATACTGAAATTCTAAAATCCATGAATGAATAAAGGTCTAAAATGGTCTTTGCTTTCTAGGAATTCTGGCAGAGGAAAACACAAATATTAAGACAGAGACAAGAAGCTTTGTTTCATCCATTAAGAAACTCCTTTACAAACACTGTTTTTCCATAATTCATTGTTTTATTTCAGCATCTGCTTCAGTATCTCATGTGAGGATCCTTTATTGCTTTGTGATTAGAAGAAAGAACTGCAAATTTCCTTTTCTTTTCCTAATTGCTAGTGAACATACTTCTAGGCATAAGAGTATGACCAGCACAACGCAGGGTAGTATAAAGAGCAGAGTCTGTATTTGTGGGAAGTACGTTACAATGATCCACTTTTCCCTTCCATTCTTGCAAATGAACCCCAGATCTCACTCAGTCTATTTTCCCTCTCTCTTTTGTTTAGCTCATCAAATCCTACTTACTCACACCACTTCCTCATCTCAAAAGAGGAAGATCAAACAGTAAGCAGAGATAAAAGAATAAGTAGGAAAAGGGTTAATTCAGTAGAACAATCTTCAAATGACTACAGGCAATACAAGGGAAGAATGGGTATTTCCTTCATTCTCACAAAAGGAAATTACTGTTTCTGGCTTTACCAGATATAAGTGGCAAGGCTGTGGTAGATATGTGGGGATGAAGGAATGGCCTCTTTGGAAAGAGGCCAAGGTGGTCACTTGGCTGCTGGCCAAGGTTAACCCACCAGCTCATGATGGGTGACCTGCTAGTGCCTCATCTCAACTAAAATATCCCAAGTCTCTAAAATATAAAAAAAAAGAAGATTTAACAATGTTAAACTCAACTGCGCCCTCTTTAACAATGGAGCCAGCACATTTCCACTATAGATGTTGCAGAATAGTATAGAAGAATCATGGGAAAAGAAACATTACGTGAAAACAAGATGAACCCATTAGGTACAGTCTAAAAGGAAAACACTTCAGTATGGTTTCCACTCTCTCTTTCAATCTATTACTCATCAAACAGACCTTGCAAATTTAATCTTTTCTCCTTCGTACAAGAATATTTCCTCTACCATCCATATTCCTATTTCGTTTTCCATCATGATGACAAAATGCCACCCTATTTTTCTTGGTGATCTCAGAATCTTAGTAGTGAAAGTGAGATATGCTCAGTTCCAGTTCCAATCATCGTAAACAGAGTTAGTTATAGAATTTGTTACTTTCTTACAGGTATCTAAACTACTTTGAGAAGCTGTGAGGTATCCATAACACATGCACTGTGAAGATACAACACAGGCTATACTGAAGACCCGTAATCTTCATTGGTATTTAAGCCTCTCATCAGTGAGATGCATTAGATAACCTTAGCTGTGCTCCAGAAATGAATTCTGTCCTCTACGTTCTTGAAGACACAGGGAGCAATACGGCTCCAATCTCCATATAGGCCTGGGTCAGACTTATCGGCCCCATATGCCTGCCTCAGATATGCCAGGACACCTAAGCTGAAGTAACCCACACTTGCAGACACCTATATTTAGATGACAATACCCAGAAGCCACAGGCTTCCCCTCTATAGTATTAATACATCATTCATAACATCGACAACCTTCTTCAACCAATCCTGCACTAATCTGTACATTTGCACTGTGAATGGAAGATGGAGCACCAATAAGCCACATGTGGCAAACTCAAATACTGGCACACAACAGAAGTAATTTCATTGCTGCTTGGGTGTACTATTATATCATTATTACTGTTCCTAGTAACTACTAGCTGATTCAACCGGGCAGTGTTAAAATATTTTGTGGCATACCTGCAGGTGTTTTTCATTATTTAAAGTCACTATTACCTTAATTCATCACTTTTTGGAGTTCTAAAATGTACTACTATATTGTATGAGGATTTGAAGTAATTGAACTCAAGGGCTGAAAGTGCCCTTGGCAACCTTCACTCTGGTATAGACTTTTGGATAGCTAACGTACACTTGCTAAGAACTGCAAATCAGCATTACTACCAGACTGTAAACGTGCAACTTTACCAAAAGTTAGAGGCATGAAGTGACCAGGACAAACTCTCTTGCTGTTTCAATGCTTACTTTTTCCTGATGCTGCCTGTCCTAAATAACATCTCATCTTGCCAGTTCAAAACCCACAACATGCTTGTACAAGGAGAAATGGAACTTTAGAAAATATTTATTATCATAATGCTGTAAGATGATCACAGTCAGCCATATGGAATCACTCACTTTTATATAAATTCAGATCCTTCCCTTACTGGTGATCTGTTGGCTTAGTTTTTAGTCAAAAGGTTAGAGCTATCTGTGGCAAGATACTCTACAATTTTATATAGAAAGCAAAATGGTACACCAAAGATAAAACTACACAACAGGAAACCAGGAAAATGAGATTTCAGGAGAGAGACTGCGGCGAGTGGAATGAATATGGGAGAAAGAAAAATCATGTCAGGAAGAAGGACTGATGGAGAAGAAAGGAAGAACTATTCTAGGATAGTAGAAACTATAAAGTCAGGCAGCTATCCTATCAGCAAAACTCATAGCATCTGGGAAACTGTCAGCACCTAGAATAGCAGCTGGAAACTGGCTGAGAACCAGTAAACCCAACATCTGAGATTCTTGAAGAGTGATGAAAATAGCATGTGAAAATGTTATTAGTACTGGATGTATGAATAACAACTACAAGAAAAGTTGACATAAACTTTGCGAACAGAAATACATTTTTTGATCATATCATTGCCCATGACTTACGCTTGCAACACACACTTACAGTAGAAACATTTGGAGAGACATAAACTACAGTACCAAAGGGAACTGGGATGAGAGATGGAAAGATGAATCCTTCTTACAGAATGATGCAGGTCACTTTTACTGCAGGCATATGTATTTATGTTTTCTCTCCCCAGTACTTTCCAAGGTGCATCATGATGCTATGAATGTATTGATTACAGCTGCCATACGCACTTTGTAATGGAAATAATGACACCAAGCCATATGTAGAGAATTAGTTGCACTTTGTAAGCCAGCTACTTCATATTATTACTGGCAAAGATTTATTCTTCAAGGGTCAGTATATTTAAGTTCAACGTTACTGTTGATGTTTAATTAACTAAGAATTATATCGATTTGGCTAATATCCTCAGTTTTATTACTTTTCAAAACAGGTTATTGGAAACATAAAATATATTATTTACAGGATCACAGGATCAGAGGATGTCAGGGGTTGGAAGGGACCCAAATAGATCATCGAGTCCAACGCCCCTGCCAGAGCAGGACCATACAATCTAGCTCAGGTCACAGAGGAACGCATCCAGATGGGCCTTGAAAGTCTCCAGAGAAGACTTTTAGTTGTGTTTTAACTGCTCACAGGTTTAATTTAGACCCTGAAGTACAGAATTCAGGTTGATGACATTAATTTTCTATAATTTATGTTATCTTAGTTGATCTCCACAAGAAAAAAAAAAAGAACTTTTAAAATATTTTTATGCATAACGTATATATTTATCCTCAAAATGAATGAAACAGAATGAAAATACTGGCACACTGTGAAACAGGAGAGGTAAATTTATCACCAACAATGCTCAAAAGGCAGAGGTTCACAACACTTTATACACCTCTGTCTTTATCAGCATTGTCAGGCCTTTTGAACAAAAATCCAGGTTGGTGAAAACACAGACTCACCATTAGTAAGGGAAGAAATGCTCTGCCAACTATTACAGGGACCCTGTGTTAAGAGAAATAGATGACATCATTGCAGGGCCACTTGCCATAATCTTTAAGAGTCATGAAGATGGGGGACACTCCAGAACACTGGAAGACTAATCTCACTCTCATCTACAAGAAGGGCTTAAAGGCAAATTCAGGCCCCTTCAGTCTTAAGTACGTCAGTCCTTGGGAAAGTTATGAAATCAATCCTCCTGGGGGCTATCACAAGTCAGACAAAGCACATGATCGGGAAAAGCCAGCATGGAATCACCAAGGGCAAATCATACTTGAGAAACCTGATGTACAACAAAGCAACCCACTTGGTCAGTGCAGGGCAAGCACTGGATGATGACCACCTGAGTTTCTCCAAGACTTTTACTACAGTTCCCTACAGCCTCCTCCTAGAGAAACTGATGCATTATGGTCTAGATAAATGGTCCATACAGTGCATGGGGAACTGACTGACAGGCTACACCTGGAGGGTGCTGGTAGTTCCCCCAAGGACCGATGTTGGGCCAAACACTTTAATATCTTTGTAAGTGTCTGGTAGGAGGATCAAATGTACCCTGCTGAAGTTTGCTAATGATACCAAATTGAGTGGGGAAGCGGACACTTTGGAAGAGACAGCTACCTTGCAGGAATGCTTGGATAGCGAAAAAGAGTGGGCTAACAACAACTCGATAAAGTTCAAGGACAAGTGTATGGTCTTCCACCTGGGAAAACATAATCCAGGAGTGCAGCAGGCTGGCATCTACCAGGCAGCTCTGCAGAAAGAGACCTGGGATCCTGGTGGACAAAAAGCTCATTATGTGCAAACAGTGTGCTGCTGCAGCAAAGAAAGCCAACAGACTGCAGGGTTGTATCAACAAAGGCATCACTAGCAGAGATTAAGAAGTCATCATCCTACTGTACTGAGAGCTTGTTAGGCCACACCTGGAGTACTGCGTTCAGTTTGCTGCCTCCTATACAAAAAGGCCAGAGGAGAGAGTCCAAAGAAGGGTCACAAAGATGATCAGAGGACTGAGAAGCCTGCTGTATGAAGAAAGGCTGAGAGAACTGGGTTTCTTCAGCCTCAAGTAAACAAGGCTTAGAGGAGACTTTATCACCATGTTCTAGTATTTAAAGGGTGGCTAGAAAGAAGACAGAGACTCTTTTTAGAATTAGTCACATGGGAAAGATATGGGTTAGTGGGTACAAGTTACTCCCAAGGAGATTCTGATTGAACACAAAAGGACATTTTTTCAAAATGAGAATTATAAGCCATTGGAATAATCTCCCCAAAGAAGTGATGGATCTCACATTGGGCAATTCTAGGATTCAGGTAGACAGGGGATGGGCCATTTTGTCTAGATCATCCCATTTCCAAGAAAAATTGGACCGGATGATCCTTGTAAGTCCCTTCCAACCTGTATTCTATGATTCTGTGAAAATGTAAAATTTAAGAAAGAGAAAAAAACCTAAGGATAAGTATTCCATCTAAATAAAGCTTATTTTAATGCATTTCTTAAGTGTTTCTCTAGGCAAAGAAAAAGTACTATAACCATAATAGTTTTACCTTAAAAATTTTTTTTAAAAAGTTAGAAAAAAATAAAGTGGGAGGCTGGAAGGCATGAAGACCATCATGTCAAAATTAGACATTTCACTGCAAACATTTTCTGAAAGAGAATGCATGAAGTCAGTACTCAAGCTCCAGCCTGCAAAGCACTTCAAAATCTGCCTCATTTTAACCCCTTGCTCCAGCTCCAGCTGCTCCAAACAAAGACATGCTTATATGTATTGTTGCAAAGAACTGGACCAAAGCACACAGTTAAAAATTAATATGTTAATCATAGATTATAAAGCCATAAAGATCTCTGTGATCCTCTAATCTGACCTGCCACATAATAAAGGACAGAGGATTACCCTGACTTCATTCTACTTTGAGCTATGTGTTCCCAAATGCTTTTTCAGGGCTTAGAAATCCTTTTCTTCCTCTCGTCAAAATTGTTAAGAGATAGGCTGTGTTTCCACATAAGTGTGTAACAACTACTTGTAAAAAAAAAAGGGCTTTAGAAATTAAAATACTACTATTGGTATCAGTGAATAGTATTGTTAGCATCAGTCGGAACAAAGTAATGATGGTTCATTGTGTCTCACTTTGATGTTTTTATTGTAGTATCTTTCTGTATGAGTTGCTATATATAGCAAGGTTTAGATGCTTATCATCGTTATAGCTTTTACAAACACTGGTATTTAATTTTTTAGATAGTAGCAGAGGATTATTGATGACCTTGACTTATTCTGGCAATACTGATTTTAAAATAATTTTATTTGAAGGATACACAGGGCTTTTCTGGTTACAAAAGAAGCTCACTCTTTGTCAAGGCGCCAAACTATGCTGACATACAGTGCAAGTGTACTAGGATATTCTCAGTCCTGATGAGCCCCACTACACTTGTATTATGGCTAGCCATCACAAATGAAATAGGAAGTCTTCTCCAAAGAACTCCTCACCTTCATCCTGGTTCTGGGGGGGGTGGAGATGGCCCAGCATAGGTGGTATAGGGAGCTTCAATCCTCTCACCCTACCAGCAGTAATTTTTGTTTTTATAATACACAAAGACTGAATTATACCAAACATAGTCATAAACAAAGCATGTGTATCATTTATTCTCTGTGGAAAGCAACAAGAAGGCAGAAATCGATTATTAAAAATTGCTTTAGCTTTAGTTAAAAAGCTATGCATACTGAGACAGATATTCTGCTAATAATAATGGCCTAGAAATCTGGAACTTACCCTAGGATAAGAGTTACTCAGCTGACCAAATGTGATTAATTTAGCTGCCGGCACAGGAGCCTTGTGCCATCTGAGTATTTATAGCACATCCAAACCACTCCAGTAGGGCTGGCAGGTATGACACCTGTAGCCTTCTCAAGTAGCATCTGTAAAACAGTGGGGTATCTCAGATGGGACCAGTACAGCCAAGTGAATTTTATTTGGTGTGTTAACTGTTATGTGGACTGAATAGCGCTCCTGGCTACACTGATGGGTTTGCCTAGAACAGTGTTGCTATATGGGGAGCCTGGACCTCTAGTTCACACTTAGATGTTTATAGATATTCACTCTGAAGCTGAATGCAATCATTATTAAATTTTCAGTCATGTGCTAGGAGGCAGAGTAGAAAACCAAACTGCTCCTGCCAAATGAAAATGCACAAGTACGTGCAGAATTTGATTTTCAGGGAGCACTATTTGTAGAAAATAGTAGTCCTTAAAAAAATTTGAGTACTCTCTACTTATACCCACTACACTGAAATTCCAAATGGTTCCAGGTGCTTTTCAGGCCCACTGTCAGGGTCCTGCAGGAAGGAACAGGCAGTATACAAAAACACTTCAAACATTTTGTGTTCCCACAAGTGTGGATTAAATATGTTCAATATACCAAACCCATCCCAACTGGATCAGACTAGCCATCAAGATGTCATGTTGCCCTGTATGTTGGTGCACCATTTTGCTGTGTGTGATGGCTTGAAATCCTGTACTCAGAGTTTAATGTCCTCTTCAACAAGCATATATCTCTGCAGTTAGGGGAAAAGGGAAAGCTTAAGCAACTCAAGAAAATCAGTGTTGAGTTTATTTTTACATAACAATCCAAACAAGAGTTGTTTTAAAGGTTAAATTACTTTCATAGAGTTCACAGTGACTGAAATTATGAAATTTTCAGTTTTCCTGCACTTACTTGAATTAACAGTTATGTTCTCAACCTTATACTGGGGAGGAATAACAACAGGCACCAGTACAGGTTAGGAGCTGCCCTGCTGGAAAGCAGCTCCACAGAGAAAGACCTCGGAGTGCTGGTGGACAGCAAGTTCTCCATGGAACAACAATGTGCCCTTGTGGCCAAGAGAGCCAATGGGATCCTGGGATGTATCAAGAAAGGTGTGTCCAGCAGGTCTAGGGAAGTTCTTCTACCACTCTACTCTGTCCTGCTGAGACCACATCTGGAATACTGTGTCCAGTTTTGGGCTCCCCAGTTCAAGAAAAACAGAGACCTGCTGGAGAGAATCCAATGGAGAACCATGAGGATGATTAGGGGTCTTGAGCATCTCCCCTATGAAGAGAGACTGAGATCCCTGGGGCTAGTCTGGAGAAAAGAAGACTGAGAAGGGATCTCATCAATGTGTGTAAATATCTGAGGGGTGGGTGTCAAGTGGAGGGGGCCAAGCTTTTTTTGGTGGTTCACAGTGATAAGACAAGGAACAATGGGTTCAAACTTGAACATAGAAGATTTCACCTCAACATGAGGAGAAACTTCTTTATAGCGAGGGTGACTGAGCACTGGAACAGGCTGCCCAGGGGGGTTGTGGAGTCTCCTCTGGAGGCTTTCAAAACCCGCCTGGATGCCTTCTTGTGCAGATTACCTTAAGTTATCCTGCTCTGGCAGGGGGGTTGGACCCCATGATCTCTTGAGGACCCTTCCAGCCTCTGATATACTGTGATACCGTGATACTGTGCTATCATACCAACAGCGATGTTAGCAGATCACTGTCTATTGACTAAGAGCATTAACTGTAACCAGTAACTACTGTTATTGTAGTACACAACAAAAGTAATTGAACTTACAGTTACAGGCCTTTTTGTTGTACTTGTTAGAAGGTTGTTCTGCAGGGTGTTTTGTTTTGTGGTTGTTTTGTTTTTTTTTTTTTTTAACTATAAGACACAAATCATGAAGCAGTGAAAGATAATGGGAGGGAAAAAAATTAGTATCAGAAGTGTGTTTATGTTCCTTGGTACCACTCCAGGTAATATAATCCTCCCACTCCCCCAGCATCATTTCCTCTTAATCATGTTATAAAATCTGTTTTGCCTTGTTCAGGTCAAATTGAGTCTGAGATAAAAATAAGTAGAAAGGTCAGCACGAGATGGACCAATGCAATAGGTTGATACTTTCACAGAAATTGGCTCTTAAAGAAGGCAATCTGAATCCTAGAAAATGAGTACAATCTGCAAGAAAACTTCACTTTCACATAATTGAATAGAAAATATCACCAAAATATAAGACGTCAGTCTTGACACTAGATTTCCTGCATTTTATTTGTTCACCATTTACAGACAACATTATTTAAAGCAACTACTTATATAATGTCAGGGTTGAAATCTTCTCATAAAGTATTTTTTTCAGAGTTGTAGTTTACGCTTTTAAATGTATACACATTACGCTTTATATTTATACACATTTACCAAAGAGGATTGGGAATCATTCCAGCTTTTGGCTTAAACTGTACACATGAAAAAAAACAACCAACCAACCAACAAACCAACTACCAGTTTAATTGCATATTTAAAGTACCTAGTCAGTTTGAATAAATTCAGTAAATCAAATATAAAAGAAAAAAATAATTTTACAGCAATATAGGAATATAACTTCTGTAAGTAGTATTATTTACAAAAAAAAAAAAATCCCCAAATTTAGCCTACCATATAATTTGAGTACATTTTTAGCATATATGCTATGCCTATACAGAAATACTCAGAGTAATGTGTTGAAACTAAATTGGTGATAGTATGTCACAAACCAGTCTATTTAAAACTTTAAATCTTAACTTCTTCCCTTTATAATATAAAAAATTAACTAGTTTATTATATAAAAGTACATACGTGAAACAAAGGAGTCTTTTAAAAAATATGGCCTTTGGTGCCAACAGATCTATAACCCTTTTCTTAACAGATCAAGATGTCTACTTTTTTCCACTATGCTTTATATACCATAAATGTCATTCCTCCTCAAAGGATAAAAATGAAAGGGGAAAAAACAAAACAAAAAAAGAAGTCATTACAATACTTGAAGATTAAAACTCACAAGCCCTGATTTAAAAAGCTTCAGTCAGAAAACCTGCTCTGGAGCCAGTGGTTTAACAGAGGAAGTTCAATATCTCTTTTAAATTGTGCAGGTGACTGACTATCTTTAAATTATCTGAATTCTTAGGAATATCCAAATTTTAAAAACCTTGATTAAGGTCTGCAAACTTTAAACTTCCACTCTTATCCATTATTGTTATTCTGCTACACAAATACAGCAAATTTACAGAGTGCAAATATAAAACATATTTCAAATAGATCATGAAATATCTTCAGCAGTTTAAGCTTATACAATATCATCACAATTCTTATATTACTTAGTAATTTCCTTAGATAGCCACTTAAACATAATTTTTCAAGCCTCAATTTCCATCTGAAAGAAGAATCACTCTATTGTAAGGAAAAAAGAATCAAAACATTAAGAAACATGTATAAAAATGACCCACTACAAATATAAAAGTTCAGTACAATTTAATAAACAGGGAATTCTGATTTATAACTTTTGACTACATAATCTGATCCCAAAACCTGTGTTCTAAGAAAATACAAAAATGTAAAGAAGAATAAATCGGAAAAAAAAACTTTTTTTTTTTTTTTTGTTCTGATGCTGTTCTGAAGGCACAAAAACATGAGGAAAGAATACTACTGTTGCATAACTATAAGTATAGTTAAAAAGTCAGATGAGCCCTGAAAATATAAGACAACATTATCCTCCAAGCTGACCAAGATTTATCTCAGCTCAGGTATGACTTAATACAGGTAATAACATTAAGACTGAGAAACATTGAATTTGGAGTCGCAGGTCTGCTAGGATTTGCTTTAACTAGGAGAAGAAGGGATCTCAGTAACCTCCCCTATAACACCCATATGCAGGTACAAGGGTAGAAAAACTCTGCCCTTAGACCTCTGCCCTTAGCCCCACCTATACTTATATGTCATTAAAGTCTAAAACCATGCCTGGTCAGCACACCACCATATGAAGTCAGAAGAGAACACTCCTTGGACTCTCATCTCCACCTACCTGTACATGCACTTTATGTTTCAAATTATGATAATTATATTACCAGAACTAACTGTATAACAAGCGATGACTGAGTAGCTGATCATTCAAAAGCACAAGTGCTTTCACATTTCCATGAAACAGCAATATTGAATAATAATTATTAAGAACATGGCCTAAAATGAAAATAAAAAATATCACTAGTACATAAAACATACAATTTCCTTTTATAAGCATTAAAAAAAGGGGAAAATCTCACGAACAAACAAAACCCAACCAAACAAAAAAAAATCACATTAGGAGAAAGAAAAAATAGCCAACCAACCAAACTCAGGTATAGGCACAACTTTTTAACAACTTTACAGGCAAAGGTCAATTGTAACAGAAAAATTCTGAGCTTCCATAAAAGTTAGACACATCATTTCTGATACAGAAACTGGAAAACAGGTTAGGAGCACATTCTATGAATGTCAATCATCCATGTACTAATACACTTCTCTCTACCACAGTACTACGAAAGACAAGCTAATGACAGGACCAGGAACATTTGTACATGCTGCACACAGTTGTACTTACAATCAGGACAGCAGAGCTCACATTAGCTTTATTCACCTGTAGCAATAGCAGCAAAGAAATGGTAATCATGGGATCAGCACTGGCAGGAAAGACCAGAAGGTAGAGATCTCACCAGCATCACTCAGCACATGCTGAATTTCATCCCATCACATTTTACTTATGCTGGTAAGACTAAGGTTTGAAGGACTTTTTTCACTCTTTATTTGAACAAACAGCAAAACCACCACATAAAAAGTCAGGTGGTAGAAGCTGGCACCCGAAAACTGCTGGGAAGTCAGAAGAAATTAATTTACTCAGGTATCAAAGCTAAATTTGACACCATCTACTCCAAGGTGATTTAAGCAAAGACGTGGCTCATCAGAGAATTTACTGGTTTATGGCCATCAGGATGCCTCCAGCACTTCAGTCTTCTTCTGTCCCAGTTTCTACCGATGTTGCTCACCTAATGAGTGCTTCTTGACAGATACCGTTAGGGACGTAAAATAAGCATTGTTCACCCAGTTAGTAAGTGCCTCTGGTTTAAGTTTCTGTATTTTACTTCACAAGTGTAGTATTGTTGGCCTACATGGCTACAGTTACAGTCATCATCAGTTGCTGTAACTGATTTGATAGGCAGCAGTCACGAAAGTTTGGTATCTTGAACTCATGCCATCATCTGAGCACGAAACATTCAAGTAACAGAGGTAGTTTCTTTCAACTGTGTGCTTGCCTTCAAGTATTTGCAAACCTGCAGAAATTTAGAATAGTATAGATGACAGCATTTCCCAGACTAAATGAAAATACCAGCACATAAATTCTTTTGCTACTACAGGACAAATAGGACAAATAAATGACAATAAAACAAGCTAAAATTAGAATTATGCTAGTTTATTTTCTAAAGTTACCGTATCACAAACTTCTCTAAGGCTAACAGATATTCAAGATGTGGTCACCAAAAAAAAAATCTATTCTGTACTCAGATCTTACAGTACTTAGAGCTTTTGTCTCTAATAACACATCCCACAACAAGAAGTAGGCACCAACTACAACATTGCCCTCTGCAGTTCCTGTTGGTAGGTAATGAACAGTCTGTGAAGCCTTCACACCTTAAATATTATAAAGAACGTTTATGGTTAGCGATTTCAACAGGAAATTCTTGCTACATCTAATGAATGTTTCAAATAGTAAGATAAAAACTCTTACATGCCCTCAAATTCTAAAATATTGCATCTTTTGATAGAAATACTTTATAATGTCATCATCAAGTACATAGAAAGATGGTTTATGTGTAAGAAATGCAAGGTTATTTCACATTATAACCAGTTATCAATGTATCACCATTTAACTATCAAATGCTGATTTTAATTGGGGAGTTAGTTAATCATCTGGCAATACTTAAGCAAGCTGCCAGGCTCATAAAGCCAAGAATGAGCTCTATGAGAGAAAAAAAAAAAAAAAAAAAGAATTCTCAGTAACTTATTTCATAGTAGTTGTCAATGTTAAAAGTTGATTTTAAATACTCTTAACGATTATTTAAGTCTAAAAGACTATATTTGAGGTTGGTAATACTATATAGTGCATTAAGAAAAATTATAGCTTTTTACTGTATCAATGTTTCTGCAACATGAGACATCACTAAGACTGAAAAATTTGAAAAACGTGAAAATTATTGGAGAGTTCTAGATGTAGATTATTCTTAACAAATTCAGTTATTCAGAATGTGCATACCAAGAAGGGTTCTAACTATGCTTTTCATTTTCCTAATACAACTTCTTTCTGGCATTTTTTCACAGCTTTCACAGAAAGAAGTCTGCTGTCTCAGTTTTGCTGAGATAACAACATTCGATCCTCCCATGCAGCTCTTTGCAGGCTGTCATTTTAGGTTAAATCTACCACTTTATCCCATGACTAATTTTGGAGGGAAACTGTATAGACATAAGAATTCATTTTATTAAAGCATTAGTGTGCTACTTCAAAATATGACAGTAATTATGTTTTCAGTGGACTGACAATTCCAGCCTAGCTAGTACCACATGGCCTTGTGAAAAAGAAGGATGGATGAAAGAGTAAAGGCAGTGCTCTTCTGGCTCTTATATAGCTTTTTTGTTGGCATTATACTTTACACAAGCCTACTGCCTTCTTGTACAAGGGAACTCTTTTGTCACCAGGAAAATTAAGAAAAAGCCTTTGTGTATAAGCGATCACAGACTATGACATACAACTTCCCTGGTCCAGATACTTAAAAGACATCTAGTCTAAACTAGTCATTGAGGATTTCTCTGCAGTTGGTGCAGAGGATCTTCAGCTCATGATTCAGACTGAACAAGAATTGCTATCTTAGGTGGGATGAATCACACAACTGGATGCCTGTCTTTCTTTCCACTTCAACAACTGTTTTAAGACAGGACACTCACCTCACCTTTTAGATGACTCAGATTAGACATGAAATGCAGCCCAGAGGTGCCAATGAGATGATGAAGAAAAAGAAGGAAAAAAAAAAAAAAAAGAGTACAGTACTATCCTAAGATTATACAGTGAAGAAATCCAGAAAAGAAAAAGAGCCTGTGCTCTGTGCTATTTTGTAATGCGCCCTATATGAAATACTTTTGCCTGATACCCATGACAGATGAAAATGGCAGTACATGGGTGAATAGGGTAAGTAAGAAGGATAAAAAAAAGTGAGCAAAACATGTTAACTGTTTTTAAAATACAATTGAATATATTTACAAAACCGAGTGCAGTTATGTTCTGACTGTAGTAGATACTGGACACAATGATTCAGGAGGCACGATCTAGTAATAGAGTGTTTCTAGCAAGTAATTAAAATTCTCCTTGTTCCCCATAAGCATTCCATAATTGCTCTAAATTACAACAAATTATTAATAACAAAAACATGGTGTCTTCTCATATGAAGTATCACTTTGGTGGAGATGTCTGTCACTATGTTGAAATTAACTGTTTTGTACAGTACTAGTACTTTGATGAGGCTGCTAAACTTTGTGATGCATTTTTGGATGTCCATTAAAAATCACAGGAATCTGAAGACAAACCAGTAGTGACTAATAGCAGCTGAAAATATACTGGTTTCTAAAGAACTCAAGGGGATTATGAACGGCTAAATTAAAACACTGTGAGAAAGTATCTGAGGAAAAAACATAAAAGAAATTTCCACGTGTATTAAGCAGCGTTAACTCTGTACTAGGCTGAGCACATTAAAAATTATATCCCAGATCGGTGCAGGAGAGTAGGTGACTATCAAACACAAACTGTGTAATATCAGAACCACCTGTCTGTCCACTAGTCTGTCTGCCTCCTTCATTCCCTCTCAGTCAAGCAATTCTTAAAAAACAGGAAGGATTCTCCTTGTACCTATTTATATATGTATCCACATGTTAAAAGCAAATTCAAAGAAGCTGGAAGGTGGACAATTCATTAACAGTAGCCTTGTAATAGTCTTGTTACACCTTGTATGCATTTACTATTCTGATACTATTACATACGTATAAACTGAGTATCAACAACAATCTGCATAAAGAAGGAACATTTTTTGTTCCAATTCTCCCTGTTAAATCTTGGTAAATCTATTTTAAAATCTACCACAGAAAGCAACTAGCTACCATGGTAAACATCTGTAAAATTCAAAAACTCTAAAGCTACAATAATCCTAATCTGAACAGCTCATCACAGTTTGAAGCTATTTTAATGTGTATCCAGTTATAATCTGCATTATGATAATGGCATTGTCATTAACATTCTGTGCTATTTCTCATTCTTTCTAGAAACACTGCTAAAAGCAAAACCTTGAAGCTATTCACAGGAGGTGGGAAGTTTCAGTACTTGTATTGCTCAAAATTTTCTATGACATTCCCTACTTTCAAGAATTTCCAATTTTGCCAATATTGTTTCAACAACAATAAAAAAATCTTTCACCTGTAATCTGGTTGAGGTTTGTTCAGATATGCAAAAATATTTCAGATATTCTATTCCAGACTGAAATTAAACATAAAACCCCCAGAAAACTACCAGCTGTGCCAAAGCTTTACAAATTCCTTCTCCAGTCTCATCAGATAACTTGTCACTTCACATTCTGGAGCAGCAAACTGAAATGTGTAAAAAAAGCTGCTTTTTTGTGATTCCTAGAAAAAAAGTACTGACTCTGAACAAAACTCAAAGTCTTCTGGAAGACTTCTCTCCTGACATACACTGTGGAAATGAATTTGGCAACTAAACGTTAGAAGAATTCCCTTAGTGTCTGAATGTTCCTTGGTTCAAAGCTACGGCATTAGTAGGGATTGTGAATAGTACAAGGGGTAATGGTTTTAAACTAAAAGAGAACAGATTTAGAGCAGATATAAGGCAGAATTTTTTTACAATGAGGGTGGTGAAACACAGGAACAGGTTACCTATCTAAATCCAGTCAAAGTGATGTTGTCTTAACGGGAATGTTTTCAAATGTATAAACCAGATTCTGGGATGGGAATGTAACGCAACTGTTTTGAATCACAGTGCTGAAACAGTTAATGTGATCTGCATTACAGTATGTCATCCAAAGAAAACAGGTGAAACTGTTGTCCTTCATTTATCAATATGAATTAATTTGGTTTCTTTAATTTGATTTCCATGCTACAAATGACATTTCAGAGGAAAGCAGCTTATATTACAAAGATATATGTAAAGCACATTTTTTTAAAAAAGAAGTGTAAAGATGAGTTAATGACAAAGAAAAATATCACATCCATCTGATGGAAAAAATATCAGATAAGGAGATTGTGATCTCCCTAGAAGACAGAAAGAAATAGGATGAAGAAGAGAAGATAATAAGGAATCAAATATTAATTTTAAAAACATATGAAATAATTTTAATTGTAGACAAACGTGGCCAGATGAGACATTAACAGCGTTCAAGCTGGGGGGGGGGGAGGGGGGGGAGGGGGTTGGGTGTTTTTTTTTTATTATTATTCATTCTTATAACTACTAGGACTGGAAGTTCAGTACTTCCTTTTAGATAAGGAGAAATTGTACTGTCAACTGTCAACTAACTAAAATTAATTTCTGTTCTTGTTTTTCTTAAGATTTGGAAGACGTGAATAGAACCATCAGAGAGCTAGGACTGGTAGACCAGACTTCCTGGTCAGCCAACATATAGATGAATAGCCTGAATGAAAACAAAAGCTAAAAATAATTTTGGTATTTGTCTTTTCTGGTTTTAGCCTACACAGTAAAACTCTTTTAGCTGTGATCAATTTCAAATATTGCTTTCAATCCCATAGATTAAGTGGTTTGAAGTAAGGTACCATGAGAAGGCTTGTTTTAATACAAGCTCTTAACACAGTCACACTCATCTGTGGTTCTACATCTAACTACTATATTCTAGTGTTTTACAGTATCGATAGCTGGTATGCCAGCTCATTAGAAACCGCAAACCAAAGGAAAGCACTCCTGTAAAAGACAGGTGATCACAGAATGGTTTTGGTTGGAAAAGACCTCTAAAATCATTTAATCCAACTGTCAACCTAACACCACCATGGCCATTAAGCCGTGTCCCAAAGTGTCATGTCTACCTGTTCTTTGAACACCCCCAGGGATGAGGACTGCACCACCTCCCTGGACAGTCTGTTCCAATGCCTGACCACACTCTCAGTAAAGAAATTTTTCGCAGTATTCAATCTCAATCATTTTCTTTTGTCCATGATATACCTGGTTAGTCACATACATGTGGATTTGGCATGTGAACACACTGGTCTCTTAATGGATAAAAACCTACGATTTTATAGTAAACTATAAAAATAATTTGAAAAGACCTAAGAACACTGATAAATAAACAAAAACATGCATAGAAGACTGTTGCACAGAGGTAGTTTCCATGGCTTTGTCCCCCCTGTACTGGAAGACTCCTGCTCTCAGCTGTCTTTGTAGTAGTATTTCCTACCTCTTCAATCGCATCTTAAATTAGACTGCAACTCTAATCAGCATTGCTCTCCTGATCTGTATCTCCACAGGTCTTCACACAGCAGACCCCTGATCGTACACAGTGCAACCTGTGGGCAGGAACAAACTCCATAAAAGTATTTCACTGTACCTACCTTCCTCTAGTGATGGTGGTAAATAATTTCTGGCTGCAAGATAACATGGCATTGCAGCCTCAAGTTACTGCACTGCAACTCTTTAATCAAGCATAAATTTCCTTTATGTTACCTGAATGATCAGCAAATTCACAACATATTACTATGATACCGCTATTTCTGTAGCCTTTAGAAATTAGGTACTTTCAGATGTTTCACTTTTCTGTATTTTTCCTACTGCACAGTATGGGTCTATACTATAAGACATGAAAAAAAGCTTTCATATCACACAGCTCATTAAAGGCTTAAATGATCCAGTTTTAGATGTATGATTCTGACCTCATTACTGTCCTCAATCAATGAAATAAAAATGGCGGTTGTCAAAACATCATATCTTGGATACATTACTCTGGGAATCTGCAATCAGAGTCTGCTCCTCAGATGGTAAAACTGCTATTGAATACATTTGCTAGTAAGTAGTATGCTTGATTAAGTAATAATAGAGAAAAAAATTATTTTTAGAACTCAATAAACCAATCAAAGTATCTCTGAGCAAAGTGAAGGGAAAGATAAATCCTACCTACATCTTCGGCCATTTGCAAAACTCTATAGAAAAATCCTCATGTTGCACATCTCCTATGCCACTGCCTACCCTGTCTTAACATGCTTGCATGTCAAATGCTGCAAATGTTGCAACAGAAATCAGCATGTGTCTGAAGTACTGCTTTGAGGGTGAAAGACATGCTTTAAGATCAATGACCATTTTTTTTAACACTCCATATCTTCAGAATGAGAAAATCTTTCCATTTTCTCCAGTTTTATGCCAGTCATACACTTCACATGGGATGAACAACTCTCTGGAGATTTCCCTTTCCTTCCATTGACTACAGATGGAGCTGAGGTAACTAACTTAAGGCTTTGTGCTTAACTCTTAAACAAAGTATTGCATTCTGCATGTCTAATACACATATATGGCCACATTCAATTTAAGAGAGTTTTCAGTTATGTGTACAAGGTCATTTCCAGAACTTTAAACTTCCAAATACATTAGTATATAAGGAATCATTATTTAGATTTATAAAAATATATAGATGCTTTCTAATGACTAAGCCTTTAGTTTGAATGTATTTGTGAAGGTAACAAGGTGGGATAGGTACACCTTGCCTGTTACATACACTGGACATACAACCTATGTTATTTTTGAAGGACTTGAGTGACCAGCACTTACCCCAAAGGCTCAATAATTCATGAACAGTCAAGAGCTGACACATATTTTCCCTTGTCGTAAGTGTTAAATATTTTAGCATACAGAACAAATTAGCAAACACTTAGACAACTTTCTTGCACTATGCAAGCTGAACTATTCTTATTTACAGGTCTAGCTTTACTTGGTAAATAGACTCTGACTGCTTTTTAAACTACCTTTATTTTTATCACTGAAATAGTGGTTTGTTTTGTTTTGTTTTGTTTTTTTTTTCAGATCCATAGTGTTTTGTATATAATATTATTTTCAGGTGAGACTATTCTTATAAGTTCCTCTCATCTTGTCATAGGTTGAGTTGAATCTGCTGCTGATAATCAATACCATGCTTCTGTCATGCCAGCTTCAAAATGAAAGCGCTGGCTAGAGCCTTTCATGGGGTTTGAAGTTCAGATTGTAACATAAGAGGCTTCCTCTTTCCAGTTGCTGCTTTTTGATTTTCAGGTTTGGGGTGTTGGTCCTTTCGTCTGGGAGGGCTCTGAGTCTGGGGGTGGGGGTGGGATTGGCAGCTTCTCCTCCTGCTTCTGCATTTTGATGCACTTCTCTGCAAATAGGCTAAGGTAATTGAGTATCTTATCATCTCATTAAACCCTCTTTATGTCAGCTTAGAGTTTTTTTGTGATACTTTCCCTCTGATTTGTGTGTGGGGAACGGGGCTGGGGTGAGTGGGCTGTGCTTATGCAGGACAGTCCATACTGTGTACCCCTACAGGATGCTGGGTTGTGATAGTTCTTTTATGATTTGGCAAAATATTATTTTCTTCACTTTGTTGTGTATCAGTTAAATTCTACAAGCAAGGCTTCTTCTCAATAAAAACAACCGGAAGGTCATACCTCTAAGTTGGAGGTATTTGTATTTCTTTCATGTTCTACTTTAGTTTCATAATGCTCCATGCACACTTATAGGGAAACGAAAATTTGAACAGAGACAGAGTACAGGCAGAAAAAAAGGCATACCTGGATCTTCAACAGCAGGTAGGGAATTGACAACTTTTTACCCTTCTACAGTCTTCCTCTCCCTTCCTTTGTCTACTTTTTATCCTCATTGACACATGGGAAATTATGTCAACCTTCATCCATAGCAGACAGCATGGAAAAGGCTCTCCATAGTTAAATGAGTCCTATCTACACCTGCTCAGGTGGGAAGCTTCTTTCTAACAGCAAGTACTCACTTTGGCATTGCCACATGTGGTTAGGCAAACTATCTTCCTTAATTGCTTCACAGTACCACCAACTATGTTATGTATCTACAGCATAAAAACTAGAAGGGGAATTGTTTTTGGCAGGAGATAAAGCTGACTTCTATCAGGCTGGTTTTAGCCTGGTTTCCTATGGAAACAAGCTTACACAACAATATAACACAATCTGTGTGCCCTCTCCTTGTAATTTTTGATCAAAGTAGCCCAGTTTCAACCAAATGTGTCTGAAAAGATTAACATCTCAAAGATAGTTAGGCTCTTAGAAAATTTGAAAGTAGCAGCTGCTGGAGAGAAAAACCAGGATCTTAGCATTAACATTCAGGTTGCTAACAAGCTTATCAGCCCATTTCTGCTCTCAGCTGTGGCAGCCTGCATACTATTACCAGAATACATGCATATTCAGAGATAAAAGAAGACCTCTATAATTCAGTTATTAACCAAGAGACATAAATCCATAAGAAACCAGTCCTCTTCAGTTCTGGTTCTTTTGGCACTTCTCTCTTTTAACCAGACAGCCAAGACACCAGGCTGATGATGGGGAAAATAACACAAAAAGGAGGAATAGTTTAAATCAAAATCATACAAAATCCATATTGTAGTAAAACAGAAGAAAATAGGTGGAATAAGGATTTTATCAGCCACTATGGTACAAGGATGGATCACCGAGGTACATCTGCATCCCTGAAATGGTTAAAGAACAAGGATTTGCCCACCAAACTCATTTATACAGCTCTTTGGTGATTAGAGATAGTTTACCATAATTGTCTATGCCGTGCCTGGTTCTAAAATATCTCAAAAAGTAGCACCAAATACTTACTGATTCATTGGTGAAATGCATGCATTGACTAGGAGAAGTGGTATGACTAGTTATTTGTTACTCAAAGAAGTAGCATAATTCTTCATTATATGTCCAATATTCTGCCAGTATTTACTATAAATAAGACTGTTCTGTTCCAAGATTTCTCAAGGCAGAAGATACAAATTCCAAGCTCTCAGCCAAAAAAAGTCAAAATCTAGAACAAATTTGTCAGCTAGCAGCTTCTGAAATAAAACTGACGTTTGATTCCTATGCGTCAATTCTCAAAAAAAAAAAAAAATGAAAAAGTAAAAATAGGAGCTTTGCTTTCACTTACTTTTGTGGCAATGTCTCTGTGGTGGGTTGAAAATTCCCCCCAACATTAAATTTGCCAGACCAGCCCAGCTGGAAGCAAATGAACCTGTATTTACAAGCAAAACTACAATCTACAATGGAATGCAATGAATAAGTACAAGATATACAGTATTTGCAAATATTTATAGAGGTATTTACAATTTATAAACAGCACAAGAACCCCCCTGACCAAAAACCAGGGAGCTGCTAATAGCTTCCCACTCCCTGCCCCCCTTCTTGCCCCCCTGGACATGAAAGACACAAGAGAAAAGAGCAGAGAGTTATTTTGTCAGACTTAGCCAAAACAATGCAGCTCAGGTCAGCAGAAACAAGTTAGTCTCTCTCAGAGCGAAGAAGCCAAAAAAAGAAAGATAGTTTACCAGACTAATTCTTATGGTAGATATCTCTCCAATGGGATTGTTTATAAGTATTACTATTTTCCTTTTTTGCACACAGCTGTGATTTATTTACATTCTACCACTTTCTGTTCAAGATCTGTGGAAAATTTTAAAGGCACAGCCTAAAACTACCACAGCCTCTCTTCTTTTTTTTATAGTCCACAGTGTCAGAAGTTTTTTCCCTTGCATCCCCTTTGCTTATGGTGGGAATCAGGTGTGTGCTGCCAGTAGGACTTGTGTAAATCAAGGACCTGGTGCTGTCCAGTTAAACTTGGTGCCAGATCACAGACATTCAGATGCTAAGGTAGCTATTCTCCTTTCTAGTTCCACAGTAAATACAATGCTATTAGCAGCATCACCGGGGTATTAACTCATTAATTTACAGGCACATTGTGAGGTTAATCAATGTTGGTTCAAACCGAAAAAAACTAAAAGAAGTAAAGAAGGAAGTCAGGCATTTAAAAGCAAACTCAGTAAAACAGAGATGCCCATACTCAAGAATGTAATCCTGAAGGCATGAACTCAGATGGAAGTTTGCCCAAGAAATCTACTTTTACTATTTGAAAAGTTCCTAAGTGCCAAATTTTTCCATATACACAAATTTTCTTCAGGTTTACCAATACTGAGAAGTCAGCATTTAGCTAAATCTGAACACAAAAATCAGGTTGATAATCTCCTGCCTACCTTCCACAAAGAACTGAATTTATTAGATGTTATTATGATATTCTGGAAAAGGATCATATGCATCCAAAGCGCAGCATTAACCAGCACTTTTAAAATCCAAAATGAAGTGCTGCTTTCTCTGTTTTTTCAACAGCTGAATGTAGCTTAACCTATTTTTATCTTCTTGTCTGCTGGCAGACAAGAACAGACTATCTCACTGTAATCCATTAAAAATTAACTAACCTATCATCAACAGATTTAAGTTTGCTATGGATACACACCTCAGACAGAATAATATTAAAAATTAGAAATAAAAAAAAAAGTTTTCAAACTTGATTCAGTATACTCTTGGGTTGAGGATATACTCAGGATGTTTTCAAGAAACAACAGTTCAGCCTCCTTCTTCATCTGCTGCAATTTAGGCCTCCCTCTCCCACTACCATGTGGTAATGCAGGATACTGGGAGATTTGAGTAAGAAATCAGGTATTAATGGTACAGATCCTAACACTGTACGGCATTGTTAAAGAAGTAGATACTCAGTCCAGGCTGATGAAGGATTCAATTAACTTTGCAGAACAGTGCTGAAGCTAGCCTGAAAGTAGACACCAATTAGCAAAGCAGACCCATATATGCCTTAAATACTATCCCTCTCTAAATCTCTGCAGAGATATGCAAAGCAAAAATCACCCAAAAAAGAAATCTCTTCTTTCAAAAATGTACTTGGCATCAGTTTTTCCCTTTAGGCAAAAATCCATCTGATGTTTCCTTTATTTAAAGGATTTAGGGCTTCTTTAAGGTGGGATGTGTCTTGGGGATGTCGAGGATAACCCGATATCCAACTTCCCTGGAATGCATCTTCACAAGTGAGTTGTTGTTAAGGGTTAGGGCTGGGCCAAGTACTAGATGAAAGACAGATGCTCTCTACTAACCCAAATCCTTTCCCAAAGGGGAAGAGAAAGAGAATAAGGGTAAGAGACTGGAAAACTAAAACAGCCTCAATTGAAGTAATAATATAATTAAATATAGATAAATACATACAAAACTAAGATTGAACCCAACTGCCCTGATGGCAATTCTATCACCACTGATGCTGTAGGCAGGTACAGGGGAGGTCCCAAACTGGACTCAGCAGCAAACTGGAATTGAATTGAGGAGCTGGGTTCTGGAACTGGATTCAGGAACTCATGAATTGTGATCCAAGGCAGAACCAACAGAGTCCTCCTCAGACAGTGGCCATTGAAGAAGCTTAACCCTTGTGATTCCTCAGCTTTATAACAAATATGATGTATATTAAATGGAATGACTTGTTGGTCAGTTTAGGGCTGCATGGCCTGTCCAGCCCTCCACACAGGTGCAACCTCTTACTTACTGCATCCCCCAATGTGATACACAATATTTAGCAGTGCCATTGGTCTGCATAGGAGCAAGCATAAGTAAGAGCCTTTTTGCACACCCATCCTTGGTAGTAACTATACACATCAAGTGTTATAACTTCTAGAAGTAGACACTGTCTGTGAAAATATGTCATTAACTTCAGAAAGTGCACTTAATTAGAAAAGACCTAGCTGACAAGTAAAAATCTCTGAACAGAATTAGTTCTGTTCTAACTCAAACCAGGACAGTTGTACATTATTCTTGCTGGGAAAAAGCCATCTCCAGCATTTTCCTTAGTCAGAAGGAGAAAGAAAAAATGAAGTGTGTGATTTTACGGCTTCAAGGGCAAAGCAATCATGTGAGAGAGAAATATGCTCCTGTTCTTTGCGTGATAACTATTTTACGAAACTTACTCATCAGTTGGTTAACATAAGAAACTAGACTACTCTGGAGGCAAATTTGAAACCCTCAGTCTCTGTTTGCCCTGTCTGGCACCCAGTGCTCACCCGTGAAGCCTATTCTCATGCATGAGACAAAGAGCTCTGATGCCTAACACAATTTCCAGTCTTGGCATGTAAGGATTATTCAGTGGCTACGGCTCAGCATTCAGTAGCTTAACCTTATTTTTGCTAGTGTTTTTTAACGATTATTCTCACAACTGCAGAGTCAACCTTATTTGCTACCTCCTTAAAAAGGCCATCCAAAGAAACAGACGACATAACATTATAAAAGAGGCAAAATTAGCAGTCATGAAAAGTATAAAAGATTTGGAATAAAATATATACTTGCAGGGGTGGTATGGACAATGGCATCTGAAACAGGAATCTGCACACAGGATTTTTTACAGACACTGAGGTCTGTAAGACACCATACGTAACTCACTGCAAGTTCAATTGACCTTACTCAGAAAGAAATAACAGGTGAGAGACAGATGCTGGTGGGCAATCCACAACCAGTACACTTTCCCAGTAACTAACCAACAGGTTTACTAAGCTCAGGGGAACCCCCTCTGCATTCGTGGACCTCATTTGAGCACTGGAGTCCATGTCTCATCCTAAGAGACTGTCTTCAGCTCTAGAAAGACTGTCAGCTAGCAGAAATAGCAGGAACAGTATTAAGTATAAAGCTTGTGTTTTTACAAAATATTTAAATTCTTATTAATACAGTATTTTAAACCCAATATATAATGAAGGAGATAAAAGACTTCCAGTAGTAGAGAAGGAATTAAAAGATGAGCAGGAAGCATAGCCTAGCCAATGAATGAGCCAATGCTCACCAAAAGTGATGCCACCTCCATGAAATCTATGCAACAGTTACTGATTGCTCCTTTCACTATGCAATACATTTATTATCTGTATCTTGGTAAAGCTCAGTGTCACTGATCAGGCTGTAAGACTTTGTCAGGCTAGGAGAAACTCATTCACATAGCAATACGTATAGAAAACGCATATAGAAAATGAGTAACAAGAGTTGGATCCAGCAGTCAAGAAAGCAGAATTCAAGCACTGACTCAGTTACTGCACTCTCATAAGTATGTCTCTCTTGATACTATTTTAATCAATCGCTCTTGAACTTGGGCAATGCATCTGCTGTATTTCCCAAGCTATTATATACAACGCATTTCAAGCTGATACAATTTATAAATGGACTTCACATTGTCCTCCCAGTTATTACTAAACCCAACCACAAGAGTCCATTCCATTACATACTTCACTGTCTCTGTAGGAATGACCACACTTCAAATTTGAAAAAAAGAAATGGAGAAATTTAAAGAAGACAAAAAGTATCTCATAAATGCAGCCCAGAGCTGCCCAGAAGAGGTTGAGGAAGCAGGAAAGAGAGTTTGCAGTGTTTTGAGTAGGCACAGTGAGCTTCATGTGATGACATTAATAATAAATTCCAATTTAGAAAAGACCACAATTTCAATTTTTGCCTGGGGCCCTTTGGAATATCTGTGTGCCCCTGAACGTCTAATTTAGCAGTGGTTTTATCCTATATTGGCACCCACCTGGTACCATTTAATTAAAGGAGCTACATTTCTCATGTAGGAATAACACATTTCATTGTTAGACAGAAGTAGACAACTGAACAAAATAAAGGAAAATGATTACACATGAGTCCTTTTCTTAGTTCTTAAAGTTATGACAGTCCTTGGATGCTATGGCACCTCCCATGTCTGTGCTGCCTGCAGAATGCAAAAATGTCCCCACGATGGAGTAAAGGCCTATCCGGAGTGGTCACAGGGATTGTTCGTGAGGGCAGGGCAGTCCAACCCACATTCTCATGTGTTTACAGCAATTTTCAAAACAGCACTGAATTATCTTTAGCTGTTCCCACAAGTTTTATGGAGGTCCTCAATAAGAGCTTTGGAAAACTGCATCTCGAAAGTACAGCTTTTAAGTAACTGGTGATGGTGCATCAGATATTTCTTTCTAAGCCTCTCAGTAGTTGAAAACCTTTTCAAGAAACCATTTTATATAGCTCCATCACTTTCTTGGGAAATGGCACATGTATATGAAGGGACAAAGTTTGTTCCCATTTAGAAGAAGAAGCGCAGTCTATTCACAGCAAGCAATAACAGAAAATAGTATTGGAATTACATATATTCTCTAGTGCCTTTGAAAGGGATCTAAACGTCCCTCTAGGGTATATTTTATCCCCAGTCTTGTAAGAACTACCATTAGATCATCACTTCCATTTTGTGAGAAACCTATGTTCCTAGGTAAGTTTTTATTGAGAAGGAAGTTTAGTTTGTTTTGTCTCGTTTTTATGCTGCTTGTCTGGTGCATTTCCATTTAGAGATCCACTGGCTGAAATGAAAACATTTACAGCAGTCATGCAATTCTGAATCTCGTGTGACAAACTGAACTGTGGCAGCATCTGCCTAACCTAAATAAATACACAGGGGATGCAAGGTGGGTTTCCTAAATGTCTTATTATGACATGAATTAAATTCATAGGATAAACAATCAGGGACTCCCTCACATATTCCTGTGACTGTGGACTTGTTGCAAAAATAGATTAATTTTTATGACATCATTTACTCAACCTCTCCCAAGAAATACACAAGCAAAACAGTAGCTAAAGGTGAGTGTTCCAAATTGCTAAAATGATTTACCAATATTCAGAAATAAGATATGGAAAACAGCTGTTACAATACCTGCATTACTGATAGTTTATCAAAATTAAAAATTGTTTCTGTACGTTGGCACAAATCTTTACACCGTTTGTGCTTCAGACTTTTTTTGTGATACTACATTACTCTGTTTTATTTTTCCAGTCTGAGATTTTTCACTTGCTTTTACATTTTGATGTCTAACATACAGTAAAAGCTAAAGCTATACATTTTAAGAGTTCTAAAAGAAAATCACTTATTATGCCCAAAGCTTGAAATGTCATTATCATATCTAATACAAAAGAAAAGGCACAAAATTCACTTTTCTGTAAATGAGAGGCATATTATAGTCCATTGATCCCAGACAAATCCTATTAAGTCTTTTTAGGAATAGTTCTCATACAAATTAAGCACATATGTCTCCATCAGGCACAGCTCTGCTCACCACTTTGAAGCAAGCATTGCCCCAAGAATCTTGGGGAGGAAGTAAGTAATCCTTTCACCTCTTCCTCAGTGCCAGGCATAGTCATCACCAGTAGTGGTCAGCAAAGAGGTAAAATGAAAGAGCCTTTCTTAGATGATGAGTAAACAGATGGGAGCAGTCTAGCTCACGGATGGTAGAGGAGGAAAGAGCCAGCTTTTTCTTGGGAGACATTTTCTTTAGCATAAACAAACTAAACAGGGTTTGCATATAAGCTTCAATTAATAGTAGGAGAATCTACCTTGACAGAAAAGCATGAGAAATGAAACCTTTCAGACAGGCTGGAGGACCTGAGGAAGATTGCTCTTATTAAGTACAGTCTTACTTCTGTTGTTTTATCATTCTGTATTTAAGTCCCATTACTGCAAATTTATATTTTAAAGACGTGCTATCTTGTTCCTAAGTGGGGAACACTGCATGGATGACATGAAAAACAAGAGCTTCCAGATGAAAGTACATGGCAAATCTTTAAACACAGGTTCTTAAACACTTAAAACAGCCCAGTCCCCCAATAAAGTATTTCTAGAGCATCCAGGGAATAAAAAAAATATTTTTTTGGAATACCTTATTTTAAGAATCAGCACAACAGAAAAGGAAGAAGCAATTTCCAGCAGTTTCCTGGCAATGCAGCACATTGCACAGCATTAGAGAATATACTTGAAAACTAAGCTAGCATATGACAGAAAGATTAAATAAAACAAATTAATAAAATTCTGAGGTTTCTACAGCTGGGTTTTTGTTGGTTTGGTTTGATTTTTCCCTACCCAAGAATTTAAAATATTGCCCAGCCTTTTAGCCAGCAACATAATAATGCCTGGTCTTACTAGATTTAACTTTTCTAACCACAGTCCCATTACTGAACCTCAAAAGTTTAACTCCATTTTTAATCTCATACTTTTCTGTAGTCACTAGCTCTAGCATCCATGCTGCTCCACTGTATGAAATGCTGTTACACTGCAAGCACAGCACATCAGCTACATTCACCCTGCCTCCACAGTCCCTATCACATGCATGCACTATGCTGCTCACAAGCATACTGCAGCTTAAAATTCTTCTTCTCATAGAATTTATACTTGAAAACTGGTGATTTCATTACTGAGAAAGACTCAGTCTTCACAGTTAACTTGCTTTCAGTAATGGTCAGTGCAGCAGTACACATGCATCTCTCAAAGAAGTGTGGGAAACAGCCAGCTTTGATCCTATAGAAAATCATTTGCCGGTTTAGGGAATCAGCAAAGAACCGTGACTGCCTACTAAAGGAGCTGCAAGTGACCTTCATCACAGAAGAGGCAGATTAGCCCCTTATGTAAGCAAAATTTAGTTGGGGGAAAGGGAGTCCAGGAAAGAATAAGGAATTTTGTAGACATTTTCCCTAAAATAAAGAAAGGAAAGAAGGAAAAAAAACGGTAGCCACTTATTTTCTCAGCCTGGTGAGGTACATAGCATCATAGAATTGTTAGGGTTGGAAGAGACCTCAAGGATTATCTAGTTCCAACCCCCCTGCCATAGGCAGGGACAACTCACACTAGATCAGGTTGCTCAGAGCCACATCCAGCCTGGCCTTAAACACCTCCAGGGATGGGGCTTCTACCACCTCCCTGGGCAACCTGTTTCAGTGTCTCACCACCCTCACAGTGTAAAACTTCTTCCTAACATCCAATCGGAATCTGCCCACTTCTAGATTTGCTCCATTCCCCCTAGTCCTATCACTACCTGACAGCCTAAAAAGTCCCTCCCCAGCATTTTTGTAGGCACCCTTAAGATACTGGAAGGCCACAATAAGGTCTCCTCAGAGCCTTCTCTTCTCCAGACTGAACAGCCCCAACTCTTTCAGTCTGTCCTCATATGAGAGGTGCTCCAGCCCTCTGATCATCCTTGTGGCCCTTCTCTGGACACATTCCAGCACCTCCAGATCCTTCTTGTAATAGGGGCTCCAGAACTGGGTGCAAGTACTCCAGGTGGGGTCCCACCAGAGCAGAGTAGAGGGGGAGAATTACCTTCCTTGACCTGCTGGCTATGCTTCTCTTGATGCAGCCCAGGATGTGATTGGCTTTCTGGTCTGCAAGTGCACACTGGTGGCTCATGTTGAGCTTCTCATCCACGAGCACCCTCAAGTCCCTTTCTTCAGGGCTGTTCTCAAGCCAGTCACTGCCCAGCCTATATTGGTGCTTGGGATTGCCCTGACCCAAATGTAGGACCTTGCATTTGGTCTTGTTGAACCTCATTAGGTTGTCATGGTCCCTTTTACCCTCACAATATGGTAGAAGTGAGGGTAACTCTTCCACAGTGCCTGGAAGGTAATTTTTAGACTATGAGAAAGGCACAATGAGCTGCCATCAGAAACTGATGCTAAAGAAGTTACTGAGGACAAAGATGAGAGAAGTTTTCTTTGAAATGAGCTAGTTGGATGCTGATCAAGTTTACTGGAGGGCAGAAAAGAAGACTGCAAAAGCAGAGACTGAAAGGTAAGAGTCAATGGTGATAGAGAAAGGAAAAAAAAAAAAAAGAGAGAAAAAAAAACAACCAACCAACCCAAAAAAACAGAGAGACTGATTTCCTCCCTCAGGGTGGGAGTGCTCAGCTTACTGTCACAGGGCGAGAACAGCAACATTATCACAATGCTGACCAACGAGGATATTTTTCAGTGTTGGTACCTTAGGAATGGCCATGATGGCCACTAAATCACCTAGTAGTAATCTATAAGTATTTTGGATTTAACATTTATATTGGAAAAAAAAAAAACAAACACATAAAAGGGCTATATAAATAAGATCAATTACCAAGGCGTTTATCTAGCATCTTCTTCCAAGACTACTTTAAACAATCTTCACTAGACTCCAGGATAAATCTCCCCTCCCTGGCTGTTGTACTAGGATTAAGGCAACTCACAGCTATCACTTTCCAACAATCTCTGTTAAGAATGGTAGTTTTCAACTGGTTTGTACTGAAATACTCCTGAGGACAGCTCATATAAAGCCCTGATCACTACGTTAGTTATTCTAGTATCTAAAGTGATGGGTCTTTTTATTACTGTTTTCTTTAAACAAACACAGGTATTTAAAAAACCTTGGTGGGTGCTGAGTCAGTGAAAAGATTTCATCTGCTCCATCCATCAGAATTACTTTGGGAAGCACTCTTTAAAAATACTGGGGTTTATGGCACATAATGATAGTGTCCTTGATTCAAATAATATTGTGGTTAAAAGACTAGGAGGTAAAGGACTGAATTTTTTTATCTTTTATGTTCTCATTTGTAGGACTCATAACTTTTTATTGGCATGTCAAATGTGGTCACAAAAAAACACACTGAAAGTAGGCTACCATTAATGTTGGCTAAAAAAAAATCACAGCTTAACATACTGCTTTATGGGGCAAGGCTGGATGATGAAAGTCCAGAAGAAAAAATACCATATATGCAAACCATGTCCTAAAACTTCAACAACAGAAACACAGCATAATGGGATATTGTAACAAAATGTCTCAGCTAACTTGGGGGCCTGGAGTTAGGGGAAATTACAACAGATAAAGCAGATCTAAGTATGTTTGGAAGTTTCATGTATCTTCTAGTGCCAACATTACAGACACTTAAAAAAAAAAATCAGAATTTTCTAGGGCCATTTAATGGGCCTCATAAACACTTAAGTTTTTTTCAATAAATGGGTTAAAGAACAGAGATCCCCACTCTCGTGACCTTAAGTCAAAGTAAACTGTAGAAACTTCCCTTGCTTAGAAAGAACACAAGTCTGTTATCCCTGCAACAAGAGGGCAAAATCAAACAAATGATACTCGATCTCTCTCCCTGTATCAGCAAACTTTCACAATCAAGTTAATTCAATGTTACATTCTGAAGTAACAAACTGTTTTGAACAAACGAACTGAAGAAAAGGGAAAATAAAAAGCATTTCTGGTACCATAATGATATAAATCTCTATATTTCTATACAGCATTTCTAGAATATTCTGTTCTGAGGACTTTTATCACTGAAGAAAGAAACCTCCAGGTAAGCAAAGTTACACTTTTCTACCTTCCATCACACTAAGGTACATAAATCAACTACTGTGCAATTTTTCACAGCTACAAGCTTGGAAAGGTGTCTCTTGCTTGAAAAGCAAGATCATACCCTAAATATGGAAATTCAAAACAAATCTTATATATTATACATAATTTCTATTTTCCTCTACTTTGTATGTCCAATAGCAGAAATGGTAAATTTATGTACTGATAGCCATGTGTTCACTCCTACAGATCTCAACATAGAAGTCATGACTTCTCTGCCTCAGATTGATAGTGCTGTTGTAAAAGCTGTGGTGCTTACCTGAAAGGAAGAATGCTATTTGGATTTGTTTTGAAAATGAATGTGATGTGAGTTATAACAAGCAGTTGTTTGAATTAATAATAAGATCCCATATTTTATCAGTGACTGCTTTAGCTTCAAAAAAGATGTTTGCTTGAAGACTGTGTTTATACTTCTCTAGTCACACAGACCTCCTTACAGTGGTATCTCTGTAAAGCTCACTTTCTCTCAGATCTTCATGAGTTAGTGTTAACTTTTCTGGTCTGAAATAAAAGCCTTAACTTTTCTGGTCTGAAATAAAAGCAGTAAGTCTAAGAAAGGACTTAATGTTGGCATTTCTAGGAAGGATGCTTTTCTTTGAACAGGCTGATAACACAGGACATCAACTTCACTTACTGCTTTTGTGCTGACTCGTATGATCACAAGCCCTTCTTACTGGTCTTCTAAAAATTACACTTGTTTATTTATCAAGGCAGTTGTGCAGAGTTCTGTGTTTTCCGCAGAGAGTTTATGCCTTTCTAGGACTCCCAGTTAGGATGAGTTTGGTTTCATCTTGGATCTACAATGGCTCTGAATGATTTCTCCTTGCAGTATGAGACCTCTGTCCACAAAACAGTGGTTCCATAATTCTTCAGGCGTTTCTGGTTCTCTCTTTCCTGTCACTTGCATTGCACTCCGAACTAGTCTAGAACACAGGAAAGCAATAACATCCCCAGATTTGTCAGTTACATCAAGCTCTGTGCCTGAGAAAGGCTGCAGTTATAACAGGTGGCAGGGGGGTTGTCCTACTCAGGATTTAGGAAACACCAGAAGAGGAATCTCAACCTCTATATCATACTTATCAACAAAAGTTTGTGTAACAAATCAAAATAAATTCTCTGAAAGAATAAATAAAACATGTATAAGACTGTATAACCAATTCACAAAGAGTAGTTTTATTTCAAAAAGCCTTTTTCTAATAATGCTCTTTGAAGAGCCTTAGGCCTGACTATCAGGAGAGGAGAGGGAAGAGTCTCTTCTGGCTTAATAACTGATTAGTACATAGGAAGCAAGTTATAAATAAATGGTCAGTACTCACAACAGAGAAGGAAGAATTCCCAGAAACCTCTCATGTTCTCATGTCACTGACCTTCCTTTTTTAGCATTGAGAAAAAAGGATGATGAGTGAAAAGTCTAAAGACAAAAAATTAACCACAACAAGACAAATTAAATCTGCCTTCAAAAATCTATACAAGTACCTTACAATACTGAATCACTTGGCAAAAAAAAATATGGATGAAATTCAGAGTAGCTATTTCCAAAGTACTGCATATGCAAGGCAAGAAGGAACACCCCTATCTGCAGATAAGCAGTCACGGACTCCTATAACTTTCATTACCATTAACAGTCAATTTGTTATTGCTCTTCATGCCCAGTAGCAGTTAAAACCAAAAATGCACTTTCAGAAATTAAGTAACAGGAAACAAGACCTAAACAGAAAGTTATTTATTATATAAACTTACAATGCACAATATCTGCAAAATTCCAACAGGATAGTTACACTACAGTAAAGGTATAGGGAAGGAACACCATAAAGAATCAATGTACAGAAAATCTTATGTACTTAATCTGGAGAAGATTAAATAGATTAAGAAAAAAAAACCAAATAGATTTAGATTTTATTTTAGGGATACTGTTTGCTGTACGCATGTCTTGGGGTAAACCACCTAGTTTTGTCTGATTTAGTCCTGCCTTTTCAGGATGATGATGTAGACTCATATGTCTGTATTCAGTTATACATGACTGTAGGAATTGAGGATGAAGAAAAACACATAAGCATGAGGGTTTTATTTTATTTTGGTGTGTTTGTTTCTTTGGGTTATTGCCTCTAGTATGCTCCTTTAAACCTGCTGGCGCACCAACTATTACAATTATGTCAGAAGACAGGAGAGAGAGAGAAGAGAGAAGATGAAATTTTCTCAGCACGTAGGGAAGGCACAAATGGAATTAGATGTGGGCAGTGCACACATTTCAGAATTAGAATTTTAAATTAAGTCTCAAAATTAAGCCTTCAACATGAAAGATTTGCTTCTGGGAAATCCATCTGAGATGTCAGTTGCTGTGGTAACAGGTAAAATTATGGAAAGGGAGGAGCATTTGTTGCTGATGAGTGACACCTCTTACTGACACCATACTGCTGGCTCGTACAAGGTCATGGAGCTGCACATATAAGCCGCATTACACGCTGCAAACTTCAACATCATGAAAAATGTTCCCGAGACCTATGAAAACAAATAAGGCTGAAATAATCATAGGAAAAAAAAACTTCCCAAGGCAGATATGGGAAATGAGAAAAGTGGTAATCTGGTAACACAGGAGAGGCTTGTACCAAATTAAGCACATTGGATGAGGGGTCCTACAAAATGGTATATCTCCTAAATCGTGTCACTTGCTCATGTCATGTAATACAATCATAGCTGTAACCTCACAGAAAGGAGCAGAAGATAAACAAGTCTCTTGTGGACTTTTTGGGGAGGTTCTGAACTTTGTGGTACAATACCCAAAGTTACTCTCAAAAAGAAACAGAAACAATAATGAACTACTCAATAATAAATAAAGAGTCTAGTCTATTAAAAGTAAATCATTCTGAGAGAAACATCTGAAATAAATGAATGCTTTAGCCTTCAACTTTGAAGAATTGTTCTCATTTTTGTAGAGTGTTTAAAATAAGTCCAAGTCCCATACGAACTTGGCACTCACACTGAGAGCAATATTTTATCAGCTGCCACTTGATCTGAACAAACTGTTTTTCCCCCTCTGTGAGCAGCTCAGGAATAAACCAAATACACATTTTCAACTATGCCTTTCCTAGTCACTCTGTTGACAAGCCCGCTTCAATTGCAAAATCTGTTTTCCCCTTGTCTTATGGTTCCCCAGTAGAAAAGTCTTGGAGCAGAACAGGCTTCAAAAAGAAGAGGATCTGTAAGTCAAAACCCAAACCATCCTCTTCATTCTTGTGCGGACCTGAATCTCACTCAGATGCTTAAAAGAATCAAATTGTACACCATCTTTGTTTTTTTTGGAGTTGTTTTTTTTTTTTTCCTGTCCCTTAAGTATCCTTCTAAGGCTGTCCCTAATCTTCCTAAGTCAAGGATGCCATAGTGTAATCAGTGTTTCTGTTCAGGGTATCATATGAAGCAAATCTCCCAATATTATCAGTTGGTCAAAGTTACAGAATACTTAAGTGTGCAGCTGATTTCACATTTTTCAATGAATGTCATTATATTTCCTGTCCATTTTAAAACAATTCTCACAAAGCTGCTACTATATGAATATAAAGCATATCTATCACAATACAAAAGATCCATAAAGGACTTTTCTTGTAATGAACCAGGATGTGATCTGACATGAACAGAGACCACAGGGAGACAGATGTGAATTTTATACTTCAAGATTATATAAGTAAAAAACCTAAATTCAGACACTTTCACTATAACTTCAATAGACATCTAAGGAGTCCTGTTTGACAATCATGAAAGCTAGGAAATGAAACATTCACAAGATAAAATCATATCTTCTGTCCTACATTATATGCATCACAATGGTGAATGGTATAGGACTAAACATATTTTAGAATGCGTAGGATTGGGTATCACTCGATCCGTAGGAAAAAAGCCTTTTTACTTTCCCAAACTTGAACAGATTTGAGTGAATGGAGATGGGAGTTGCACGCAGCTAGAGAAAGGATAATCTCATGAATACGGTGGCAAGAGCATTTCCATGGAGCACTGCATCCTACCATTTTTCTTGTTACAGTTTCCCACATCTCAGTCAAACTTTCACAAATGATCGTCTGTATTCATTAATCACTTTCTGGTGTCCAAACCCAGGCACAATGAAGCCTCATATACAGAAGATCCACTCAGAGCACACAACTAAACCCAGTGTTAGTGATGCTCTGTGTCATGGGTTCTGCTGAATCTGCGGATGAATATTTGATACCATGCTGATGTCATGCCAGCTTTAACACGAACATGCTGGCTGCAGCAAAGTATCATGGGGCTTGAAGTTCATATTGTAATATGACAGGCTTCCTGTTATGATTGCTGCTTCTGGCCTCCAGGTTTGGCATGCTGGTCTTTCCCACTGGGCTGGCTGCAGGCTGGGAGGCGGGAGGGATAGTTTGCTGCTGCTTCTGCACTTTGCTGCACTTTTCTGCAAATAGGCTAAAGCAATTCTGCATCTTATCACCTCATTAAACTCTCTTTATCTCAACCCAGAATTTTTCTGTGTTGTTTTCCCTCTCCTGTGTGTGTAGAGAGGGGGCACTTGTTAACCCAGGACACCATTAAACTCCTTATCTCAGCCACAGGGCTTTTTGTGTTACGTTTCCTCCTGATGTTTCTGTAGGGGCTTCCTTGTGAGAGCAGACTGTCTTAAACCAGGACACTGTGAAAATATAAAGTGCTCTTAAAATATAAAAAGCTTAAGTACTCATAAAAAGCAAGCTGAGCACCTTTAACTTTAAAAACACATTTCTTCCTCACCTGTAAAAGGAAAATAACATCAAAGTATTGTGGGAAAAAAATGGCCTTCTTTTTTTTTTGAGTGTCCAGATATAGTAGTTATAAGACAAGAAGCTATGAGAATGTTTAGTCTTGTCTTCAGAACAAAATTTGAGTGAAACCTAGTATAAGACAATAAAAATAATTAATCACATAAGTACCATTGATCATGTATGAGGATTTCTGTATGATTATACTCCTAGAACCCTCTTTACTCATACATACAAGGAAGCTAAACAGAAGCTCCTGCAACAATTGTAATTATATACTTTTAATGCTTTTTGTTATCACTACAGATTTCTAGTAACACATCAGTATACTCTTTTTTTTGTCCTATATAAAAGCAATGTGTACTTTTAAGTGTTTTAAGTAGAAATATATCCTATAAATGCTGTGAGAATCAGCAAGTTATAAAGAAGTACATCAATAAAGCACTAACTGTTCTTCTGTACTTGATTTATTATGGCCTTGACATGAGAAATTTGTAATAGTAAACTACTCTTTCAGTGAATTGAGAGGTCTGTGTTTTCTGGGAGGGAGGAACAATATCTAAATTGTCAATGAAACAAGATTTACCAAATAGGTTTCGAGAGAATAAGCTAGGAAACACAAGTTAACGCTAATAACAATTTAGCTGGTTTACTTAATAGTCCCAGCACAAGTTCTTTGTTTGGCACTAGCCAAGTAATTACAACAGCTGAATGCAAGTGTGGAGAAGGGTGTGTCTTAAAAAAAAAGAGGGGTGGGGGGAGGGGTCTGGGGTGTGAGCATATTTTCTATCGGTTCTGATTTTTTTGTGATATTGTATCTCTCTAAAACAATAAACAGCCAAGAGATGTATTAGTAAAAATGGGGTGTGATCACTCCCACAGCAGCTACCAGCACTGCCTTGCTCTATTTTACTATACGAACATTATGAACTGTATTTATCTCACCTACTTTTAGACAGCTAATGTGAACATTTCAGTGCCTCAAATTTAGGCACTTCACTGCACCAGAGGATTCAGACACCCTGTGCTAAGGATCCAAACTCTCTCTGTATCTAAAAGAGAGAAACCGTTGAACCCCGTGCTTGTGTCTGCATCTGCAAGCAGTGCAGCAGGAGCAAAATCCTTAGCATAAAATATTGGTGATAAGAACCTGACATCCACACTATACATATTTAAAAGCTTTGGACCTATTCTGATCTATGCCTACTGATTTAAATATCCTGGAGCACATCTTCTAGTTATCAAAAAAAAACTCCATCTTGTGTTCTCCAAGACTGCTCTATGATGTGAATCCAAGCAGAACAAGCAGACAGAAAACGGGAGCTTTACTTCAAAAGCACTTTCCTAATTCATACCAAAAATGCTAATGAAGATACATTCTCTGAGTGCTTCCAGGGAATGATGCAAAACATCTTAATTAGAAGTCTTCCTTTCTCCATTGACTATATGTAACTATAACAGAACAAATTAAGAATTATACTTTATATTTTCTTTTCATGACCTATACAAATAAATTAAAAAAGAGCAAAACAACCAAACAAAAAACCCCCAACAAAACTAAACTAAACAAGAACAAACCAACCATCAAACAAACAAGAAAACATGCAGATCGTAGAAACTATATATTTCCAAGGGAAACTGCAGTGGCCAAGCCTAGGAGTGCTCATAAGCCTGATAAAGCATATTTCTAAATTCAGTTAGGATTCAAATTTCAAAACACTTCTTTCCAGGTGATAAACTTACACAGGAATATAGCACTCATCTGTGTCAGTAGCATAAGGGCTAGAAAATTGAAGTTTCTGCCCCCAGACAGTGTAATTGTTTGGGGTGGGGAGCTGTACAGAGGTAATGGGGTTCCTGAGAAGAAGCTACCTCAATTGCTCTCTAAGATTTTAGTACCTGAATTCTGCATGAAGTCCCTTTAAGTTCCAGTTTAGGAGGTCTGCATATGCATAGATCCTGCATAAGTGGACTACAGGATTTGTATGCAATAAAACACTTCTAATACAGCCTCCACTTCAGCATTCATTTCCAAGTGGAACAACAGCTTTTATTTTGCTTTTCTGCTTGTTAGTATCATTTCATATGCTTAGACAGTTCAATCTCACATATATTGTTTCACAAATACCAGCAAACTAACAGCTCTGCTTTAACCACCTATACAGAGATATACACACACACATATATAGAGAGAGAGAGAGGCCCCTCACAAAAATGATGGAGTTTTAGGATTTTGCAAGTGTTGGGAAACTGACTGGCATCTTACCACATCAAGAATTTATTTTTTTAAATCGCCTAATCTATCCTTAAATGGAGAGTATCTTGGAACATGGCCTTTTGTTCTTTTCCAGGTAGTCATGTTCTCTTCATGGCAAGAACATACATTGAGAATCAAAACCTTTAAAATCACCTTTTCTTTATGGGATCATGTACAATTTGTATTTAACAATTTCAGTCTTTGAAAAATGTACTTGATTGAGTGAGCATGATAATTATGAGAATCAAAGCAAATGCATGGGAGATTTGTTGAAGGAACTAATCACAACTATGAAGTTCAGAGACTAGGAACACTGTCAGAAATACTTAAACAAGCACTTGTGTCTGATGAGCTTTTGAAAGCAAATACAATTCTACAGAATTCATGTGCAAAGCATGCAAAACCAAATTAAAGCCTCACATCCAAAGGTAAGGTACCACATGCCACTTCCTCTGCCTCCACTCCCCTCCACATGCTGCTGTACGTTGTTAAGGAGTCCTCTTCTTCCTCCCTGTCCTTCTTATTTCCCATGTGCTTTCCTTTTGATCCTACTGCCAGTGGGCTTCCAAGTATATTTCTCTTTGCATCTTTGTCTTTTACTTGTCCCTGGCATGACACAGAACTTGAAATTCAACCAACATCTCAGTTCTATTAAGACTTTACTCTCCTGTATTTTTCCCCAGATCTGTTCAGAGTAAAGCTTGTTCTACCAATATCTGCTCATTAATTGTAGTGTAAGAAACAAGTTTTAAACAACAGTAGTCAGTTCAGCATGCGTTTGTATCATTTATGTCCAGAACCTGCATCAGTAATAGCTACCAACTTTCCGCAAGGAATGAATAAGTGGATTTTTCATCTTTAAATAAACTGTTTCCTTGCTCTACAGATAAAGAGCATGATGCCAAAAAAGCAGAACTCCAGGCTGCTCTGCCTAATAGAGTTAGTAAATAGCTGTACCTTGACCATGTGGGTTTTTTTAATCATGATTATAAAGGCAAATTAGCCATGGATAAACAATGTGGTATGGAGTATCACCATTATTTAATTTTAACCCCAGAAGAGAATCACAGAATCATAGAATGCTAGGGGTTGGAAGGGACCTCCAGAGATCATTGAGGCCCCTGCAAACCAGGACCACTTAAAACAGGTCATACAGGAAAGCACCCAGGAAAGTTTTGGAGATCTCTAGAAAAGGAGACACCACAACCTCTCTGGGCAGCCTGTTCCAGTGGTCTGTCACACTCACAGTAAAAAAGTTTTTTCTTATGTTGAGATGAAATGGGGTGTATTAGAAGGGGTGTGGTTAGTAAGTTAAGTTCTCCTCTCCCTCTACTCTGCCCTGGTGAGGCCACATCTGGAACATTATGTCCAGTTCTGGGCCCCTCAGTTCAGGAAGGACAGGAAACAGCTTGAAAGAGTGCAGCACAGAGCCACAAAAATGATTAAGGGAATGGAACATCTTCCTTATGAGGAGAGACCAAGTGGGTCTCTTTAGTTTGGAGAGGAGGAGACTAAGGGGTGACCTCATTAATGTAAGAGTGAGTGCCAAGAGGATGGAGCCAGGCACTTCTCGGTGATGCCCAATGATAGGACAAGGGGCAATGGGTGGAAGTTGAGGCATGAGGAAAAAAATTTTCACTGTGAGAGTGACGGAACCCTGGAACAGGCCGCCCAGGGGGGTTGTGGAGTCTCTCTCTGGAGATATTCAGGACCCACCTGGATGAGTTCCTCTGTGATCTGCTCTAGCAGGGAGGTTTGACTAGATGATCTTTCGAGGTCCCTTCCAGCCCCTAACATTCTGTGATTCTGTGAATTTCCTGTGATTGAGTTTATGTCCATTGCCTCTCATCCCATCACTGGACATCACTGAAAAGAGACCAGCTCCGTCCTCCTGACAGTCACCCTTCAGGTATTTGTAGACATTAATAAGGTCCCTGCTCAGCGTTCTCTTCTCCTGACTAAACACACCCAAATCACTCAGTCTTTCCTTGTAAGAGAGATGTTCGAGGCCCTTAATCATCCTTGTAGCCCTCCGTTGAACTCTCTCCAGTAGTCCCCTACCCAGAACTGTGCACAATAATTTTGCTGATGCAGTACTTATCACATTATGTGAGCTCACATTACAACCACAATGTTCTACCATGTTAAATAATATTTTTTTTTTACACAACTGACAGAACTGAAAGAAAAAATGGCTTGGTGTTTCTCTCCTAAATTATTCACTGTTACTAAAAACATAGTTAACATAGAAAATGTCAGCAAAGTTCATACCTGTTGGCCATGTACAGGTGAGGAGGGGAGATAAAGCAGAAGCAGATTGGTTAGCCCTGTGGTGCTACACATGATGTGCTTACACAGTTCTGACTTAGACTGAGGTTGCACCTGCCTTTAGCATTCCATACTTTTAGGTAGCAAGGGCTTATTTCATGCATTATTCTGAAACTGTCTATTTTAGGTCAAAACCCCAAACTTTTCCTTTTGGCAATAACAATTAAAAAAATAATACTTTTTTTTTTTTAATGAAACTTTTTTCAAAGCTTATGTGTCTGATTAAATCAAGGGAAAAAATAAAAGGCTTTGACAATTTCATATTAATCTTACATCTGGATTGGACTATGCTGATTAATTTTCAGTGCTATTTAAGAGGAATTAAAAGCTATTGGCCATGCTAGACATCTCTGCTCCAAACTTGGGGGAGCAATTATGAAATAATGACATTAAAAATTGCTGTGTTAATGAAAAAATTAATTTTCCACTCCTCAAATGCAGTATAAAACTTTTTATCTCAAAAGTCAGCATCATGGTGACAGTAGATAAGCAGTGTTTCACATGGAGTTAGTTTATTTTCATGTTAATTTTGTCAGGCTTCAGTCTAGCATACTGACATTTTTATTCCTATATTCTGAAGTGGATTTTGACTTTTCTGACAACATCAGAATGGCAAAGATGATGTCTTTCCAATAAATTCTGGCACTTCTGTCTTGCAACTGTTTTTTTCTTGTTTGTCCTTCATCTATATTCCTCCCAAAGTGCTGATGACTGAGAAGTGAAGATATATCTGTACTGCTGTTCGCTATTAATACTTCTCTCTCCTTCAAACACGAGCAGGAAAGTGTAATAAACCTCTAATTCCTAACATCTTCATTTGATGCCCTATCCAAATTCAGACAGATTCTCACACCCTCTACTACTCTGCATAGCATTACTCTCCACACAATACCAAATTATTGCATAAGGCAAGAGGTGCTCTTACTTAGCAGATGTAAATATATTCTGCACAGGAGTGGTTAAAGGCATTTTTAAGGTTAAATTCCTGGCATTCCATGAAGTTCAGAAACACATTTATGTATGCATCTACAGATGCCTGGGGCTTCTGAGATGCAGTTTAGGTCGGACATCCCTACCTAGGCCATGCCACATCATTTGCATGTGGGCTGCATGGCACTAGTACCTGGAATAGAGCCACCCAGTCACAAGGAGACAGGGAAGCTCATTACAGCTAGGATTCATCTCACAGCAGAGTGAGGCGACCATTGGGATGCCATTGTGTTGTCTCCTACATGTAGCCCTCACAGAGCTGCCTTTTCTGTTGGCTCACAAAGCTTTCTCTGCAGCCCTTGTGGGTATATGAGGGTTTTAGCAAATCACTCCTAGCACCTCTGCTGTGGCAGAAATGTGGTGGGATAGCTAGTGGTTTTCATATCTCCTTTGAAAAGGGATGGCAACTCACTGGGTTTAAGTGTTCTAAGAATAAAATATAGGGACTAATTATAGCTGGGTTGCAAAACAAAATTCTGGTGCTGTCAAAGTTTAAGCAAAACTATGTAGCAACACACACACTAAAATTACCAAAAAATTACTTTAGTTATTGTTTCTTTTGTTCTGGCAGGTATTGCTGGACATGGACCGTGTTGTTCTACTTTCACATACCTCCACAGAAGCAAACCCATGTGCCTTGTGCTTTTGCTCAACACTTTGTTCCTCCACAAAGACTGAAGAGACTCTACTCCATTTACAAGGAGGTTGGACAGGATGACTTTTGAGGGTTCCTTCCAACCCAAACAACCTGTGAATCTGAATAGTCCCATGGATAGAAAGTTCCTTACATATTGGTTTAACTATTGTGTAAATCATTTAAATTTACCAAATTATTAACAGCTCAGGAAAGAAAATTCTGGGCAAAGAAAGAAGTCCTGGCCTTATTAAAATCCAACAGAATTTTGACAGACTTTGGTAAAAATCAGTAGTGTACACATCAGTCAAGAGGACCTTAAATGACAGACGATACCCTCATATGATTTCTGAAACACAGAAAAATCCCAGTTTGTGCCTCACAAGGTAAGAAAGTAATCCCAAAAGAGGCTGGCAGAAAATGCACTGAAATGAATCTATATTATGACTCTAAAATCTAAGAAGACCACATTCAATGATACCTCTTCTGGAGGTAAACCTACAGTTTGGAGTTGCAGACACAGAAAAAAATGGGGGGAACAATGGACAGGACAACAATATGACCAAAACCCAACAAGTAAAAGATTGAGCAACTGGAAAAAAGAAGTGACATGGAGTGAAGCTGATGGGTATTTACTGTCCTGAAAACAACACTAAATACTAACTCCTGGCAAGGACCGAGAAAACAATGTACGTAGAGAAATGCTAGTAATTTAGTCTGTGAAAACCAGAGAGGACACAGAGTCAGCTACTCCTGATTGTACAAGGAAAATGTTTTCATGATGAGAATGTTCTAATATGAAACCAAAAAGAAATCCAAGGAAAAAACTATCTCCCCAGAATGCTGTGCACATGAAACAGGATAATTGTCTACAGAGACAAGACTCCTTAGAGGATGGGTGCAGAGGGAAGAGTATTTGAGACTGCTGACATTATTTGAAATGTGCTAAGGGGGATGTGGATATGTTGTAAACTTACGGGATATTTAGGGAAGGACCAAAGGAAGAGAAAGGGAAGAGACTAAAGAAAGACATCACACAAGATCAATGCAGTCTGTAGTTACTCAGGAACGCATGGTCAAGGATATGTGATAGGTATGTCACATTAATTTTGAGTCTAGTGTTATCTAAGCTTCTAACAAATCGCTACAAAATTCTTAGTAAAGGAGGTTTGAGTCTAGTTTTATTTGGGGGTTTGATGGCAATAAGGAAGTAATTCATACTTTCAGTGAATGCAAAAAAAAACCAACCTCAGAAAGTTTTCTAAGTCCACCCATCAGCATTCCAACAAATATCCACCTCCTCAGTCATGGTTATATCTATGTAAGCACATCAGAAATGCTTCTTTAGTTCCTACACCAGCCTACACCACAGTTCTGCAGCAAGCTGAATGTAGACATACCCCAGTCCTCCCAGCCCACTCAGCACCCTGCTTTCTTTGGATATCAAATGTATTATTAGTTCTATGTCTTTTATTACTTTCCCCATTTTGTTGTTACAAAGCTCCTCTGAAAATTGCTATGTAAGTCCTGAATGAATATAATGTCCACAATGAATATAATGTCCTGAATGAATGAGAATATAATGGTGTTAATCACAAATGAAAGCTGTAACCATTTATTTTAACTGTTCTCTGAAATAATCTCACTAGGATGTCTTTGGTCTTGTTAAAAGTTTCATTTCAGTACTTACTTCGGGTCATATTTATATACTGCTTAAATTGTTGCTTGTGTTGTTTTTCACATGAAAAGTCTTGTGAATATGTAAGAAAACTCAGCAGTGAAGGTCAGAAGTGCATAATCAATAGATTCATCATGCCAAGTATATAGAATTCATCAGAACTTAATTTCCTTAAACTTTATGATATTTGGAGCATCTCTTGAACTTTGATGAGTAGATCTTTGATTTCTTGAAACTCAGCCCAATTAAAAAATAATGATCCTATTTTTTTTCCTGAATCTGACTCAGTATCCTGGTGGTTCCCAACAGCTTTTTAGAATTCAGTTTTATATCAAATTATTTTGAGCCTGTTGGCCAGCAACACCTTTGCAACCTTCTAAGGTACTTCTGAAGTGAAGCAATTTGCCCAGGAGAAAATTCTAAAGCTGCTGTTATCCCCACTGTGGAGTTTGTATCTAGGCTCAGAAAGCAAATAAAACTTCTAGTGGAAACAGACAGTACCCACAGATGTTCAAGACCTCCCTCTTCTACCTTAATCTTAGTGAAATACATTAAAAGGAGAATAGCTTCATCTTCAGCAGAGAACACTAAGATTTCTGCTGTTCCATGGATATTTTCTTTTGTCTTTTTTTTCATGGTATAAATCTTAAAAAAACCCACAACATTTATAGGATGCAAAACATTAAACCCTTTGGCAATGGTCTGCAAGGAATCACTCTGCACCACCACTCACTCCCACTAACAGGAAAATAGGACATTTTCAAAGCATGCTTTCTGTTTCATGCATGTTTGAAAAAAATCAAACCCTTTTTGGAACTACAACCTACACAAAACTCACCTTTACCATCATTCATGTGCACTTCCAGTAGTTACACCTACTGCTTTTTCACAAAAAAAGAAAAAAAGAAAAAACCTCACTCTCGCAGGAAACAGAAAATACCAATTTTTGAGGATCCTGCACAGAGGGAGCAGGCAGTAAGTACCTTCTGAGGCTGAGACCATGTACTTCCTTGCAACAAAACAAGTCAAAAGGGACTGCATCACCTGGGAATCTACGAAGCAAATGATCAGCAGCCACCCACACCAACAACTGTGTTAATCCAAACTGGCCCCTAAGGAACATCACATTTCAAGTTATAGAAGTTTGTTTTCACTGTGATTTTTTTCCTTTAGACTTCTTAAAGAAAAAAGGGCTGCTACCATTACTGACAGATCAGAATGAAGTGACAGGAACATGTAATTCATTGTACTTTGTTGGTCCAAACAATGAATTTCCTATCAAATCCCTTGGACGATTATGCCATAAACCAGAGGGATTGTCAGATTATTGCTGACAATCTACTATTTGATTACTAATAATTTAAATAACATTATCAGCAGAGGAAGAAAATTTGAACTGTTCCTCAAGAGGGAAAAAATAAGAGGAAAAAGCCTTCTCCATGTTGATCGATTTTCAAGTTAAGGTCTTTATGAAGAAAAACTTCAAGATCAAATAGAATGCCAGCCTACTGCAAAGCTACATTACATTTTACTATAGATAGGGTTCTCCCTGGCAAAGAAAAATAATTTTGACAACCTGCTCTCAATTTTCTATATTACATTTGCTTTATGTGCAATAGTTATTTCTTGGACAGAAACCGAATGAAGAACCTATCCAGTTAACTGCCCTTACCTCACAGAGATCCAAGCCTGCTCGTTACAGTCTGTTTTCAAGTAGCTACCTTACACAAAAAATTTTATAGGACTGGATCTGAAAAGACTGTTTCAGCTCTTTCAAAACAGTGTCCTCAGCTGTGCTAACAGGCACAAAACCTAACATCTTAGTGAGCATGCTCTTCTATATGCACAGTGGAATTGGTTCAAAAGGACAGTCTGTGCATCCCTCCAAAAGAAGAACCCTGGAAGGTGTTCTCCCAAAAGGTGAGGAGTGAGAACTCAATTCTTACCCAGCATCACTCACAAGGCCTTTTCTTCTACATTAGACTCACTTATCACTCAATTGAGATGAGCCTTCCTCATGCCTTGTACCTGTGGCCTTAAGCACCTCCATGAAAACTTTCACCTGTAAGGCAAGAAACTGCCTAAAAAGAAGGGGCAGTAAATGAAGCAATAAGTATTCCAGCAAAGACAAGTAATGTTACAAATTAATTATATGCTATTTTTTATTCCTCTGAAATGTGGATGTATGTGGCAGTGCAGCATAAACATGAAATATTCTGGGCAGAATAGAAAAGAATGATTTAGAAAGAAAAAGAAGAAGAGAAGTGACCCATAAGCTGCAGATAAAATATTCAAAATACATTCTTTAGCTTGCTTTTGCGAATTAACTCCTCACTATTGAAAGGCATGCATGCAGCTCTCTTGTAAAATTAGACCAAGATTTTTTTTTTTCAATAAAAACTCGTTTAAATATTGAGTTCCTACAGTATCTACAACAATTTAATACATACCTTTGTTCCACAGGGGTCCAATGATTAGCACCTGCAGACCACCACACGGTGAAACATAAACAAGACTAATATTTGTCAAGTAAGTATTAGTAATGTTGACAAATTTATGTTTCATATGAAAGTGTCAAAAATACAAATACCTATTGATTATCTTCCCGAGATGCTTATTGCTGAAAATTGTAACTATTTCATATTCGATGATTGTACCTCTCGATCTCGAATTAACACAAAGGTATAGCAATTCTAAGCACTATTTTGAGAAGTTTTCTTCTGATACATCAGTCCTTTCCACGTGACTCCTCTGAACAGTCACTGCATACAAGAGTTAGATCATCTCCAAACACCAGGTAAGCCACAGGACGGGGAAAAAAGATTAGTTGCTTATGTATCAGCCATTACAATTGTGAGGATCCTAATTTGCCAACTTCATTAGTCTTTTCAGAAAGGTTTATTGTCTGTGTTGTACAATAACTGCAATAATTATGTTAAAAGCACTATAAAAAATTTACCTAAAGTTTAAAAATCAATAGCAAAGTTACATGTGAGATTCTTTAGCCCAATTGATGTTGATGAACCTGCATTAGATTTGTTAAGTATTACAGACTAAAATCTGGGTAAATCTGCTCTTAACTATAAATTATTTTTCATCTTGAGTTTGATTTTTTGCTGGTGTTTCAGCTAGAAGGGACAGGAAAATTCTGTAGAACTTACTCTTCTGTCAAAATCAGATTTAGTTTAAGAGATCCATCAGGCATCAAGGTAACAGCAATGACCACTAGTAAAATGGAAGTTATTCTGGAATAATCACAGATGCAAAAAATACAACAACAAAAGGAAAACCATGAAAATATTAAAAAGAAAACTGGATCTCACTTATAATTCAGAAGTTATCCATAGTGTTATAATACACCTTGGAAAAATGCTGTCTGGTATATGATGAAATTTCAGCAGACTTTTTGACTGTAAGGGTCTCTGGGTACATGGGTATATGAACATATATACGTATGTCCACACATTGTGGACATAATACATCTGTGCATTCTTCTTATTTGAAGAGAAAATCTCTTTGGCAAATGGTGAGAGAAGAGCAACGTAGATTCATTCAGCAGTTATGGAAATGCTCTACTTGAGCAATGATCTGTATTGATATATTTAAGTATTCACCATCAGCAACCAGCTTTTGGTATACAGGTACAAAGAGTTTGTGGTTTGGCCAGTTTCTATACGGAGCACAGAATGTGCTCTAGACAATGATTTGCAGTGTCCATCTGGAGTTACTTTGAAAAGAAAACTCACATTCTAAATTACTAATTAAGAAGTTACAAAGATGCTTCCACAAAGGATCCATCAATTATTACAGTAATCTTAGCAGATATGGAGCTGAGATCCTTTAAAAGGATAGCTGAAAAAGTTAGGTAGCATATTCCTTTGTACTACATTTGTTGTTTATGCAGTGGAAAAATGTTTAAGCAGTATAGTAATAACTATGACAGACATAAATATAAAAGCAAAGCGCTTTGAGGACAGGACTGTCCCTTCTTTGTATTTCTTAACAGTGCCTCAGACAACTAAACTGTAATTTTGAATTTTGATCATTTAACACTTCACTTTGCAAAAGCCCTGCAGTTAGCTCACAATCATACTCTGACATCAAATGCATTTGTTGAAGACAGGCAGAAAACAGGTTTGAGGGTCTTTAATTAAAAAAAACTAGTAGCAGAAGCATGCACATGCCCCACAACCAACCTGATCGCAGTCAATTTATGCATGGCTTTTAGTATGCTGTCTCAGTAATTAAAGAAAAAAAGAGGCTTTGGAGTTTTCATTCAAAGAACAGTACAGGACTTCTGAAGATCACCTTTAAGAACAAGTTAATCACTATTTCAGGAAGCAGTTTCTGGGAGTCTTTTCACTTCACCAGCCATGCTACATTGCAAAGACAGGTGTTTGTATTTAATCAATGTACTTCAGTTATGTTCCAGGTATTCAATTAACAGTGCATGTTGCCATCCCAGGGCCAGCACAACAGACCATCTTGGAACAGCAGTGGTCAAGGAATATTGCTCCTGGCTTTTCACCAACTCAATAAATAAACCTTCCCCACACCATTCTTTTAAATACCTTCTTTTTAAAATTAGATTTTGATTTTCTGCTTACAAATACCTAAATTTCTGTTGAGCCAACAAAACCTATTTTGCAATTTTAATTAGCGTAATCTATCTTCCTTGCCTTTTTATGTGGCTAGACTGGTAGCAGAGGATAGGCTACTTCACAAAATGAAAAAGAAAATTTTATTAAGTTTTTACTGTGGGTCTGTTCTGACATCTTCTCATGCATTTTTGAAACTGATTTAAATACATGCATGTTACACAAAGTTTGGACCAGCCAAGAAGGCTGTAAATTGCAATGACACTACCTGGTTAAAAATAGTATGGACTGAGTAAAAAACTGTTGAAGAAGTATTTTCCATATTTCTCTGTAACACAGATAATGCTGACAGACAAAATGATATATACCTATTTTCATCCAAGCAATCTAAATTGCTCATACACAGTATTAACTTATATGCTAAGGTTGCAAAGCCAAAAGCTAATATCAGATAACTAAATATTTATATTATGCTGTGAATCAATGTTGTGTAACTAAATAAGATGCAGTCACTCTTTGTACTTACAGCTCCTTTCTCTGTAAAACATATGAGAGTTTAATAGAAAAGAAAGAAAACACAGTTTAGCCACTGGACACTGCATGCTCATCTTACCTTTGCCTTTGATTTATCACTGTATTTCTTAAACTTCTCAGGGACTAGCACACACTTAAAAATAAAATGCACTCAGAAATTAAAAGGCATTTCAGGACTGTGCACCATCTGACTGACGACTGGGTATTTCCAACATGCAAAAGACGAGTCCTATCACTGCTTCATAACGATTTATATTTCAGCACTACTATGAGTACAATTTTCTTTTATATGTCAAAGCTGCATATAGCTGGGAATTGGAACCCTCAGGTGCAGATTTAAAGATTTAAAACATGAAACCAACAATAAATAGCAGTATATAAACCTGTGGTCTAATAGTCTGATCCAACTGTCTCATAAACCCCCAAATTTCAATGTTCCATAAAATCAACAGGCACCCAATAAACTGACCACATTAACTATCACACATGGACATGGTAACAAGTGGTGAGCTTCCGTAAGGCAAGGAAGCACTCTCAGTATGATCCTTCATCCCAGGCAGATATTCAGCTCTTTCATTTTCAGAGAACAGATGACTTTGCTAGTATGGCTTGTCAAACTTTGGTGACGCATTACTAAGTCAAATGCAGAAGTGGGAATAATAGCCAAGAATGCTCAGCTGCGGGTAGTTTCTTCTAAATTATATCGTAGGAGTTCTTCTATTCTACTAACACATTTCATTTTGCTGCCATGTGAGAAAGGATGGATAGTATTCCTCCTTCTCAGGATAATTGTAAGACATCTACCTGAAAGCCACTATAAAACGGTGAGCCCAACTTTCTCATCATGATTTCAGGCATACATTCCTACATACTCTCTTGACTAACTTCAAGATCTTTTTTGGAGGGTTAGCCATCAGACCACCTTGCTAGTTCAGGTCAGCATGTCAAGACAGCTAGACCTGATGTAAGGGAAGCAGTTAGAGGCAGGAATAGGGAACCCAAATCGTTGCCGGCAGCCAACTCCCATGCAGTGAGCTGAGGTGCAAATGCAAACACAGTTCATTAGTCTGGATCCAAGCCCTTTACAATTCTTTTTAGGTTTAAAAAAAAGTGTAAGCCAGAAACTCAGAGTCTGCTTTCTCAGTTACACAAAGTCATGGCAAGACACAAAAGCATGCAAAAGCTGCATTGCTCTCCCTGCAATGAGACAATTGCCTAATAGATACTGAGCTGGAATTACTGAGAACTGCCCACTTAGCAGAGGAACAACCTCTGAAAGAATTGTTCAGTAACATGTCTTGAAAACCCAGTATCTCTTGATTAGAACTTTTTCCATTTGAGCATGATTGATCAGGTCACCACGACTGGTGAAAAAATAGAAAAACATACAGACTGTATGGACCAAGACCAAGTGGAGCATATAAATAAATAAACAAATAAATAAATGGAGCATCTCTGTTCCCTTTCTCCTATTTTGCACCCTATTCACCCAAATCTTTGCATGAATAGATTTTCCATTTCTATTTTTCCCCCTTTTCCTAGGACTTGAGCTGTGTGAAAGGTCTTAATACTTACCCCAATAAATGCCAAGTGGTTCAAGCAATGAGAAGTACTCCCATTCATGTTTAATTCATCTTCCAGTTACAGTCCCTTATCCAACAGTTAATACTATCCTACATTTTCTCCCTGTTTCTCTGAGTCAGATTTTTGCCAGCCTCATTACCTGTATCCAGAGCTACATATTTGGACTCCAAAGCCATACATTGCTACCTTCATGAAAGACTATCCAAAACCAAAACACAGATCCATGTGGCTTTAACTGGGCAAGAGAAATGGTTGTTCTGAATTTAAATGCTGTAACCATAAATACCAGCACTTTATCCAAAATGTTTCCTCTACTACTTGATTGATATCACCAGAAAAAATGAAATTTTGATAAAAGCAGTTCAAAGCAAAACATTTCCTGAAGACAGGAAACTGAAAAGAACCTACAAGAAATGTACACAAAACCTGAGGGGAGTCTCCCTGGCCATGATCATTAGTCAGTACCACTGGAATTTTGGTAGGATAACTGCACATGAAGATCCTTTTCCTAACGTTATGCTTCATTTCCTTAAAAATAGTTCTGTTTAAGAAAGTCACTTCAGTTTTTTGTATTCATTACTGCTTATAGGTTCTCAAAGGAAAATTCCAAGGTCATAAGGGATATCATAACTCAAAAGCTAACCATAGGCACATGCCTTGAGAACTGTAGTAAGAAAGTCAAAAGTATTTTGCAGATACGGAGTACTTCTACAAACCTCCATAGTTCTCACAATGTGCATCCTCACATAGTACTATACTGCAGTCTGATGCCCAGATGTGCAAAAGCCTCATCCCATGTGTTGACTTCCTTCCAAGACAAACTCTTGTTTGAGAGGTGTCTCTGTAGTCTCTAGTATGTTAAAAACTCAATACACAAGTCAGACGGATGTGGCCAAAAAAAAAAAATCACAGAAATATGTGCCAACCATCACAGACAAGACAAGAGCTACAGCTATGGAGAATGACAAAGAATCTATTTCTGGAAATGGAGAAGTCTATCTTTTAGCTTAGAGGGTAGGTTATATTACCCTCTAAGTAATTACCTACTATCATAGAATCATAGAATCAAGAAGGCTGGAAGAAACCTCAAGGATCATCGAGTCCAACCTGTCACCCTAAACCTCATGACTATCTAAACCATGGCACCAAGTGCCACGTCCAATCCCCTCTTGAACACCTCCAGGGATGGTGACTCTACCACCTCCCTGGGCAGCACGTTCCAATGGCCAACCACTCTCTCTGTGAAGAACTTTCTCCTCACCTCCAGCCTAAACCTCCCCTGGCGCAGCTTGAGACTGTGTCCTCTTGTTCTGCTGCTGGTTGCCTGGGAGAAGAGACCAAACCCCTCCTGGCTACAACCTCCCTTCAGGTAGTTGTAGACAGCAATGAGGTCACCCCTGAGCCTCCTCTTCTCCAGGCTAAACAGTCCCAGCTCCCTCAGCCTCTCCTCATAGGGCTTGTGCTCAAGGCCTCTCACCAGCCTCGTTGCCCTTCTCTGGACATGCTCCAGCAATTCAACATCTTTCCTAAACTGAGGGGCCCAGAACTGGACACAGTACTCAAGGTGTGGCCTAACCAGTGCTGTGTACAGGGGTACAATGACCTCCCTGCTCCTGCTGGACACACTATTCCTGATGCAGGCCTGGATGCCATTGGCTCTCTTGGCCACCTGGGCACACTGCTGGCTCATGTTCAGGCACCTGTCAACCAGTACCCTCAGGTCCCCTTCTGCCTGACTGCTCTCCAGCCACTCTGACCCCAGCCTATAGCTCTGCATGGGGTTGTTGTGGCCAAAGTGCAGCACCCGGCACTTGGATTTGCTGAATAATGCCATCCTGTTGGACTCTGCCCATCTGTCCAGCCTCAAGGTCCCTCTGCAGAGCCCTTCTACCTTCTAACAGATCAACATCTGCTCCCAGCTTGGTGTCATCTGCAAATTTACTGATGATGGACTCAATCCCCTCATCCAGATCATCAGTAAAGATATTGAACAGGATGGGGCCCAGCACTGCTCCCTGGGGGACACCACTAGTGACAGGCTGCCAGCTGGATGTGGCACCATTCACCACCACTCTCTGGGCTCTGCCCTCCAGCCAGTTCCTAACCCAGTGCAGAGTGCTGCTGTTTGAAGTAGGTCCAACCATCCTGGACCCCTTTGTTCTTAAGGGCTGTTACCCAGGGAACTTTCCGAATAAGTTGCCTGAACAACCTGAAGTTTGCCCTCCGAAAGTCCAAAGTGAGGGTTCTGTTACTGCTCCTCCCTATTTCCCTGCATATTGAAAACTCCACTATTGAATGATCGCTGCACCCTAGACAGCCTCCGACCATCACATCTCCCACCAGCCCTTCTCTATTTGAGAACAGCAGATCAAGCAGAGCTTTACCCCTGGTAGGTTCACCTAAGAGCTGCATCAGGAAATTGTCATCCATGCACTCTAGGAACCTTCTGGACTGTCTCCTCTCTGCTGAATTAAGTTCCCAGCAGATGTCTGGTAGGTTAAAGTCCCCCACAAGGACAAGGTCTGATGATCTTGAGACAGCTTCCAGCTGCTTATAGAATATCTCAGCGGCCTCCTTGTCCTGGTTGGATGGTCTATAACAGACTCCAACCAGGATGTCAGTTTTGTGCGGCCTCCCTCTGATTTTAACCCACAAGCATTCAACCCTTTCTTCTGCAACCTCAAGTTCTGAGGCATCAAAGGATTCCCTAATATACAGGCTACTATGTAGCCAAGAATCACACTTGAACTAACTGGACTGTCCAAACAGTAGTGTAAGTGTGGATGACTTACCTTTGATCTTTCTGACATATATGAACTACACTCTGTGTAGGGTTTTTTAATTGTTCATGTTGTATTCATGTGTGTTTGCACACGTGCTTTTCAAAAGGGGCACATAAAGTTTCTGACTGGTTTGCAAATACCTATCCTGGTAATGTGCAACTTCTTTATCTCTTTCAGTGTTTAAATGTGACTTTGAGGCCACTCCAGGTAAAAGCTACGATCTTACCCCTGCACGTACACACATGAACAAGTAAAGCTGTGACTGTTATTCTGTAAGCATATCTAATGTAATGTAACAGCCCTACAAGGCACTCGTTAAAAGCTGTCAAGACTTCTACTTATTTTGGGAGATTTGCCTTGCTATTTTAAACCCAATAGGTCAGTGAGCAGATCTGAGGTTCCATTGTCAGTCAAGCATCTGTAGAAATGCTTCTTTCAGGAGGGAAGGAAAAAAAAAAAAAAGAGCTCGGGATGCTCAGTAGCCTTTACATCTGCTGCTCAGCTGGACATGCAGTTAAAAGGCCATTAGAAGCACAAGGTGACAGACCTCGCAGGCTAGGTGAGCTGGAGAGCAATTTGCTGTTTGCATTAGGAGTATAAGCCCTCACTGCTTCTTTCTGAAGGACTGAAAGTGGCTTCTGTCCTCAGTCCTGAAAATCCAGGCTGGCAAGTTTCCATCCTGGGGCAGACGTTGCACTGCAGAGCCTCCTTCTGGGCACCTGTGTTTCCACAGCATGCTGGTGGGACATGCACCCGCCCAGAGATATTAACAACCCCTGACTTTGGCCGTCAGAGGCAGGCTCCACTGGGTGTAGGAAGGGGGCCCGAATTATTGTCACCCTTGCAGTCAGTGGGAGCACAGGTGCCGCTTTCCGACACAGCACCTGCCTTCAAATGCTTCTGTGTTTTGCAATCATTCAGCAGAATAATGTAGCATTGTCTCACTTTCTTGGAAGGAAAAGGTCACATTACCCAAATGAAGTTCATCCAAGACAGTTTGGTGGGCTTTGGGACAGCCTCCTATAACTGGAGCTAGAAAATTTCATATTAGGGAAGCTTATTTTCTGGATGTGTGCAGGAGCTCTGGAGCAGTAAGTGGTGAAGAAAGAAACCTTAGTTTCAGTAGATTTTAGGCTGGAGGAAAAAAGTGATAAGAATTTTAGCAGGCATATGTTTTCCTGCCATCTGCAACACATTTTAAATTCCTTTTCCATCTTGTAATATATTCTCTCTGTTTAGCATAATAACTATTCTGCTTTTAAACAGCAATGTTTATATGCTGCTCTTCAGGAATTTGTGGAGATGTGTTAATTCTTTTACACATAGTTAAGCTGCTGACATAATTATGCCTGGTAGCATGAATGGTTAAAGCCACAGAATGCAGGTTCCCTTCCCAGGGAGATAGCACCCATTAACCAGGTACTAAGGGGAGCATACAGTCATAGTTCACTGAAAATGTAATTTCATTTTGCTAGTAATGGGAGTGCTGATACTTTGATACTGTAATAGCGTTTAAAGCACCAACCTTGTTATTTCAACTAGGAACTTTAATGTAATTATGCATTTTTACTTTACTAAGCAGAAAGGAAGATTAGTATGCATAGTTTTCTTACATGTATCATGGGGAATAAGACAGAGATCTCTGAGTGATACTGCAAGATGCTCAAGTCATTCAAAGCAAATGGCAGGTGGTAATTTTAAAGACAAATTATCCAGAAAAGCTTTTATTGTTGATCACTTGTTATAAGATTTGCCATTTGTAAGTAATTGTACATTCAGCTGAAACTGACCTTTTATGAGAGCCAAGTGGTAATATAAATGAAATGAATATATTCTTTATTGCAGTAATATGAAAAGAATGGCCTGAGCTTTTAACATAGTGCTTGACCTCTCTGGTGTCTGAACACCACCTAATCTCAGGAGTATTTCACAATAGCATATGATGAAATAAGTACTGATACAGCATTAGAACAGTTTAACACATTAGCACTTAGGGATGTAGAAAACATTATAGCTTTGGGTATGCTTTTCGGTTATGAATCAGACTGATGACAGAAAGAAAAAAATATTAGAGTACAATGCACTGAATTTCATCATCACACTAATTATTAAAATATTGCCATTTGTATTTTAAAGTCCCTCTTTCCAAGATACTCTGCCATAAAGTCACATCAGGAAATTCCAGATGCTGAGATTTAAAATTCTCAGTCATAAATGAATTATTCATAAGCATGAAAAACATGATATTTCTCCTCAAAGGCCCTGATCTTACAAACAGCACCTTTAGGTTTTGATGTGCATACATAATCTGTATTCCCTTTAATGGCATCAGTCACATACAAACCAGTAAATATGCACAGAAATGATAGCAATGCCTGGTCTTAGAAAAGCTGCACTTCCTCCTAGCTAAATGCACACACAGATTTATTAGCGTGCACCCTGCATTCACAGCAAAAAAATAAGAGAAGCCGTAAGAGGAGGTGACCAGAGAGCCTCTTGATGCTGCAGCTACTGAAATCAAGAGGTGAGGAGCAGTCATATACAATGTGGAGGACACTACTGCAGCAGCACTGAAACATGAAAAGTCCAAAGTTTACATGAAATTCCATATCCATCTGCCCTGTCATCCCTAAGATCAGAAGTGAATCTCTAATGGTCCAATTCAGATTTCACAAATTTGCATTGATTCTGTTATTGATTTCAATGAGAGTGTTCCTTTATTTACCCTCCTGAGACAACTACACAAGGTGCCTGTGAATCTCCATTTCCTTTCTGGTCTGAAGGCAGACACCTTCTTCACACAACTCTCGGTGATAGCAGTAGAGAAACAGAAAAAGAAGTGCCTTGATATAGACTCAGTGAGGAGGCTTTTCCACTGTCCTGTCAATCTATCATTACATTTTAGAATCCCTGAAATGAAAACAAACCATTCAGAAAGAGTATCCTGGTACATCGGACACAGACTAATAGCTCAATTGCATGAGTGACCACTGACTTTATTTCTATTATTGTTACTATTACTATTATCACTTTAGACCTACAAGTAACTGTGTTATGTTTGCTAGTTTTCTTCAGTCAATGCCTCTATATTATGCCAGTATGAAGCCCATTCATCAAAGCACAATTCAAGTGATTCCTGACCTTCAGAATGAAAGGTTTGCTTCTGCTTTCATTTCAGTTACTTACACTATGGTGTCTCTGTGTTGCCAGAATCTCACTTTGTTCAACTGTACAGGAAAACAAAGCTAACTAACTTCTTAAGCATTACTTAGAATTTAACATCTTAACAGTTGGACACTTTACAAGAACACATCTACTCTTTCTCTAAATACACTATTACTCAGTATCTAGTAAAAGAAAACAAGCAAACAAAACCAAGCAAAAACCCCAATAATAACAAAAATGAAACAAACAAACCCCCTCACACACACATAGAAAAAAAAAAACAACAAATAAAACACAACAAAAACCCCCACATATAAATCCAAACAAAACCACAACCCACAAAGTCCCCACGCCCTTCACCTTTCAAAATCTCCAGATCACCTGGAAGTGGAAAAGCAATAATCAGACACATACATTACTTTTAAACAGTCAGACGTTCACTTTCATTCAGAAAACTTTGAGGTAACGACACACTCCAACTCTTAACTTTGATGTTTCATTCTCATGGCTTCCCCTAAGATTCTGTAAGTTATTAAAATCGTGGCTGGAGTTAAACAAGCATTGCTAACAGATACATGCTGTGATTTTCCTCTTCTGTATTGACCTTCAAGTGACAGATTTTCCTACAGCAAAACATTTCCTACAAAGTCCTCAGGAGCTCCACTCAGTGCTCAAGAATTTAGGGTCAGGCAGCATGAGTCTGACAGTTCAACTCTTCCTCACAAGCAGGATACTCCCCAGCAGCTCTGTGAGAAGACATATTTTACAAGGGTAGCCCAGCATACACCACAAGCTACTGCTATCTACCCTGCATGTGGCTGATGCACAACATCAAGCCCCCAGCAGCATATTATGTACACTTGAAATGTTATTCTTTCCCCCATTTCCAGGTAAACTAACTTACTTTGACAATCTATGTTGGAAACCAACTGTACATGCTGTACTCCAAATGTAGGTCACAGCACCACAAATTGGTGATCAGAAAGACATTAGATGCAGCAAGTTGATTACAAGTACTAGACAATTACACTGATCAGTTTGGCATTGTTGTAAAAGCATAGTATACAACTGTAGCCACATTACCAATTTCAACACACTTCAAGTGCCACAAAACACACTAAGAAAACTTTGCCTTACAGCACAAAAACTCACAGCTTTTTAAATATGTAACTTTTGCCTCCTCTATTCAAAAAGTGAGTTGCAGTATAAAAAAAAATACAGCACTTATCTAACAAGTCCGACTTTGCAGCTCCCTTCAACAGAGGGGCACCTCTGTGTGTGTAGCCTCTCCAATTTAAACAGGTTCTTCAGTTCTTTGCATCAGTGCATACACATCTGCACATACACAGTGCATACATCTGCTTCAGAACATACACATTCTGCATTAGTACACACACACTACCTCTTCAGCTCATTAACAGTCCTAGCTGAAAGTAGCTTTCAAACAAATGGCAAATTAAAATATATGTCTACTGTTAAATCAGCACACATAAACCATACTGGATATTACTATTTTCCATCATATTACCAAGCCATTGATGTAAACTCCTTTTAAAACACAGTTTGTTCAGAAATATGACTGAAATTAAAGTTCTGTGAACTCTTTAAAACATTAAGCATTTGACAGACTACACTTCTTTCATAACAGCAACACATTGCTTCCTTAACCATTATGGTGGAAAAAGAATGAAAAAAAAACCAAAATCATTCTGAAACCTGCATGTTGATTAATTAATTAAACTTGTAACATTGCACTGAGTTGCAAACACAGAGCCTTCACATTAGCAAGGGCACATGCTGCATGAACAGTTTTGACACATCTCAGCACCATACAAAAAAGCACACACCCGAACACATCTTAAAGCAATCCTAGTCTTCCAGCAACTGAGTAACTTGAATAGCTACACACAGAACTGCTCCAGTGTTGATACAAGTCGTAATAAGGCAGAAAAATCAACTTGTAATAGGAAGCTCAGAAAAAATAACTCATACATGCATAAATTGTATGGTCCTTAACCATCAGATATTAACTACAGAGCTTAGCAGAAAACTGAGAACTGATTTTGTATTGAACTACTATTACATATTTAAGTACCATGAGTCTCTGAACTGATACTGTTAACAGAAACTTCCAAACACTGGGATTACGTAAAAACTGCACATCAACTTTGCACTCTACATTAAGAATTTACGACAGACGATAAAACTTCTCTGTGAGCTGGAAGCAACAAGTGTTTACCCAAAGTTTCTAGAAGTCTGAAGTTCACTGTAAATTATTATTTTTAATCGTATTTTTTTAATGGGATAGGGTATATCCTACCACCATCTCCAAGCAGACAGAGTAACAGTGAGGAAAAAAAAAAAAAAACAAACCAAACCAAAACATGGCTGCATATTCAAATGGTATATGGCTCACAAGGGAGATTTCTGGATTTGATATATCTGATGATAAACCTGGAGAATTTTTAAAAAATGGAGGGGAAAAAAAAAAGACCATGGAAAGACCCCAGAATTAATGAGCCTGAGGGGTGAATAGTTACACCCATAGGCCCTTTAGGCTCCTGCCTTGTCCTAAAATACGTCAGTGGGTCAGACCTGTGTCTGAAGGAAACAACGTGGCTATGAGAGATCTGGTCTGTTCTGCATTGGTAGCGTGGAACAATCTTCCCTGTATTTCTGCGAACTACATCCTTGCTGTCCTGAGATTTTTCCACATTTATCATTCCTCATACAAAGTGCTAAATACTGCACAGTGAATAACTGTGGCTTTATTTCACCTCGAGGAAGATAAATCTACTGCTTCCTACCTTAAAAAGGAAGCAAGCAAACCGAGGGGTATCTAATTCACTCTACAAACAGCAGAACCTAACAGCAAAGTGCCAGTGGCAAAGCAGGAATGTTTCTTGAGGGCTCAAGCAGTTTAATTTAAGCAGCCCAAGCTCATGCCTTCCCATACTATTTTTCTCTTTTTGTAGTCCTTTCCAATTGCTAAGGGATTATTTGCCCCAAGTATTTTTTTATTCAGTCAGTCCCAAAGATAGGGGTAAGGTTGTAGAGGAAAGTAAGAAAATAAAAATTACAGCAAAAAGCAACTCCAACACTTTCGCAAGGCAGATTGAGACATAACCTGTTGTAGGCATATTTCAGCAGAAGGAAGCGCTCAGTTACAGGCTATCTGCGGTCTCGGGCACCGGAGAGGAGGGGGGGGCAATGGAGGGGAAGGTGGCGGGGGGGGTGCCTCTCGCCAGCAGCCGATGCCTCCGCTCGATTTGGGCTGCAGTGAAGGCGCCCGGCTGCCCCTCCAAGGGGCGTGCTGCCGGCCCGGGGATGCAGATCCCCTCGGAAGGGTGCGCCCCTCCGCGTGGCCACGGCGGTGAGGGTCCGGGGGGTGTGCAGGACTACTGCCCCATCCTTCTCCTCCTCCTCCATCCCTCTCACGCCCTATCCCCGCTAGCAGAGGGCAAAGCTATTTCCCCCGCGCAGGGCAGCAGCGGGGGCAGCAGCCACTGCGGAACCGCTGGCTGCCTCTCGCAGCCCGGCCGCAACTCTCAAGAAGTTTCTGCCGGCGAACAGAACCTTGGCTGAGGTTCGCCCACGCCCCTCTTTCCCCCTCCTCCTTTTTACCCCCCCACCCCTTTAGTTTTTATGTTTATTTAACCATTTATTTACACACACGCCCTGCCAAGAATCCTCCGGGTGCCACCCGGTCTGGCAGTGCCGCTCCGCGCCGCGCAGACAACGCAGCGATTCACGGCCCCGTTTCCGCGAGGAGTGGGCGCAGCCGGGCGGTGGCTCTCCCCACGCTGCGCGGCCCCCGCCCCGCTTCGACCGGCTCCTTACCTGCGATCTCCTGGTAGGGCACGCTGGCCAAACTGAAGCCCTTGGCACTGTACGCCTGCCGCACCTCGCCGCAGCTCCGCGCCTTGCCCTCGGCCCCCGCGGCCAGCGGCGGCAGCAGCAGCAGTGGCGGCAGCAGCAGCAGCAGCAGCCCCGCTGGGGCGCAGCGCCGCGCAGCTCCCTGCGCCGCCGGCATGGCGCGGCGCGCAAGTCCCGCGCAGCGCGCAAGTCCCGCGCCGCCGCCGCACCGCCGCGCCGCCACCGCGTCCCCCGGCTGTGGGGGCGGCGGGCCGGGAACCCCCCGGCCGACGAAGCAAACTTTTGCGAGACAGGGGGGAGATGGACGCGCACACACCACACACATGCGCGCACAGCGGGGATTAGGAGCGTCTACCCCTCGGCTCCTTATCCAAATGCAAAGCGCTCTCGCCTCGCGCCAAAAAAAAAAAAAAAAAAAAAAAGGAGAGAGGAAAGAAAAAAAAAAGGAAAAAAAAAAAGGAAAAATGGAAAAATTAAGGTATAATAATCTGGCAGTAGGTTGTGAAGATTGAAACCGCGGGCGCGTTGCTGAGAGCGGAGTCCCGGGGCAGACAGAGCTCGATCTGCCGCGGAGCTCTGCCTGCCGCCTCTGCGAGGCTGGAGGTGGTGGGAAAAGCAGCCGGTGTGGGGATGGACTGGACAGCAGCTCTGTGCGTGCCTGTGTGTCTGTGTGTGTGTGTGTGTGTGCGTGTGCGTGTGCATGCGTGTGGTGCGCTGGATGCGTGTGCCTGTATTTACGGAATCCGGGGAAACCTCTGCTCCGCGCAGCGCTGGAGCAGCCTCCTGAGCCAGGCAGGGAGAAATCCTGGAGACAGACACAGCGAGAGAGAAACACACACACAGATACACAGAGAGAGAGAGAGAGAGAGAGAGAGAGAAACGTGCTACACATTGCATCGCTGAAATACAGGAGCAGAAAGCAAATCCTGGCGTGGATTGCTGTTTGCTGGCAGAAGGAAGGAAAAGCACACACATCCCTGAAAACTTCCTCTTCGCCAAAATTACAAATTACCTGCCATCAAGAAGTCAGAAAAAGACACTCCTTGAATGTAGCATCAAGTTTGGAGGCACATAAATACATTTTTATTTCAATAATTATTATTCCCTGCATACATTAAGTACCTGAGCTGAGGAGCTAGAACAAAGATAAGTCCATTGTCTAAAGAAGAGAGAAGGAAGGATGTTTCTGTGCATTAGTCAAAGAATGAGGAGGAAACAATAAGGGTAGTCCTTGGCCTAGGTTATTCGTGCTGCTGCAGAAGGGGAGAGCAGGGGACAAAACCATTAATTACCCCTAGCAAACAAACATCTACAAAGAACTGAATGTGGAAACCGAAGGAAATTCCTGTGAGGTGAATTCAGTCTCTGCTTAGGGAGAAAGAAAAATGCTCTGTTCTTTAGTTTTTGTTAGTAAAACCCGAAGTTACAGGTTTATTGAAAAGGTTTATTGAGAAGTGTGACATTTTGCCAAAAGTGTGGTGATAGAAATGTCAGACCCAGGATAAAGTGAAGAAAACCGACAGAAGAGATAAAAGACCATCAGCTTGGAATTTTGTACAAAGTGGAAGGGCTCCAAAGAAAGCCCAGGTCGGAACGTGCTCTAAGCCAGTGGCTTTAGCAGCCCCTTAGAAACATAACATCTTCTGCCAGGTGCATTATAGGCAGGAGGTAAAAACTCTTCTATTTTGGTACCCACACTGATAGGCTTTTTGTGGTGGACACACCATTTGCATCCTTTTTCAGCTAGACCTTATAAAAAAACTAATGGGTTTCACGACTAGTCAAAGTATCTCTTTAATTTGTTCTTTCAGAAGTGGCACAAGTGACCACTGGTTGCTGAATTAAAAACTAATGTATATAACATGGTGAACAAAGCCCTCCTTCCTCCTTCTTCGCATGATGTGTTTCAGGTTAAAGTGCTCTGGGGCAGAGATGGATTTGATTCTGAGTTGCCATATATCAGGGAGTGCTCAAACCTCAAAGTTGTTGGGTAAAAGATAGGCTTTAGGCTTTTCCTACCTCAATTTTGGGAAGCAACACATTAATTCATTTGCATAAGCACTAAAATGAAACATTTTATTTTAGTTAAATGGGACATTTTAATCACCAGGGAACGTTTCTACTTCTTTTGCATTTCTGTGGAAAGAAATAATAGCACTTTAAAAAATCTGGTTTTAATATTTTTGCTTGCTTGGCAGTTGGACTGAAAATCAATCATTTACCCTCTTGCAGACTCCCTTCCACCACTTCAGTACAGTAACAGGGAAGATTGCTTACAATGAAGACTTTGCCATGCATCTGCTAGCCAAGCTTTTTTAATCCCCAGGTTATTCCAAATAGAAGGTGTTCGTTCATATCAAATGTTACTGATATATCTTTTTGCAAAGTTTTTTCTAGAATTGTGCCCAAAATGTGGAAGACAAAGAATTTTTAACCTTTGTTTTCAAACACTTATATAAAAAATGCATTAAAAATAATAGTTCACACCCCATCATAATAAAAACATCAATGCAAAGTGAAGCAGCAGCCAGAGTTAATTCCTCCAACTGCCAGAACACTCTGCCCCACACAGCTGAGGCAATTTTATGGTGTAGTAACGGAACTATGAAATCTCTAAACAATAAGTACAAAAATACATATTGAAACGCTGTCATTTGCCATGCAGCCATCATCTCAGCTCTGAAAGATTCAAGGATATGGTGGAAAAGCCATGATTATGGATTGTAAACATTAAAAAGTGTAGTACAGAGGCGTGAGATTGAGATTGTACAAAAAAGCTTTGCTTTTTTATTTTTTTCACTTTAGAAACCAGATAAATGATGTTACGTTGAAAGGTACACTGATTTATTATCAGGTCTTATCAAAAAACTCTCATAGATGTCCTGAGTATTAAGGAGACTGCATAGACAAAAGCATCTTTCACCTGACTTGACAATAAAGCTTCAGCAAATGTCAAAATGCTGTATAACTCAACTTCACATATATATAAGAAAAAAAAAAAAAGAGAAAAAGAAAAGCTGGCTTCTAGATTCACCATTAGATCTATGTGCTTTGTAGATTTTCTGCTTTCACATAATGGATTTCTAGCAAGAAGGTTTCATGGGTTGAGGCAATAATTGGTGAGACTCTCAAATGTCCAATAGAATTATAGTTGATGAAGTGGCTCTGATGTTTCAGTTGTTTCTGCAGGTGGAGAATTGCTTCTGTGCAATTAGCCCGTCTGCACCATTAAGCCCTGAAGCACAGCAGAAGCTGTAGCTCTGAGAAGGGAGGGCTGATAGCTTTCCTGTCTTCATCTTAAAGGGAGATCCATCCCCACACAGGTTTCCAATGCATTTTTTTTTAGAATACAGAGCACATCCTGATGTTGAGGACCAAATCACTTCCGCTTAGGCTGTATACCTCAATACGGAAATCTGAATGTGCTTCCATTTCTATAAAGCTGTGTGGACAAATGTGAAGAAATTATATGAAAAAAAATGTTCTTATTCTCTGTTTACAGTGTCTACTCCAGGTGGACATGGTTCTTTAAAAGCCTAGAAATCATTAGTTTTATGGTGATGTGAATGAACTGAAACTATTAATTTGCCCTGAAAAAATTTCCAAAGAGCAGTTCAAACAAGGCATACAATGCAGCATCAGAAGGACCCTTTCAACTGTTTTTTCATGTGGTGTACAAAGCCTTTATAGAAAAACTTCTTCCATACAACACAAACTACTCTTCCTTATCATTCTGTGCTAGAAGGAGAAACTTTTTTTCCCTTGTGCTGTATAGTATTTGCTGCAAAATTAATGCAAAGCCTAGTTCTCTCCACAATGTAAGCTCTAGAGGCACAGGTGTGAAGAGCTCATCCTACTCTTAAAGTTGCACTCAGAAATAGAATTGTCAACACAGCTGCTAGGTAAGTCCTCTTAGAAAAGATTTTTTGGATTCATGGCCAAGAAAAGAGACCTGCTAAATACACAGAATAACGAAATACAACTAGCATTCTTTCCTCTGAAATATTTCAGACAGAAACAATCTAAGATTCCGTTGCTCAGTTACACATAACATAGGAGGCTTAGGATTCCATAAAAAAAGGTTTATAAGTGGTAATCAGTGATATCATATTAATTATAAGCAGTACTGGTTGCTCTTGAAGTCTGCAGGCTTTGCTATTTTGGGCAAATAGCAGCATTTTATTTTAGCTGTTCATTTTATGAAACCTTTTGTGAACAAATGCTAGAAGTTTATGCATAGCAACTGAATGGGTAAGCTGAAATGCCTGGGCTTTGTAGCAACAATACTCAAAGGCTGGACAGAACCATTGCACTTCATAGGTAAGGGTTACAGCAAACATCCAGGGCTGCGGTTCGTAACAATTTTAAATTTGGGGGGTTTTTCCTATCTATTTATTTATTTAAGGTAATGTTATTTAATCTTCCCATTTTTAATAAAAACAACAGACCACAGTGACATTCTCTCTTAAATAAAAAGCTTGCAGTTTGTATTTCCTTAGAAAAGGCCAGTTCCAATAAAAAGGGGAAAATTAAATTATTTTTAGGCCTACAGTTTTTCGTTACAACAAAGAGTGAAACCATCACAGAATGAGAGAGATTCAAAGGGACCTCTGGAGAACATCTAGTCCAACCCCCCTGCACACATATAGGCAAATTCAATTCTTATGCTCAATTTCACTGAAGTCCAAAACATTTTTAAAGCTTGAATAAACATTGGCAAAGCTCCAAAATCCAACTGTTTTTATATTTGTGTAGATCTCACACTGACCAAGGAATAGCATTTTAAATGTTATGTGCTGCTTCTTATGTACTGTTATGATGCTTTCATTCTAAGTAATTGGTCTTCAGCTCAGGGAGGATTTTGACATTATGCTAGATCTTTCAAGAGCAAATGCCACTTTTCAAAAGAAAAAATATATACAAGATCAGGTTCATTTTCAAGCATATACTTTTATGAATCTCTTCTTCTCTAGTTAATCCATGGATAAGATGCAACATCTGTTCTGACTCTTAACTCTACAAAAAGATTACCTTAAAGATTCCTAAAAATGACTAAGCAATTTTTTATCTTTATTTTCCTTTACCATCTTACTGGCATTAGAAATTAATAATTAAAATAAAATAGCACTTCATATCTAAAGTCAAAGAAAAATGTTAATTTCCAAATAGCATTTAGACTGTGGGTTAATATTTTTGGGACATATTACTTACTTTCAAACATAGATGTATATACAAGACACCAAACTACTATTGTGGCAATGATATTGTACTGCCACAATATTACTGAGTTGAGAATATTAAATATGTAATATCGCTAGAAAAATAGCATTATTTAGTTCATAGGTCTGAGTAATGTAAAGCCAACAGGTGTCCATTGGTGACAGTTTTCACTCCTATTTTATCCATTTGCAGGATTTTTTTTTTTATTTCTGTTCATCTGAAAGTTGAGGCAATGTTAGCAACTGACAGAAGACAGTATTTTTGGTAGAAAAGTACAATATAATGTATGCGTTAAAGCTGTGAATGTGAGGTTTATAGTTTTTAAATTACAGTTTCCAAGTAATGTATTTAAAAGTATATGATATGTTCTCTGATGAAGATCAAAGGGCTTAATATATTTTGTAAATTACAGCTATAATGATTCCATTTGCAAAAGATGTAATTTACTCATCTATTTTCATAATGAATGGAAGCCTAACAAATCACACAAGCTTATATATTCAGCAAAAATAAGAGACACCTTATATTTGACTTGACATGTGAATTATGATAATAGTTGAGATTTTATTGGAATGTAATTTTTTTTTCTTCATTTCGTGGCATACTCACGTTGTCAGCTTTCTTGGGTGCTATAAAACAAAATATCTTTTAGGCATATCAGTGAATCAAGTGCAGGAAAAGGTTGCAATTGTGCGTTCATTTTTGTGCACATGCATGTGTACTGGAAGGCTGTGAGAAAGGAAAGTGCAAGTTCTTAGGTAAAGACAGGCAAGAAACCTCCTGTGAGAATTAAAGGAAAACACACCTCAGGCATAGTTATATGATTTAATTTTTCTTGGCACTTTTAATAGAATGATGTCATCTTGTTCTTGTTCTGGGATAAGCATGGCGTGCTTAATAATCAAAACAGGATATTGTATAGAATGTAAAAGAATGGATAATTTTCTCTCTTTCCCATGTATGTCTAATACACATTTATCTGGGTTCATGGAGGCTAGAGAAGCTAATGGAAAAGAGCTGAAAACTGATAAATACACAGAGTCAACTTCTGTCTCAGGAATAACTTGAGCAACCAGTTTGCTCAAGATCACAGATTATGTCTATAAATTTGTTCTTTTCTGTGCTTTCCACTGGCACATGCTTTGGGCCACTGCTGGAGAAAGAGCAGCCTTCTAGGTCTACCCTTTGCTCAAAATCAGTATGGCTATTTGTGTATTATACTCTTAAATTATTTTTGATCTTACATACATAAACCAGAAGATAACCTAAGTTTAAAGTACATGCTTATCCCTTTGTGTCTGGAAAAACATACCAGTTTCTGAAGTGCATTCAATGAATTCAGATCCCCATCAGGAAGCAGTGCAGACACCCCCTCATACACGTGTGTGCCTTGCAAATCTCTCATAAACCAACCGCACCATGCATGTGCTACAAGGATTGTCAAAACCTTACTTTTTTCTATTTCCCACCTAGTTAGGACAGTTTGCAGGAATTACCATGTTCAACAAGATCACTGGGTGGAAAAAATACAATATTTTTCTTCAAGAAATATGTTCTGCTTCACAGGAAAACACAGGTCCTCCCATCCCTCCCTTGCAGTAAGTCCCCCTGAATTGTTACTGAGTGGTATTCCATGGAAGGGAAATTTTTTTTTCAGTCCCAGCAGTGGTTTCTAGTTTAATTCAAGGCAGCTCATGCCCATTTGACCTTTAAACGGCAAAACTGGTAGGATTTTATTAATATCAGTGTAAAACTCTTAGGGCCTTCTTTTATCTTCAGGACACTAAATTCCACACATTTAGTTGAATAAAAGGATCATTCCTCCTAGAGTGATGAAAGCTCAAAGAACCTCTCTTGTAGGTTTACCTGCCTACTGTTCAGATAAATACCTGTCTGCTACAGCCTTATGTTCATGTTTGGCAAGCTACAAATCCAAGCTCAGTGGGGACAAAAAGGTTTATTTTTTTGTGAGAAGTTCACCCCACTTCCTCCAGGATGCTTTTTGTAGATATTACAAAAATAGTGTGTTATTTTAATGGTAGTCATCTTCAGGGAATTCTGTTGATTTTCATTTTTGATGCAGAAAAATCAGGTATTGATCTGTCCTTATTCAATTCTTTGTTGGTTAATTTAGTTTCAGATAGCTTTTACTGTACTGCTTCAGTCCTGCTTTGTAGTTCCTAGCATTACCTTTAACTCTTGCGAAAATTAGCTATCATATTCTGCCTCCCTCCAATCTTCAGGCAGTAGCTGGCTTTAATTATAAAACGTGTATTTGTTAAGTAGCTTGAATGCTTTATTTTTACTTCCAGGCTCACAAGGTTTAGGAGAATGCCTCTTTCTGTGGAAATTATTTTCATTACCCCCATGTGAACCCTTCACCAGGATGCTTCAGTGTATCTTTCTTTGATACTTCTTACCTCTGTCAGCAAAATGATCATTAGTATAACTTTTTTTTTTCCCCCTCCAAAGGCCAGAGTCTTAATGTTAGGATTTCAAAACAGTGCTAGGAGTGGGAAAGCCAGGATTTCATTTGCAGAAAGGAAGGGGGCGGGGGGGGGTGGGGGGTGGGTGGGAAGGTGCTTTCTTTCCCCTCTTCAAGTACTAGTTTGCAGTTTCCTCTGCAACAAATACAAAATTGTAACCCTTAAAAATAAACCAGTTCCAGAGCAGATAAAACACATGGGGGAGACTGTGGGAACCTAGCAGATAAAGGTGTGCATCTTTGTATAGTATCCAGCAGTCCACCTGCCCCTTATTCATGGCTTGTTCCCCAGTGATACCTAAGGAGCATCTGATTCCATGGACATGTAACAGCGCAGAAGGTGGACAGTTGCCTCCAGGCAACCTTTGAAAGACCATTTAACTAACCTGACAAGCTGCAGATATTTGACTAAAACTGATACAGTTTTAGGGTGGGATCCTCGTAAAAACAGCAGGCTTGTGTCCTGCCTTCCCTACATAAGAATTGCTGAGGTAAGAGAGAGCCTGGGAATCACTTTCAGCCTCAAATCTTTGAAAGTAAGTTTCTCTGCAAAGTCAGAATATCAACTCATATATCAATTCCTTTAGAATAAACAGAAGAAATGTATGAGACATTTTTCTGTTATCTGTGATTCCTGTGGGAGATTTGTATAGGAAGATTGCTGAATATGCAGAAGGTCATTTATATGCCTATTTGTACTGTTCTCTGTGATTGCCAGAAAAAAACCTTGGATTTTTTACACTTTAGTATTGCTATTTTCAGTAGTGGTGGGATCCCATAACTTTGAGGTCCCTTCTAGCATAAGTTATTCTATGACTTTGTGACCTCAATGTGATATGCTGACTTTTGAGTGAGAAATAAAGTTATATAAAGAAAACAACAAAAAGAGTTCTGAAAAGAACCTGGTGCCTCCATCTTTTTTTGTGGTTCCATGGGACAGATCTCAGCAACAGGAGTCATGAGCATGACTCTTTGCTGCTTGTCAAAGTAGAACAATGGAGCTGGCTTGAGAGGGCTGAAACTGAAATGTACTTCTTTGAGGCTGAGTATAATAGCAGCTCTGTGGTGTCCATGCTTAGAATGCAATCTTGTGTATTCGTTTCTTCCTGGACATTTTAATGGACTCTTGCTTTTAACTCTATGTGTAGCAACTGGACTCATCTTGGATGAACAATAAGCATTAGCCCATATCCTTTCTATGTTTCATTAATAAGCACATTCTTCTGTTTTGCTAAAATGGCTTCCTGCTGCTCATTTTCAAGCTAAAATATGTATAAATCCTATCACAATTTAGATTTACAAAATATGCATCTGACAAAACTCAAAATTCTCAGAGTGCCTTTGGAGACCTTCTTAGAAACCACAAGTATCTTAATGTCAATTTAAGTGATCCTTGGTATTTTGGCATATATTCTGTGCAGAACCTTTTGTAAACCTGAATCTGCATCTCTTGATGCTCTAATTACATCATATACTTGTCTTTAAATGCAAAGCTCGAAAAAACCTAGGCAAACGTCTTCCAACATATGAGTTTTCTTAAAAAACAAAGGTGTTAAATTACTCTCTTTTCAGTAGACCTATTGCAATTGATATCTTCACACATACTGTCCCTACTTCTATCTTACTAGATATATGTATATTGCTTATGTTTAAGTGTGTATGCTGAATGCTGGGTAGTCAGTCTAACCATGTGCAGTAGTCTGCATTTAAACATGCATAGTCTATCCACGTGCAGAGTCTTTTTGTCTGGATTTCAGGTTAGATTTACTGGAGTCTTATGACTTTGGCTGCTGAAAAAATCCAGATCAATAGGCAGAAAAATCAACTGAGATAACTGTTAATGTGCAAAAACATATTGCCAAACAATAGATCGCTTACAAATAGAACAATTGACAAATACAGAATGGACTAATGCATCTTAGCAGAATAAAACATGTGGAGAGAAAAAATGAAGGAAAACCCAAAAAACATTTCTTGCTGTTGCTAGAATTTTCATATACGTCATACTAATACGTCTGTGAACCCTTTCAGATCATTTAAGAGTAGTGTTGAAAGCCAGTCCAAAACGAAGCCTTAGATTTTGGTAGAGTTATCATGCCCCAAGTACCCAATGCTACAGCACAAAAGCTTCAAGAAGCCCATGAGATTGTGTTTGTGTCCTAGTAATTCCTCCCTGTGCATCTACTCAAGGAATTAATTTGCATGTAAGCTAAATTTTTTTGTACAATGTTTTCAGAGAAGTTTACTGAAGAGATTTGCTTCATCATGTCTGTAAATTACAAGTCTGAACATCACTTACGTACTAAACTACACACAGCCTGCAAAAATACAAAGATTAAGCAGGAAACTCAATAATTGAAGTCTTAATGCAGGGGTTATGTAAGGTACATGCTAATATTTAGCTGAAAAGAATATTTCCATACCCCATATGCAATCTGTGCATCACATGATCTTCTCAGTTCTTGTCAGTTTGTAATAAAGTTAACACTGGCATTTTGAAATATAGTGTGGTTGCTGGAGTGAAAGACAGCAGGATGAATACCGTGCAGTGTACATTTTCTGCTGTGGTGGGTAAGAAAGATTTCACTCACTAACTCCATTGTCATCTTGAATTCAACCCTGAAATACTTTGCAAAGCTTCTAGAAATATGTTTATGTGCTCTCATAAAAGTGGCAGATCATCTGAATTTGAAAAGCACAACTTATTTCACATTTTTCAAAGTATATGCGGAAGTAGCACACTGATAACATGAGAAAGAAGTCTGCTTTGCATTTGCAGAGGTAGTATAAAGTTTTTGAACACTAAAATAGGATATAGATTTAAAGATAATTAATGACAAGACATTGAATACTGCAAATAGGCATATAAGCCTCTTTATAGAAGCTATGCTCATCCTCAAGAAGTTTATGCTCAAGCTGCTATCTTAAATTTATCAATGTTAATTTGTTTTTGGAAAAGAATGACAGTTTGCCACGAATTTATGGGGTAGTAGACATATTTATCATACTTTTTCTTCTTATTTGATCAAAGAAAATCAAGAAAATACTGGCTCTGTTCTCTGACCATTATGAGCAATGGTGCCATTCCTTGCTTTGAAAAGAGATTGAGTGATGAACTTACTTCTTTAAAATTATGCATTAGGTTTAGAATTTTTGACTGTACATTCTACATATGATTTAAATATACTTTGTATTATGACCCAAGTTTTGGCATTTGTTACGTAGAGAGATTTATTACTGGAGTTACGGGTAATAAAAAGTCAAACTTAAGACAAATATCCTTTTATCTCCACTGAAAATCTTTGATAGTTACGTGAAAGTTCCACAAAAACACAATAGTTGTAACTCAACATCTCATTTATCATATTTAATATTCGGGAGTTTTGTTTGACTTTGTTGTTGTTGCTTCAGTTTTGGCTTTTATTTTTGTCTCCAAGTGTAACAGTGTGAGAGCTGAAATCCCTGTCCCACGCCGACAATAACCAGGCTAGCTCAGTCTGGAAGCAAATGAAAGCTGTATTTACAAGCAAATCTACAACCTATGATGAAATGCAATGAATGTGTACAAATATACACGATTCAAAACATTTACAAATATGTACAGTCAACAGAAAATCACAACCAAGCCCCCTTTGCTTCCCCCAAGGGGCCTCCCCTCCAGCCAGAAGGAATCCCCCCCAGACCTCCCTGGCAGAAGGCAGAGAGTCAAGAAGCAGAGAGGCTGTTAGACTTAGCTTGTCAAGGTCAGTGTGTTATCTTCAGCCAGAAAAGAAGAAGCAGCCAGACAGAAGCCAAGCAAGCCAAGAACTGCCCAACTCCCCAATCTTGTTTTGAGTAAAGATTCTTAAACATTTCTCTCTCTCCAATGGAAGTATTCAGAATAATCATTATTTTGCTTTCTTACACCCAATAGTGATTTATTTACATTCTTTCACTTCCTCTGCTTGAACTTTGTGAAGAAAAATTAAAAAGACAGTCTTAAAAACATCACACCAAGTTTTACCAAAAAATTAGGGGGAAAAGAAAATTGAAGCCTAAAAACTTTTCTTAACATAAGGGAATTGGATTGTGGTTTTACAAAAAGGTTATGAAAACTAACATTCAGAATAACAATAATTTTATCAATTAATTTAAAAGCAAGACAAGGATATGATCCTTTTGTTAAATAAAAATATTTGATCAGTTTTCTAGAAATGCTATAAGTTATGTTGTTACCTGAAAGGTTGTCACAACAAAATTATAATGAGGAATGATGCAAACTTCAAATTAGCATACCTAAATGATTTCCCTACCAAATAATCACATAGGAAAAAAAAAAGTTTAAATAAAAGTGCTCAGTTCTGCTGGGTTGTGTTACAAGCAAAGAAAATGACAGGTTAAGGTTTTGATGGGAAATAATCACCAGATTTTATCAATAAACTTTTCATCCCTGTCTATATTTCTTCATCAAATCTGCAATTTTATTGATTACGTTCCTCTGCTTATTACAGAGTCTGTGATTAACCATACAGCTAGCAAAGGTGACCAGTGTTAATCAGACTCCTGACAGTGATCACTGCAAAAATATTCTCAGTGTGAAATAGCCATCAGACCTGTACCAGGGACATATTTATGGAGGTATTAATTTAGCAGAAGAAAGATGTTTTGCACCTAACAAAGCTTGGCCAACGTATTAGCACTTGAGAAATTTACAAGATAGTTGTTTTCCAAAGGAACCAAAATATTTAAGCTCAAAGGAGGAGAAGGATGTTTACAAAGTCTCCAAACAGAAAGACAGTGACCTCAGTTCAAATGTTTACAGAACATTAGTGACCTATTCAGTGACCCCATATATTTCTGCTTTATCTTATCTGTTTAACCACTAAATACATCTTAATGTCCAAAAGGGTATATCCAGAATGTTGGTGATTTTAGGTGAGGAGTGAAGCCAGACATTTTCAGATAAAAGATCCCACAAAAGATAAAGCTGTAGGCTCTTTTGGCCTATGAACCTCCCAATATCAGTTATCCCATCTGCTACTTTGGGAAGGAAAAGAATGAATGTAATATATGTGGGAATAATAATCCTCTTGTGGGCCACTCCTCATCAAGTTAGTGCTTTCTCCTTTCTGATTTCCCTGTGTATGTTATTCTGTGAATGCCACAAACAAGAAGGTACAAATCACACCTCTACAAATTCCATACACATGTAAACAGTCAGCTGCAATTTTTAGTAACAAAACCCCCTTATAAAACTAACTAGACTGAATTGACCCAAGACACTATTTCTCACTAAAGGAGTATGCTGGTGGAATGAAATACCAAGAGAGTAATAACAATATTCATTTTAATATTAAAATAGGAAATATATAGAATTAATATTCACAGCAAGTAATCATAACCCTAGACTTCAAGAGGGCTAACTTTGTCCTCTTCAAAGACCTCGTTTTGGGGGTCATCTCTAAGTACATGGAGTAGCCTGCATGGATTTACCAAGGGGAAGTCATGTTTGACTAATGTGATAGCCTTCTATGGTGGTGTGACTGAATAGATAGATGCAGGGAGAGCAGTGGATGTTGTCATCCTTGACTTTATCAAGGCTTGTGACACTGTTGCTTAGAAAAGTGGATGGTGAGATGGATTGAGAACTGGCCAAACCAGAGAGCCTAGAGGGTGTGATTGACTGCATAGAGTCCAGTTGGAGGCTAGTGGTTTTCCCCAGGGGTCAGTTTTGGGTGCAGTCTTGTTTAACATATTCGTCAACAATAGAGATGAAGAGACAAAGTGTACCCTCAGCAAATGTGCTGATGATACAAAACTGGGCGGAGTGGCTGACACACCAGAAATCTGTGCTGTCATTCAGGGAGACCTGGACAGACTGGGCAGCTGGGCAAAGATGAACCTGATGAAGTTCAACAAGGGGAATAAGGAATAAGACCATGCACCATCTCAGGCTGACCTGCTGGAGAATAGCTCCACAGAAAAGGACCTTGGAGTCCTTACTGGTTGATAATAAGTTATCCGTGGGACAGCAATGTGCCATGGTGGACAAGAAGGCCAATAATATACTTGGGTGCATTAAGAAGAGTGTGTCTAACAAGTCAGGGCAGGTTCTCCTCCCTCTCTACTCAGCCCTAATTAGACCACATCTGGAATATTGTGTACAGATCTGGGCTCCCCAGTTCAAGAGAGACAGGGAGCTACTGCAGAGAGTTCAGTGGAAGACTATAAGGATGATTAAGGGACAGCAGCATCACTTACAAGGAAAGACTGAGACACCTGGGGCTGTTTAATGTAGAGAAGATAAGGCTGAGTGGGGACCTTATAAATATCTACAAATATCTGAAGCATGGCTGTCACGAGGATGGAGCCAGTCTCTTTTCAGCGATACCCAGTGATAGGACAAAGGGCAATGGAAGTAAACTCAATCACCAGAAATTCCATCCCAGCATAAGAAAAAACTTTTTTACTGTGAGTGTGATGGACCACTGGAACAGGCTTCCCAGAGAGATTGTGGAGATCTTCAAAATCCACCTGGGCACGTTCCTATGTAACCTGCCCTAAGCGGTCCTGCTTTGCAGGAGGGTTTGGACTTGATGATCTCTGGAGGTCCCTTCCAACCCCTAGCATTCTAGGATTCTATAACCTTGGATAACAGGAGGAAAATAAGGAAAAGAATATTTATTCCATAATAATAATGGTATATAGGATTGATAAATTGTGTTATTTACTAGAGTTTTATAGAAAACAAGGAAGGAAATAATCTTTTTTTGAAAAAAAAGTGCTTTTTAGGCAACTTTTAGCCTCTTTGCAATAGAAATGTTCCTCTAATGAATTCATTGCTAGAATATGTTCTTATCTCAATCTCTCTGTAAACTCTGAGCAAAACCATTCTGAGGTGGTAGAATCATGCCATTTGAGTCACAGCGTAATTCTCCAGATGCTGGAAAATGACAGGGTTTTACAGGAAAATATTTATCTATTTAAAGAAGCCAACAGAAGTACATAGTATTTAATCATCTCAATTTTATTACTTATCTGAGATGGTCTAATGTACTGAATGCCAGCTTACAAAACATTTAAAATTCCATTGCAGAGACTGCATCCCATTGCTTTCATACAGGAGATACAGAACAGAAATTTTAGTGTCTTCACTATTTGTACTTTCACTGTTATTCAAAGGTCCTCAAAGTTATTCATGAAAAAAAAAACACAAAAAACAAACAGCAAAACCCCGACAAAAACAGAGAGCAGGAAGATAGGATTCTAAGAGCATAAATTAACTTATTTTCAGAAAATCATTCACGATCTTTCATTTAAACAAAAAACACACTTACTACAGCATGCCTGCACTTCTGTACCTAATTCCTTCTGTTGGACTCAAAAAAAAACAAATCCTAATACATATTACATGAAGGAAACATACAAAGAATGTTAACAAAAATTTTAAAGCACCTTTTCATAAAATGATTAGACCAGTAGAACTGGAAGACTGCAAATTTCAAATATTGGTAACCACTTTTGTGTTTTCGGACCATGCAGGGTGAGTTACTACAATGATTGATCCAGTCATTTATGAACATATCTTATACTATAAAGTTATTATGGGGAATAAATTACTCTGTATTACCATTTGTGATTCTGTTATTCACCCCTAAGGATGCCTATGAAAATTATTAAAGAATTAGGGGTCATATGAAAAAGAAAAAAAGAACACCTTTCATAATAAGGGATTTAAGAAGCTCTATTTAATCAGTTACTATGAAACAGTTAAGAGAGTGTTGAGTTACATTCTACCTATACCTGTATAGGAAAATATTTCAAATCGACTGCTCAACAGCATTGCAAGGTGTATTGCTAGGGAACTCAGTTGGACAAAGCTGGAACTTCAGGCACTGACTCTTCTTTTAAGATGAGGTTATTTAATCCTTGGAAGCTTACATTGGGAGGTGTTTAAAAATATGATGGAAGTTATAGACTGGATACAGAGATTATCAGGTGAGGTCCTAGGCAGTTATGAGGTTAAACTGGGGTCAAGGTGTTAGTATTTATGCGTATTCTACATTAAACATTTGCTTGCATATAACCAAACTGAAGCAGAAAATGTCACTGAACCTAGTAGTCTTCAGTGCACACAGAAAACATTATTCATCCTATACATGTGATTTATCACATTGCATGTAAAAACCCATTCTCTTTCCCTGATGCATGACCTGACAGTGAGGTCTTCTGATGTGCTCACAGTGAGCAGCTGGGAGTACCAATGACAGGAAACGTGCTTTCACAGAATCACAGAATCACACCTCCGAGAAGAGTCTGGCTCCATTCTCCTGACACTTGCCCTTTAGATATTTATAACCATTAGTGAGATCCCCCTCAGCCTCCATTTCTCCAGGCTAAACAGGCCCAGCTCTCTCAGCCTTTCCTCATAACGTGGATGTTCTAGTCCTCTAATCACATCAGTGGCTCTCCACTGGACTCTGTGTAGTAGTTCCTTCTCCTTCTTGAACTGGGGAGCCCAGAGCTGGAGGCACTAGCCCAGATGAGGCCTCACCAGAGCAGAGCAGTTTTGCACCAGTTCAGTCCAGCATGATACAAAGTAACTGTTAGGCAAAAAACCTCCCAAAATGGTTCAATGTCTTTTTTCATACTTTTGCCTGGGAGACAGAACATGGTTTATTCTGGGAGATGTCCCACTTTTTAGATACTTAAATCTTTCTGATGTGTCTCTATTTCATCTTTCCTTAGAATGTAGTCAGATAGCTCATTCTAATTCAACATGGAGATTAACAGAGGGAATTTTCATTACTTCCACTCTATTTTCTCATGCTCTTTCCACTCTGTGGGTCACCAGCACATCTTGCCCTCCCTTGACTTCCTTCTACAGTTCCATAATACCAAAAAAAAAAATGTAAAATGATCCAAACTTTGTCGGTGCTTTGGCAGAAAAAGTGGTGGCAACGCAATAGAACAGGAGGAAGGAAAAGGGCCATTAAGAAAGCAGAGGGTAGGACTGCATGACCTTTTTCCATCCATGAAACCTTGGAAAATATATGGGGACATTCATTGTTGTGGTTGAGGAGAGGAATATTTGTTAATTGACCTCACAACAATAAATAATAACCGATATGGCAAACAGGTATTAATAAAAATAGCAACCTTTTATTAATGAAATATGCCAAAACTCATTAAAAGGATCGTTGTACGGTTGAAAGATATATTTACAATGGAATTATGCAGTCTTAGGGCAAAATGCAAACTATTCTATGCAAATTAGGAGGCAACAACTGGAAAAGAGAAGGTCCCCGAGAGCAGTTAACACTCAGTTACAGTGGGAGGAGGCTCGATAAGAACCGTTAAACCCAAAGGGCAGTGAATTAATTACTCACAGCTAGTTTCACTCACACAGAGATGCTGCTCCTGCCGTGTTAGCTTTGGAGGGCTCTCTTAAGGCGCAGCATGACAGATAGCCAGCAAGAAGAGTTTACTGCATGGTCACAGGCTGATCTGGCTTCAGTGGACAGCAGGCAGTTAACGACACTCTTCGCGACGGGCGCTTGCTTGGTTTCTGGGTAAACTGAGGCACGGCACGATTCTGGTGGCAAGGGGAAGCAGGCTAGGCTTGTGGCTTCTAGGCTTGTGGCTTCTCTGGCTTGCTGTGTATGGCTCGTGGCTTTATCCCAGGCTCTGGACCAGGCACTCGATGCAGGGCAGGGCAACTCGAGGTGGCAAGGCTTGAAACAAGGCTTCAGCAGGTTTGAGCAAGGCAAGTCAAGGGTGGCTACCAAGTCACTTGTATATATACAAATTGTTAGAGATCAGTTGGTCCAATGGGGCACTGAAGCTAACATGTAATTGCCCAATGGAAAGGCGTTCTGCCAGGCTATAACCATAAAAGGCAGAAGCAAGGACTTGTATCTGGAGGAGCAGTGGTCAGCTTACGTGCTCTCACCCCAGATAAACATCTTGTTTACCAGACAGGCAGCAGTCCTGTCCCCTTTGTTCCTTTTCCTGCGTTGCCCTGTTTTCCTGCAGGAGGGAGGGGAGAGAAAAGAACCCTGTCTAGACATCTTCAGGCCTGTGTGGGTTTGTGCTGGGCCATGTCATGGCCCTATCAGGACATTCATACATGTCACTTCATGTAGGTTGGACTTCCACACGTACCTGGCAAGAGATTTCAGGTTCTCTTTTGTCATCAAATACCAAGCAGAAAAAAAATATGATAGAGAGTAGTCGTTATAATAAGGGAAGGGATAATTCCTCTGTAAGCTCTGTAGCGTGTTACTTTCTCCTACTCTTGGTGGTCTGATGGAACAAGTGTGCTCCTGATACAGATGTCCTACCTCCCTGACCTGGCTGTAGCTTGTTCTATCAGATTGTATTAACGTGTCACTTATTAACATACTAACCTCTGACAAGTTAAAGGTAATAGGCAAAAAGAGCAAACACCTATCCTTTACAAAACAAAATTTATCAGAATACAGAATACAGTTTTACTGAGATCCAGTAGCTGAACAGAAGTGTGATGATCAGTGTATTAAAAATTTATAGGAAACATTTTCCAGAACAATCAGTAATCTGAACTCAGAAAACTTTTAATATATGTTTCTCCTCCTACCCTTACTATCCTAAACAGTACTGCCACGTTTTTACCTTCAGAGAAGAGAACAGATTTGACACTTGGTCAGCCTCAGATTCTCTGCTTTTTGAGACCATATCTTTTTTCCCCCCCCCCCCCAGATCATATTTCATATGCTTTGTAACTGGGATTTCTTTATCCTGTTTCTTACCATTTAGGGTTCAAATACGCAGCCAGTACAACAAAAAACAGTAAAGAGACTATTCACTCACCTGATCCAGTCTGACATGATAAAAATTTTAACTCAGCCCTTGCTATGTGTCATTTAGTAATAAAAACATAACAGAAAAGAAAACAACTCACTGGGCAGTATGTAATGTAAAAATACATCAGTAGCATATGACAACGTACAGAAGTAAACCCTTGAGAGAAACACTAGTAACTCATTCTTGCCATAACAGAACAATATTTCAAATCAATTTACTTTATGTCCATGCAACTTATTATCCTTGACTGTATTGTGAGGTTGTGAAGTCTGTCACTTGTTGAAATAAAATACGTTGCGGATTTAGTTGAACAGACTAGGGGGATTTAGAAGATATAACCGGAGTACTTTGAAATATTTCCTTTTTCTAACAGTTGAGAGTTGATTTAGTAAATGGGAGGATAGACTATTAATCAGATAGCACTGAAAAAATGTGAGCTAACCTTAATAATAATAAGTAGGTGAAATTATAAATTAGTTTAATTAACAGGAAATATATATTAGCTGATTCAGATAATTTACCATACTGAGCATTCATGCTTATTTCATTAAGGAAGAGGGAATGTGTGTGCATGTATATATATATACACACACATATATACATACATATATGCTGCAGTATAGCATAATAGTTCAGTATAATTTCACACTTTTCTTCAAATCCCTTTAGCAAACTATGTGTTTTAAAATGAAGTTCCATTCTGCATTCACACAGCAGCACAGAAACTCTGAGGTTATTGGTGACCTACTCGCAGAACACAACTTCTGTGAAAATGTGCAGGATTTGTAGTGAGTAAAACCAAGGACCTGATTTTTCTTTGGGACAGGTAGAAAATTTGGGAACACCGAACTATGTTTTTTCACACTTAGAATTGTAAACATACATTATTAAATCATCTTATTTACCAAGTAAGGCCTCTCAGACTTTTGTAGGAAAGCTTCCCAATGATTTTGTTCTAAAGCTCATTGTTCATTCTGGCTGCTAAATTTGCAGCTACATCAGCATATACTAAGTTGTAAGAAATAATTTGTCAACAACAGATGACAACATAGTTTCTGCCTAATTTCCAAGGAGATGCGTGTGTACAAGTCACACATTGCATGCATGGAATTACCCTACTGAAATCAGTAAATGAGGTGCTAGTAGGTGCCTCATGGTTTTAAGACTAGAAGACTTCAAGAAATAATCAGTATTTTCTTCTTTTTTCCTTAGAAGTACTTAAAAGATACATTTGAAAAGCTTACATGTACCTTATTTCTCGTGGTCTAAGCAGCCTTCTAGTTTTATACCTTTCATCTGAATCTGAAATTTTCAGACCTTTCTCACTTGCTCTTTTTTCTTCTTTTAAATAACTGAAACGAAAATTAAGGCAGTATAAAATATAAAATCATCATTGTCGTTCTTTCTTTATTGATTTCGATCATGTTTCTCATTTAAGAACCATAAACATTTTTTTCTGGCTTTTGGACTGCATAGTTCCTGTTTCATGCCTGGGAACACCAGCATCTCAAAGTCTTCTAATCATTCTCCTTGCAGCTGTGCTCAGGTATAGTCATGACTGTACTGTACATATCCAAAAGCAGAGTGTTATTTGCTAGCATAATGTATGTGCATTCTTGAGAGTATCTGAAGCCCAACTGACAAGTTTCCAGGAATGTCTGGCATCACGATTGCCAGGGAGAGTTTTGGAGAACAGCCTGAAGACCTAGCCTTCTTTGGTTTCTTTGTTGCTCTCTACTATCCTGGAGCAACCTTAATGTTCAAAACAAGACATTGCTCTGAAAGCATTATAATTTAACAATAAAAAAAAAACCAAAACAAAAAACAAACAAACAAACAAACAAAAAAACCCACCCAAACAAAAAAAACCCAAACAACCAACCAAACAAAAAAAAAACCCCAAACCAAAACAAAACCCAAACCAACCAACCCAAAAAAAAACCCCAAAAACAAAACAAAAAAACCCTCCATGTCTACAGAATTCAGAGCATTTAAAGAGTCATGGAGCTATAGCAGGTGTTTGGTTTGTTTGATTTTTCAAATGATGCCATTTATAAATCATCATAAACCTAGGTTTCTTTTTTTTTGGTTCCTTAGTTTTAGCATATAAAGTAGAAAAGGTTCAAAATTTAAAACTTGTAGTAAGTTAAAGCATGACTAGAACTGTGCTTAAAAAGAACAGGAGAAAATTAATCTTATTGAAGTTGAATCTTATTCTGCCCTGTTAACATTTGACAATATATCATTCATCTTTATGTTTTATGAAAGTTTTGGCTTCACAGGCTGTGGCTTTTTCATGTAGAGCAGGCTGAAACTTTGCAGAGGTACATAAAGTAAGAAACAAAAATGACAGGTCAATAAGCAAGCCTGGATAATATTTCATAGATAAGCCTTATAGAACCCATGAACCTTAATATATATCTGCTGCATGACAAGCCATTGTTTATAAATAAAGCCAATCTTAAAACATCTCAAAATCCTTGCTGCAATTTTATTCTAATAAAATAATCCCTATTTATTATAAAACAAAATAATTTTATATATTTCTATCCAAGGTTAAACTTAATGAAAAATCATTAGTAAGATGAGAGAATAATTTCTTGATAAACACAGTGCTTCTCCACAATGCCATACAGAAAAAAAAACCCACCACCTAGAAAGCTAGTTTATTTGCAACATAATTCACCCCAAAAAATCATTCTTCCATCATGCCCAACTTCTTTGTGCATTAGTCTATCAGAAATAATGCAACATACCTATTTGTGTTCACTCTGAAAAATAATTTTGTCATGTTACTTCTGATAAAAAAAAAAGTAAATAAAGCCATCAAAAGGAGAGATTTGGGGCAGGGAAAGAAGCGGATGAGCATGGCATCTCTGTAAGACCAAGGCTGAAATGCTATGGCAGTGCATGCACTATTGGATCAAGCTCACAGAAATTTCAGAAAAACAGCTGGAGTCATAAGCTGCAGCTTGGAAAAAAGCCATCCAAGAAAACACATCTGATACATTCAAAGGCAAAGGAAAAGACAAAGATTGAGGAGGGTCATGCAATTGCCCAGAAAGCCATATGGGCAAGGAAGAACACTCTCTAAAAAAATAAGTTCATTTTTAACAAAAGATAAGATAGCCATGCACTTTGATATTTTAAGATTTTCCTTCTTTTCATGACCATAGGAAACCTTGTTTCTACTGCCACGAGGACAGTTGCTTGATGGGTCTGCTCCAGCTTCTTTGCAGGATCCCTAGTGCCAGACTTGGACCATCACAGTAACCATGGGAATGTACAGTACAAGAGATGATACCTGAGGTCTGACCCAAAATTGTGGGAATTGGAATATTATGTCTTGCTAGGCAAAAAGAGGAAACTGAACACCAACGTGTCACTGCAAATAGTACTGCATGCAGCTAGCCCAATGCAACTGTTCTGCCTCTGCACTGTGACAAAACACTGTGATTGCTTCATATCTATGCAGGCAGCAATAGCAAAAAAAGACAAATAAAAATCAGGAAAATTTCTTTATTCAGTCATGGTAATTATATTTACCAGGAAACAGTGGGAGATCACATAAACCTACAAAACAATGTGACGTGTGTGCCACATGGGAAAAATTCATACCACAGAAAACAGAAAAATAGAATTATATTAGTTTATACCCACATTTATTACTCAAGTAACTACTCACAGACAATCTTTGGAAATTCTGTCCTTGCCGCCTCCCCTTCTGTTTACATGCCAATAGTACAGGAAAGTATGCTGTTATGCTCTCCTGAATTATGTTATCAACACATCAGATCCTCCAAAAAATATTTCCTGTTTTAATGTTTAATAGTTGTAAATTATGTACACACACACACCCCTTTTTTTCCCCCCATATTGTCATCTAAGGATAAAACTCAGAGTTATTGCTCATACTGTGAGAAGCAGTCCTTTGGGCAAGATCTTTGTTTTCATTTTCTCTGAAACCCTTTAGCTCAACGATTAGAATGATGCTGAGTGTGAAGAATGCACTTGTCAATCATCTAGGGATTTAACTCTGCTAGCCACTCACTAAGCAAATGCTTCCTCCCTCACAGAAACTTTAAAATAGTTTTGCATCTCCTTTTTGGAGAAGAAAGTATGCAAATAGAGATATCCAGAAGCACGAAGGTCAAAAACAGAGGAATTCAGTGTTCAAAGGCAAATGTGGTAGTGGGGTTAACCTGTTCCACAAGTTCCTCATTTATGAGCATGCATGTGAGAATATAATACAAAGAGAGTGCTCAAAAATCCAAGTTTTCATTTTCAGCTGAATGAGTGCATGATATCAGTCAACACTCAGGGAATATAAACACAGAATAATCCATTTTGAGGTAATTGAGCCCTATTTTAGAAAACTTCAAACAGCAACATATATAAGAACATAGTTCTGTAACAGTACAATGTGAATGTGGGAAAAAAAAAAGAAAAAAGAAAACAACAAAACCCAACAAAACAAAACAAAAGAATCATTTTACTATAGTGAAAAATGAAAAAAAAATTAGGTTAGGTAGCTATCTTTATCTTCATACAAATTAGAATAATTAGTATTTTCGTACTCTTTCGGGAAAGGCTGGTAATAATGGTTATATTGCTTATGCAAATAATATACGAATATGCGAAATGGACAGAACCAGATTATAAATCAAAATTCAGCTAAATGATTAGCATGAGTCTATCTCTAGAAAGCAGAAAACCTCATTAAAATCATTGACTCTACATTATTAAAAAAAAGAGAGAGAGAAAACTTTGTTTTTTCTTTCAAAATGTGGAAATAGCATTTACAGAAAAGTAATCTTAACTTCACCTTAAATCTTACTTTTGCTCCCGTTTGGAATTAACTTTGAACAAACACAAGTTCTTTTACAGAACCTGCCTTCCAAAGGGATGAACACAGTTTAGTGTTGAAATAAAATAAATGTGATCATTATAGCAGCTAGAATTCCTCAGACTGTTGAGTTCAGTATGTAGCAAATCCTCCTTCCTGAAGAAAAACAGGGGAAAAAAATAGCTATATTGAATTATTTCCGTAGCTTCACAGACTAAACATATTATCAGAGAATATTCACAGAAGTTTGTCAGGCTTGTTTACTCATGCATTGCTGAGTAAATGCTGGAAATGCTTGGAAAATAGAAGATAGTATTTTACTCAGATATGAATTTTTATATGTATGTGCTTAAATTTTTTAAAGAATAATGATTCTGGCTGTTGAATCTTGAGTCTTTAAAAAGTAATAGCAAAAGGATCAAGAACATTTCTTTATTGTACTTCAGAATGTACAAAACTGGTGCTTTGAAAGTGTAATTCCTTTGAAGTTTTGTAAAAAAAATCAGTATCAATACACATTATTAAAAGTTAAAATAACATAGCATTAACCTTCAAAATCCACTCCCTTGTACTTATTATTTTTCTTTATAAAGTCGCTCATTTATCTGGGAAATAAATAAACAAAGAAACAAATAAATATTATAGAGGAGAAAATGCATCATGATTTGAAAGTTCTTGAGGGAAATTTAAGGAAAAAAATCAACAAGGAAAAAGATGTGCAGTACAGTGAGCAATCAATGTGCTACCTATACGTGCAAAAACAGTGTGCCACAACTACTTGCAAATTTCAGTCTGAGTTCCAGTATCAGTTATACATTTTTTGAAAAAGAGTTGATCCCAAGTCTGAGAACTCCCAAAGTCCCTAAAATATAAAAAGTACAAGCCCATCCTCTTAATCTCAGATCTATAGGCTCATGGATCTTGCCCTAGGAATTTTAATTATTGTAGAAGCAAGGATAAACTAGAATACCAACAATCAGATCATTCTGTCCTATGTCTGAGAGCTTTATATTTCAAAATAAAGGCCTAATTTAAGTGAATACCACCTTGTTATCCAGAAAGTGTGCATTAAAAAGAGAAAAATAAAGGCAGTCTACTGTAATAATTCTGTGATCTTCTGAGGTCATCAGGTAAAAAACAGAGTGGAAGAGTTGTTTATTCCAGCAAAAGAAAAGTAAAAAAAAAGAAAAAAAAAAGTTGTGGCTATGATAGCCTACCCCTTCTTTCAGTTTTCCAATTTGCTCAGCTCTGGAAAAGAAATTGGTTCTGAGCTTCTGGTTTTGTTTTTTTTGTGTGTTTTTGTTTTTTTTTTTTGTCTTTCTACTCGCAGTTCTACATTGATTTTTACCCCTAACTAATATATAAACAGTTTTAGCTTGAGATTGATTTATTTTTGGTTTGTCAAGATAACAAGGACTGAAATAATGCTTTTCTTTAATTTTAATTCAGTCTGCATATGCACATTCTTTTTTTAGAATTATCGTGTTTTATTTTGACATCCATGAAATGTTGATATTTCAGATTAATTTATTTTCATTTTGAACTAGGCAAAAATCCTACACTACCTACTCTGAAATCAAATCAGGGGCTGGCAGAGATCTTTTTCTATCTAAATGTTTCTTAGAATGATTATGGGATTTAAATAGAGGATCAATGTGATTGCCATTATATTTACATATTTTCTGTGGAAAATGTGGTGCCTTGAAGAAGAGGACAGGCAAAAAAAGACCAGTAAAGAGGAGAGTTAGATCAAAATAGATTTCTTTGATTGATTATGGGATGTAAGCATTAGGAAAATCCATTCGATGCTGCTAACCATTTCACTACTGTCTACCAACAAAACAAAATAGTTATTGAAAGACATATGGAAAGTGATATTTCAGCAATTACAGTTCCCAGATATAAGAATATGCAAGTGTTTCTGCCATAAATATAAGGTATATATTTTGCTTCACAGCTGAATGGCTTGTCACAAGCACATTTGAGTGCTTGCAGTTGTATTGTCCAACTCACATAATATATGAAAGTATTAACAGTGTAAGAGTACTAAACAGCAAAGATCAGCTTGCACTCTGGAAAGACAGATAAGCCAAACATACTGCAGTTTATAAGAAGTTAATTTTTATCCATAATAACCAAAACCAGCAAAGATGAGTAGCTACATCATGCTCAAACTCACAGGGAAGGAAAGAAATATCAGTCTCAGTGTCCACTGGCAGATTTTTGAAGCAAAGTCTCCAAGCACCAGTCCAACTGTATCAAATATTACTAACTTCCTTTTCCAGGTAAACAATACACAAATGTCTACTACTAACTCCCTCATGACACAGCCACCAGCCCCTCCAGGCAATATTTCTGATCTACATCTCTCTGTCTCTCCTTACTGCCCAGCTTAGTATTGTTTATCATTTTTGATAGTAACCTTGTTAGCTAGAGTTGAGGCTACCTGCCCTGACTGATTTTGTAACTAGGGTCAGTTGCCTGCTGTAAATACATACCAGCTGCAGACAGATAGATAAAATTAAACAGTTCATGTGAGGTGTTAAAAAGCTTCTCTTGAGTTCTTGATGTCAGTCTCATATCTGTACAATAGATTGGCTGGAGTTAGTCAATGAATACTCATACCTGAAATCTCAATTCTTTCAGAATTACTAGTTTCTTAGGAAACAAAAATGAAGAGAAAAAAACACAAACAATTTCACCACCCTGGAGTTCTGGATCCTGGAAACCACGTATATGACTGCAATGAAAGACTCAAGTGATATGATAAAAAGATTTGGAGGATATGGCAGCAACACACTTCCCACCTTTCAGGACTTGCTTACAAAATTAGTAAGCATTCAGCCACAAAATAAAAAGCCTGGTTTCTATTCCCTCTTCACCTGGAATGAAATCTGAGCCTCATCTCTCAGTGAACACATTGATTTGCTTGTTTTCTGGACCCTGGAACTTTATATTCGTCAACATGCTGATACAGTCTCATTGAATAGAAGTGAAACTAGCTTCTATCTAGCTTTATTAGTAGTTTTAAGATGTGGATTAATTTCTCCTCAGTTTGAGGAGGGACAGGTATCTATACCACCTACATCTGTTTAATAAGATAGTGGTCATATTCATCCTCAGAATTTAAAAAAGAAAATTATTTGCCTTTATTAAGGCCTGTGTACTAGATATGTTTAAAGCCCACTTACTTGATCCGGCTTGTAAGACTCTAAAGCACTGCTGCAGCAAAGTGAACTTGATGGTGAAACTGTCTGACATAAACAAAATGCCCAGCTGTGAATGCTTGTACAGATGGTCATCTGGTAGTTTTGCACCTGGGCAGTTAAAATTTGCCTTATATTGACTTAAAAAGTGTAAGCCTTTCTTGAAGCTAGTCCAGATTTGTCTTTTTACTTGACTGCTAGTCTAGCACCTCAGATTTTTGTCAAAGACAGAATGAGGAAACAAGTCAGTGCTTTGACTATCACAAGACCATTTTACACTACTGCAGTTTTGCCAATGGAGCAGTAAAAAGGCAGATTTTCTGTGCTATGTAAATTCTGATTCAAAAGCTTGCTAGAATTATAAATAAAATCTAATGAGAATTATTTCAAATATGCAAAAATAAACAAAGTTAACGTGCTTTAGAAAATTCTAATGTTTCATTGGGAATAATCTGCACAGAAAGAAAGAATTAAAATCTGAGAGAAGTGTTCATCATGGAATTACTAAGCCAATTAAATCAGATGAGAGGCAGTGGAAGAAGAGCTGGGTAGGCACTGGTAATCATTTACTGGTAGTCATTTATTTTTCTCAATTTCATGACAACTAAAACAACTAATGAAAAGGGAAAGATTCTCAGTGATTGAGCATTCAGATTCTGATGGAAAAATGTTTTATTTGAAAAGTAACTTCAGAAGCACCAACAATACTACAAGAAATCATACATACATTCTTTAATTGGGATTAAATTAACAAAATGGGAATTATATAGTTATCTTTATTTTTCCTGAAAACCACACCCCAAAATTATGTACAAAACTGATTAAACTTATTTACAGGTTCTATTCGGCTGCAAATTCTACCAGGATGCTTATGGGCAATTTTAGTACAATTTAGAGGATTCAGAAAATGGAAAAGGCTAAGCCACAAAATATCTTCACCCCACTTATAAATTAGAGGCAAGCCAGGACCTTAAGGGAAAGCATGAGAATGCCGGTTTTACTCGGGAGGACAGAGCAGGAATTTGGAGACGGTCCCTAGGTCTCTCTCCATTGGCATGCTTCAGAACTGCAGGTTTTATGATCCAATTTGGGGATAATGTAGCACAAATCTGAAGGAAAAGGGACCCACCAAAATCAAGGTGACACAGCGCAAATGCAGAGCGAGTCCAAGATGAGCCAAAATGAGAGCAGAAAACAACGGTGAAAAGTGGGAGCATCCTGACCACTTTCTGCTTGCTCTATTTAAGACTTTTCTAGACAATGTGTCCAGGGCCAATATGTACTGGGTGCGAAGTACCCTGCTAATCCAGTTCCAAATCCCAGCGGGCTCCCCCCACAGATAAATACCTGTGAGGAAGCTCCACCACAGTGGGGAGAATGGGCGCCTTTTACCTGTCCCCCAGGGGGAGGAGAAGGAAATTTTGCACCTTGGAAGGCAATTTCATGCCTTTGTCTTCCCCCATTTAAACTTCGCTGATGGAGGTGGGGGAAGGGGTTTTGGAGCACCCCGTAACAATATCAAGTTGAAGAAAACTTGAAGACATAAAGAGGGGAATTTTAAATTAATATAACTAAGGTCCAGATTTGATGACACTTGAGACTATAGTCCAAATTAAGATTTTGTAGCTTCCAGTGTTTTTTTTTCTTTCTGAAATAATTTGTTAATTGGCATCAGGGTGATCTAGCACATATGTTTCCACTGACAAGCTAGTTGTCTTTCAAGCTCTTTCCTACCTGGAAAAGTGAACTTTCACAAGGAAGTTGTATAAGTACAAAATGTTTTAATAAATATATTAATGGCAAAAGGAGGGCCACTTCCACTCCTTATTGGACATGGAGAAGAATATAGTAACAAAAGATGAGGAAAAGGCAGAGGTACTTAATGCCTTCTTTGCCTCAATTTTCAATCGTGGGATAGGTTGTCTTTAGGACAACTGGCCTCCTGAGCTGGCAGATGGAGCCAGAGAGCAGTATAGTCCCCCTGTAATCCTGGAGGAAGCAGTAAGATACCTGCTGAGCCACTTGGATCCCCACAAGTCTATGGGACCAGATGGGTTCCATCCTAGGGTGCTGAGAGAGCTGGCAGATGAGCTGGCCAAGCCACTCTCCATCATTTTGCAACAGTTCTGTTTCACCGGTGAGATCCCAGATGACTGGAAGCTGGCCAGTGTGATACCCATCCACAAGAAGGGCCAGAAGGAGGAGCCAAGGAATTACAGGCCTGTTAGCCTGACCTCAGTGCCAGGCAAGGTTATGGAACAGGTCATCTTGAGTGCAATCACACAGCACCTACAGGATGGCCAAGGGCTCAGGCCCAGCCAGCATGGATTTAAGAGGAGCAGGTCCTGCCTGACCAACCTGATCTCCTTTTATGATCAGGTCACCTGCCTGGTGGATTTGGGGCAGGCTGTGGATGTAGCCTATCTGGGCTTCAGCAAGGCCTTTGACACAGTCCCCCATAGCAAACTCCTGGCCAAGCTGTCAGCCTGTGGCTTGGACAGGAGAACTGACTGGAGGACTGAGCCCAGAGAGTGATGGTGAATGGTGCCACTTCTGGTTAGCAGCCAGTCACTAGTGGTGTCCCCTAGGGATCAATGTTGGGCCCAATCCTGTTCGATATCTTTACTGATAATCTGGAAGTAGGGATTGAGTCCATCATCAGTAAGTTTGCAGATGACACCAAGCTGGAAGCAGGTGTCAATCTCTTAGAGGTTAGGAGGGCTCTGCAGAGGGACCTTGACAGGCTGGACAGATGGGCAGAGTCCAACAGAATGAGATTTAACAAGTCCAAGTTCCCGGGTTCTACACTTTGGCCACAACAACCCCATGCAGAGCTACAGGCTGGGGTCAGAGTGGCTGGAGAGCAGCCAGGCAGAAAGGGACCTGGGGGAACATGAGCCAGCAGTGTGCCCAGGTGGCCAAGAATGCCAATGGCATCCTGACCTGGATCAGGAATAGTGTGGCCAGCAGGAGCAGGGAAGTCATTGTGCCTCTGTACTCAACACTGGTTAGGCCACACCTTGAGTACTGTGTCCAGTTCTGGGCCCCTCAATTTAAGAAAGATGTTGAGTTGCTTTAACGTATCCAGAGAAGGGCAACGAGGCTGGTGAGAGGCCTTGAGCACAAGCCCTATGAGGGGCAGCTGAGGGAGCTGGGACTGTTTAGCCTGGAGAAGAGGAGGCTCAGGGGAGACCTTATTGCTTTCTACAACTACCTGAAGGGTGGTTGTAGCCAGGTGGGGGTTGGTCTCTTCTCCCAGGCAACCAGCACCAGAACAAGAGAACACAGTCTCAAGCTGCACAGGGGGAAGTTTAGGCTTGATCACAGAAAGAAGTTCTTCACAGAAAGAGTGATTGCCCATTGAAATGGGCTGCCCAGCAAGGTGGTGGAGTCGACATCCCTGGAGGTGTTTAAGAAGAGACTGGATGAGGCACTTAGTGCCAAGTTGATTAGTTAAGGTTGTGTGATCAGTTGGACTTGATCTTGGAGGTGTCTTCCAACCTGGTTGATTCTGTGATTCCATGATACATTGAATTCATAAATACTCTAAGGTTCTTGCATAAGAAAATCCTAAATGAAAAGTACAATAATACTTTTATTTTTAAATGGCAGTCTTCTTTCTACTGTTCCTTTGCCCAAAAGAGAGAGCAGTAAAGAATATTGCAATATATTTTAGCAGGCTTCCTCAAGGCTGTCTAGTTCTTCCTAATGGAAGATTTCAGTACTCTCATTCTCAGGTTCAGGGACTCTAGTAGTGATTATAATACTACTGTGATAAGATACTATAATAATTAAAGAGGACCTCAAAGCCAAGTGACAAAGACTGTCTTGCCTCCAGACTTCTTGATTCTGTCTTTACAACAGCTTTGCTTTGGAAACAGCTAGCTGGAGCAGTCCATAATAGCCACGGAGGAGTAAGTTAAAGTACAAGCACTGTGGATGGTCAGTGGTCCAGGTCTTCAGCTCTGTCTTGAAAGCGTTTTTTAGCCGTGCCCAGCGTTTGAACTAATATGCAACAAAACTGAGTGTGACAACCTTATAGCAAAATTCAGACTCTGGAGTATAGTAGGGCCTAAATCAAGTAAAAAGCCTAGTGTTAGATAATTTTACATCTGATTTTCAAGTATTTTGCATCTTCAGTAGGATCCATATTATTCTGCATAAGTAGCTCTTCACAGGAGCATAAAACCAACACTGTGACATGACATGATAATATGGATACTTTTTGTTATGCTTTCCAGAAATTCAAAATCCTGGTTTGTTCTGCTGGGCCTCTAATGAAGAAGTGTGGCAGGTTTTCTGCCTGACAGTAGTGACATGTTGCATCTCTAGGTAGTATGAGAACTGTAGAAATATATAGGGGATGGCTGTGACCATTACCAGGTGTCTGTACATCTCAGTTAGGTCCTTGATTCACTGTCCTAAGGGGTCTTCGTCACTCAAGCTCCACTCTCTGCCCCACACACCATGTTTTGAAGCTTGATCGAAGCCTCAATATGATCAGGCACAGCAGGATGAAAAGGGGAGTCACAGTAACAGAATATGAGAAGAATTAAACTGTGGTTTCTTGATGGGTTAAGGCCACAAAAGTCATGTCTGACAGTATCTTTTCACCTTTTGTCTTTAAGAGCCTGTGTACTTGTGTGGCCAGATCATGAATTGGTTCAGGGAACTGATTTGGTTTAAAACTTACCTTTTTTTTTGGCAGATTAACGTTTGACTGTCCATTCACAAATTCAGATGGCAAGAATGCCAAGGATGCACTTCTTTTTTACTGTGATGACTAACAGAAGAGTGTAACACTTGCCTGTAAGGTACATCATTCTCTGGACAGAGAGATCTGTTTACTGCATCAAACTTCTCTGGAAGCTAATTTTGAGGTAATAGACCTAGGAAAATGAAAGGACCAGTTTTGACATCTGAAGGTAAATTGTTAAAATACCAATATATGGAACACTATGCAGCTAATTAACTTTTACAGCCAATATATAGCCAATTAACTTTTTCACATTTACCATATGTTTATCTTCCTGCAGGGAGTATTTCCAGGAGGAAACCATAATGGGAGATAGTTCTGCCTTTTATATAGGAATAAGATCTGTTGATGATAGCTACAAATTCTTACATATCTTATGGTAGATGCAAAAGAGGGTGCTGTTGAAATATGAAAAGCGAAATGTAGGAATTCAGCAATTGATTTCATGGTTTCACAATGATTATTTCAGTAACTATAAATGGTCCTTTGTCTTTTTCCTGACAACAGTCCAAAGCAGCCGGTATCAGCAATACTCAAAAATAACAGGACATCATTTCAGACAAGACACTAGCTGAATAAATTATTGTCACACAATATTATCATACAGTGTGTCTCCAAGCTCCCTGACTGCCCCTTTTAGGAATAACCACATATTACTATCTAATAATTGTACAGTCCCAGATCAAGTCTCACCCTGTGTTGTTTCAGCGAAGGCCTTTGCTCAAGCCTTTGACTCATGCCCTAAATTTTCAGCAAACATCAGCTCTCGTAAACAAATTGTGGTAAGTCTTTCAGTTCTAGACAATAGTGGTAGTATTGGCTGGTGCTCCTACAGCCTTTCTTCACTGTCATCAGAGAGAAACATTGCAGTCTTCTTGCAACCTATTACATATAGATAAACTTGGCTGAAATTTCAAGTTGCTTTTTTGAAATAATAATTAAAAAAACCCTAAATGAACCTTTTGACCAATTCCAAAGTCTGCAGTTGTGTTTGACCTCTTGAGTAGTATAGCTCCCCAGTTCATTTTGCAGTCTTGGTCACTCTCCAAAAGAACTGTTAGAGCACACACAAGCCTTTTTTCCCGCATGTGTTTGCAAAAGACGGTCCTTCGATGGCAAACATGGGGACTATGAATGCCCCTTACTCTTGTCCAGACATGCAACTGGAAGATGCTTGACTCCTGGTTCTCACAGTGGGATTGTAGCCTACTTGACCAGATCGCTGGTGTGACTGTACTTAGGTGAGGGAAAAACGCTGTTGTCATTTGTCAGCTAAAAGAGTCCTTAATGCTTTAATAGTATTTGTGGAAGGAAAGATAGTCGCTTGGGTGTTCAGGCAGTTAAGTTCTCAGATCAGAGGAATGAAAGGAGCTAATGAGGAGGAATTAAATAATGCTGTGGTGAATTGGTTGCTGTTTATCACTGTCCAGAGTTGAACAGTCAGTCCGTAATTAAATAACACTTGCCAGAAAAGGTGCAGCAGGGTTTGCACACTGAGCTGATTTTATTGTATTTCTTTCAATTTATTTCAATACAATTGCTTATACATTCATTGTACTAACAATGATATTTATCCTGGAGTAGTGGTGGCAGAATATTTATTGGAAAAGAAGAATATGAAGGGTTATCGTAGCTGTGTCTGGCTTAATCTTTGATCCTAGAACTGAACCATATTATTTAAAATACTGTTTAAAGTATCTGACATGGATTTTAACATAAATACATAACTAATTATTAAAGTTTTATTTTACTCTTATCTGCATTTTAAAAATCTAGATAGAAAAAAAATCTTATTTCAACACTATGATCTGACAATGAAAGTATAACTTTTTTTTTTTTAATACCAAATATTTCTTCTACATAGATGTGGGGAAAACCACTGCTTGTGGACCACACTATGACATGAAAACTCTGCAAATCTGACTAATGTCAAGAACTTTCTTTTTCTCTTATGAAAATATTGATTTCGTTTTCTTTTTATTGAGCTCTTTCTGGGTTTAATGGAGATAAATATCCAAAATAAACAATTTATCAAAATATTTAATTTTAAAATATATAAAAATACTGTTTTTCATTTTGAAGATAGAACAATTTATTTTCAAAATACATTTAAAATATTTTGATTTAAACGGAAAAAAAAACCAAACCTACATTTGCAAATTATTTTGATTACTGCAAAATATTACTACCTGTTGAATGAAGTATTTTTGGAAAAAATGTTATCTAGCACTAACAATGATCATCCATCAACACAATAATCCATTAGTGCTGGAAAATTATTTTAAATTAATTCATACCTATGTTATTGAGAAACTTCTCTAACTATTTAATTTTGGAAAAATAAATTCTCAATCCTAAATGTTTAAATTTGAATGCCTTGAAACACTTGGTGATAAAAGGTGTCACTGCCCATGGCAGGGGGGGTGGAAGTAGATGATCTTTAAAGATCCATTACAGCCCAAATCATTCTCTGAAAATTATATCTTTTTATTTCCTAGGAGGTACTCCAAGCATGCTGTTGGATAAGACAAAAATTTCAAATCGCCTTTATGAACTGGATAAATAATCTATAAAGAGATCCTCTACCTGAACAGGATGAAATAGTCCAAATACAAGTACAAAGTTCTGCACTACATCACAAGAATTATAGGCTTGGTAGCATTATGCAAAAAAACCTATCAGGATAAAAGCTAAACAACAGCAATTAATGTCATGCAATTAAAAAGAACCAATTATCATTATTAGCAGAATATATAATTGGAACACTGTCTCAAAGGCACAGGATGTACCTCTTTCTGCTTTTTTTTGTTGATTTCCTTCTTACATGGTCTTGGCTGAAATGCCTTTGCCTGCAACACAGGGTACTTAAACACCAGGTAGAGAGTGTGCAAAAGGTTGAAGCTGTAATGTTCTTGTCATTAAATGCTCCTGTAATACAATAAAAACATAGTAAGATACAGTTGTGTACGCTATATATGAAGAAAAACATTTTCCATGTTTACAGTACACAGACTATATAACATTTAATTTCAGAAAGCAGAAGTTTGTTTTATATATTATGAAAATATGTTAATTTAAACATTGAGGAGACTAACGAAACTGCATTCTGGAAATTTCAAAGGATATATGTTGTTCAGGAAAGACAGGTAGAGTTTATAAAAATACCACTTGTTTTAACAAAAAAATCAAGAATACAACCAGAAATATTTCTGGTTATTTGTAAGTAAAATTGTTGCCACACTTTTCATCTGCAAATAGCACATTAACAAAAGGCAGGCATGTAAAACTGCTTTGAGATACACTGAGAAGAATTTTTGATATGTAAACATGTGCTTACCCTTTTTTTTCATAACATTTCCAATAAATGTGATTTTTTTCCTCAAGATTTTACCTACAGTCACATAAAAGCAAATGTATTTGTTAATTATACATTTATTCTATGTATTTGTTAATTAATCTTGAAAACAAAATGGTAAAGAAACTGAATGTCTGCAATAAGGAAGTTTGTATATTGAAATTGGAGCAACTGTCTATAAAACAGTCAAAAACATTCTTTTTTCTATTTTTTCCTTTTTTTTTCTGTATTTGAACTTGATTTTTAATGGCTGTCTTAGAATAATACCTATTCAACTGTCACAAATGCTTGTAGGAGAACTGAACTTTTGTCCTGAGATTTCTGAAATGAACTGAATGACCACTGAACAGTCATGGATGTTAAGGCTCAGACAGAAATTACAATGATCAAGTTCCAAGTTCAGAAGTTGACTGCTGTTCACTTGTCAAATAACTTGGTGCAGATCTTTCTTTAATTCTTTCCATGAGGGATTAAAATGTCTTGAACGTTGCCTGCTGTGGCAACTTGTTTGGCTCAAAATTTCTTGAACTCTGCTGTCTCAAATACATATAGAGGACTTAGTAATAAACTAAAAAACAGGAAAAAAATTGGATTTTTCTGCCTGTTTTATGCAAAAAAAAAAAAAAAAAAGCAAAAGATAGGAACAGAGATATCAGATGACCAATCATTTAATTTTGACCAATATCTTCTCCAGTTATTCAGCACAAAGTCATCTGTTCCATAAAATGTGCAACAAGATTAATTTTAATTGTGTATTTAACAAGTGTCCACATATGTGATATCAAAATGTTATTAATGGGCACTTAGTTTCCTGAAATAATTCTTCCAGTTTACTTTTAGACAATGACCAACCCTAGGCACACAATCACATCAATAGCTTTGGTTCTGTAAAACTTATTTCGTCTTATTTCTTCGTTCATTTATTTCAAAACAATTAATGATGAAAGACCTTAGTTCCTGGCAGCCTTTCTTACAATGTTTATCACTGTTTAATTTAGTTTTAGCAAAAATTACGGAAAACTGGTAACTGAATAAATATTTGTTATTAAGAATAATCAAACACACTGGGAAAGTGCATCTTTGTTTTCTGTTGTGTGGAAAATATGCACAAGACAGATGCAGCTTTATTTAGGAAAGCAAATGGCTAACATAGAGTTGGAATGAAATTAAATAGAATCCCCAAAGATCATAGCACATGATAAACCACAGGGTAATCCTGCTGCTAGGTTTCTTTCTTAATGAATGAAGCCAAAGTATGTATCTATCATTGCATTTTTCTCATTAGCGCTTGACTTGACAAAACTAAGAGATTTCGAGCGGTGTTGTACATCTATTTTCTTCAGTCCTTCAACATTATAAACTTTGCAGATTCTGAGTATGGACACTCTACATTTGTTTCTCACATTCTTCCATCAAAATGTCATTCTTCACATAATTTCCACTTACAACACTCCTCAAAAATGAGTAACGTGATCTTCTTTACCCTTTGTTGACTCATTTGTCACAATAATGTAGCAGATTAGGCAGAACAATAGAGAAGACTAACTGAAAAAGTGTTGAGGTACATATTTCTCTCATTATTTTTTGTTTTATTGGGAAAAATTATTGTTTTTAGCATATACATGTTATGTTTATCAAATTAAATTAAAAACTAATGAGCCTAGATGTAGTACATCTAATCCTGTTTTCATCTTGATTTTCTCTCTTTTAAATTATAAAAGATGTCATTCTTACTTATTAGCTCGATCACTATTTCTTTTCTATGACTATACAGCAGTTCATTAAAAACTTTATAAATCAAAATTATTCTTTCATATTTAATTTATTTTAGTATAATTTAAATGTGGCTATTTATAAGTGTGTTGCTATTGAAATTATGGTGCAATTAGTAAAAACAATTTTATACCAAAGATTGCACATCACTTAATTTTTTTTTAAGGGAAAATGCCCATGTCAGTGCTGGAATGTTTTTGTTTAAGGCAAAAATGAAATTAATCAAAGTGAGAAATTAAAAAAAATTAAACCAAATTGGAATCACAGAATGACAGAATTAGTTTGGTTGGAAAAGACTTTGAAGATCATCAAGTCTAACCATTATTTAACTCAACCAAGTCTGGTGCTAAACCATGTCTCATAGTACAATATCTTTGTGTCTTTTGAACACCTCCAGAGATGGTGATTCAACCATCTCCCTGGGGAGCCTATTCTGGTGTTTGATACACCCCTCAGTGAAGAAGTTTCTTCTAATATCCAATCTAAAACTTGCCTGGTGCAACTTTAGGCCATTTCCTCTCATCTTATCACTTGTCAGTTGGGAGAAGAGACCAACACGCCCCTCACTATAGCCTCCTTTCAGGTAGCTGTAGGAAGAAATAAGCTTGCCCCTCAGCCTCCCTTTTGTCAAATTAAACAATGCCAGTTCCCTCAGCTGCTCCTCATAAGACCTGTTCTTCATATCCTTCATCAACATTGTTGTCCTTCTCTGGACCTGCTCCAGTACCTCAATATCTTTTTTTGTAGTAAGTGGCCCAAAACTGAACTCAGTATTCAAGCTGTGGCCTCACCAGTGCTGGACAAGGGGACAATCACTTCCCTGGTCCTGACTGTCAAACCATTCCTGATATAGGCCAGGATGCTGTTGGCCTTCTTGGCTACCTAAGCGTGCTGCTGGCTCATATTCAGCAAGGTGTTGATCAACAGACAAGCAAGGCTTTCTCTACTGGGCAGCTTTCCAGCCACTGTAGCATTGCATTGGGTTGTTGTGACTCAAGTGCAGTACCCAGCACTTGGTCCTGTTGAACCTCATACAACTGGCCTCAGTCCATTGATCCAGCCTGTCTGGGTCCCTTCAAGGCAGGATTGGACTTGTAATGGGCTGCTTGGGAATTATGCAGAATGCATATACTCAAAATTTTCCTTGAGGTGAACCAGGAAAGTATTTAAAAGTAGCCTTTGAAGAGATATGGGTTAGAGTAGAAATGAAACCAAAATCTGGTCCAGGGCATGGATTAATGTGAGATGGAGCACACTGTTTCTAGGCAGACTGGACTATCCCAGGGATCAAATGCCAGTCAGGGCTCCAGTTAGGCAGCTGAAGCTACATCTATAATGCCCAAGAGAGAGATTAAAGATAAGTATAGTCTAATTTACAGTTTCAGTTAGGGACATAGTTATTTATAATACAACATTCTTGTCTGATGTTCCTGTCTACATCTAATTTTATTTCTCATAGTGATATCTCTTGTTGCTGTTGTTCTTCTAAGCCCTGCTAATTTTTCCCTTCCTAGTCATACATGATATATTTTTGTGAGGTCCTGCTTATATATAAATATTTTTATTTGGACAGTGTCCATTTTACTTAAAGGAATAGCTACAGAAATCTTCCACAGAGGTAACACTAAAGACTATTTTTAAAATAGTTTGTGATATCATAAGAAGTAATGGTTTAGTGCAAGGGCTAACCTGCCTGCTCCCCCAACACAAAGTGAGGGGAAGAGTAACACGCAAAACATGGGGTTGAGATAACAAGATAATACAAGAATTCAATGTAACAGATAATAATCATAATGCATCATTACCTTAGCTAATAATGTAATTAGTCTAACAATACAATGCATGATTACATAGCTTACCCTATTTGCAGAATCATAGATAGAATCACAGAATCACAGAATCATAGAATCACAGAATCATAGAATCACAGAAGGGTCTGGGTTAGAAGGGACCTCCAAAGGTCGTCTAGTCTGACTGCAGTAATCAGGGGCATCCTCAACTAGATCAGGTTGCCCAGAGCCCTGTTGAGCCCCACCTTGAATATCTCCAGGGATGGGGCCCCAACCACCTCACCAGGCAACTTGTTCTGGTGTTCCAATACTCTCACGGTAAAGAACTTGTTCCTAACATCCAATCTAAATCTGCTCTTCTCTAGTTTGAAGCCATTGCCCCTTGGTGAGGCTGACAGGTCAGCAGTTCCCAGGGTCCTCCTTTCTACCCTTTTTGAAAATGGCTGTGATGTTTCATTTTTTCCAGTCCCCAGGGACTTCACCTGACTGCCAGGACTTGGCAGTGGCTTGATAAGCGACTTGGAGAATGGCTTGGCAACTACATCAGCTACTTCCCTCAGAACTCTGGGATGCATTTCATCAGTCCCATGGACTTGTATATCTTCAGGTTCCTCAGATGATCACACACCTTGTCTTCACTTACAGTGGAAGGGATTTTTTCTCCCTGGTCTCCATCTTGTGGGCCACTGTGATGGTTTGAAACTGTCTTTTTAATTTTTCCTTGCAAAGTTCAAAACAGAGAAAGTGAAAGAGTGTAAACAAGTCACTATTGGGTGTAAGAAAGCAAAATAACGATTGTTCCAAACACTTCCATTGGATAGATAGAAATGTTTAAGAACTATTACCCAAAACAAAGTAGGCACTCTGCACATTCTGAGTTCTGCAGTGGGGGCAGTTGCTGGGCTGTCTGGTTGCTGTTTCTTCTTCTCTTCTGGCTGAAGATAACACACAATGACCTTGGCAGCTAAGTTAACAACTTTCTGCTTAACTAACTCTGCTTCTCTGTCCAGGGGGGTCTGGGGGGAAGCTCCTGGGAGAGAGAGAGGCCCCTTTGGGAGGGTCCCCTTGGGGGGGAGCAAAGGGAGATCGGTTGTGCTTTTCTGTTGATTGTGCATATTTGTAAATGTTGTGAATTTTGTATATTTGTACATATTCATTGCATTTCTCTGCTTGTAAATACAGCCTTCATTTGCTTCCAGACTGGGCTAGCCTGGTTACTTGTTGGTGGGGGGGGGAATTTCAGCTCACACCGACACAGCCACCAACATGAGAACCATGGGGAGAGGGGTTGCCATGAAGACTGAGGCAAAAAAGTTGTTGATAATCTCAGCCTTCTCATCTGTTGTTACTAGTTCCCCAGTGTTGCTCATCAGGGTGGTTACACTTTCTTTAACCTTTCTTTTCTGGTTAACGTTCCTATAGAAGCCTTTCTTATTTTTCTTTACATCTCTTGCCAAGTTCAGTTCCAGCTGGGCCTTTTGCTTCCTGACATCATCCCTACACAACTGGGCAAAGTCCCTACACTATTCACTGGATGCTTGTCCCTTCTTCCATTTCCTGTGTAGTCCCAGCTTGCACTTTAGTTTGACCTGCAAGTCTTGACTCAGCCATAGTGGTCTCTTGCCTTCCGTGCCAGATTTCTTACACTTGGGGATTGAGATCTCTTGCACTCTATGGAGAGTGTTCTTAAAGATCTGTCAGCTCTGTTCTGCTCCCTTGTCTCTGAGGTCTTTTTCCCACAGGATCCTATTTACTAACTCCTTGAAGAGCTGGAATTTTGCTTTCCTAAAATTTAGAGTCCTAACTATGTTTCTCATGGGCTTCATACCCCTTAGGATAGTGAACTGCACTAGTGCATGATCACTGCAACCCAGGCTGCCTTCAACGTTGACATCCCTGATGACTTCACCTGCATTTGTGATCAACAGGTCCAACAACACATCCCCTCTGGTAGGGCTGTTAATTTCTTGTTTTAAGAAATTATCATCTAGGCACTCCAGGAGCCTCCTGAATTGCCTGCAGCTAGATGTGCTACTTTTCCAACAGATGTTGGGGTGGTTAAAATCCCCTAGAAGGATGAGAGCCTGTGATTGTGATGTCTCCTTGAGCTGGAGTAAGAAGGCTTCATCAATAGGCTCTGCTTGATCGGGAGGCCTGTAGTAGACTCCTACCACAAGGATCACTTTGTTGTCCTGATTCTTAATTCCTACCCATAAGCTTTTTGACCTGCTCATGGCTATTCTTTAGTGACAACTCTCCACACTCTATCCACTTCTTTACATAGAGGGCAACACTTCCACCCCTTCTTCCTGTCCAGTCCCTTCTGAACAGCTTGTAGACATTGATGGCTGCATTCCAGTTGCAGGATTCATCCCACCAAGTCTCTGTAATTGCCACTATATTGTAGATTTCCTGTAGCAGTACAGCTTACAACTCCTCCTGTTTGTTGCCCATGCTGCGTGTGTTGGTGTAGAGGCACTTCAGCTAGGCTGTGAGCCATGTAACCTTCTTAGAGGGGCACTCCATTATTCCCCCAAAGTGTTTCACGGGAGCTACCCTCCTGTCTCCTATTACCTCAGAGGCCCCTGGCTCACCTCTGTAAGACCTTGCCTTTACTGCAGTGTGCACAGCATGCTTCAGAGCAACAGGTTGAAGGCCCTTACTATCACCCCATCCTTCCAACCCTGGTGTGTATTCCTGCCCCTTGACACAGACAATTTTAGTATTGTTGTCATGATCTCCCACCTCAAGTTAAATGGCAGACTGAAGGTTGTCTTTAGGCTCATCTCTAGTGCACCTGGTTTTAACGCCCTCCCCCTTTGAGCCTAGAAGAAACACAGTGAAATACAGGGCAAAAACCCCAGCATAAACCAGAAAACTAAAACCAGTGAACACACCCACATACCTTGACACCATTCCTATGGAAAAGAAACAACAGCCAAGAACCTGGAACCCAGAAGCAGCAACCAGAACAGGAAGCCTCTCATGTTGCAATCTGAACTTCAAGCACCTTAATATATTGGTCTGGTCAGCACTTTCATTTTTGAAGCTGGCATGACTGCAGCATGGTATGAATAACAGCAGCAGATTCAACTCAATCCATGACAAGTAGTTAAAATAATACATATATTAAATATAGTTAACAGTGTTAATTGACATCTTTTAATAGTTTATCTATGACAGAAAAAATCTAAACTTCTTTGGATTATTGAAAAGAGAATGCCCTTTTCAAATAGGATATTATATTTTAATTAAAGGATGCTAAGAGGAGAATGTTACATATTGAAAACTACTTCAGTGTAATTGGGAAAAGGGGCTGCATTATATGTCAAGAAAGGGATGCTCTAGAAATCAGTCTAGAAGGTAACTGGGCAACTTGTCTAAATAAATTACGAAAACAATGGAGTAGTTACAGAACTGGGAAAATATACATTTTAGAATGTTTCCAAAAGGAAGTGGTTGTTGGTTGCATAGTACCCTCAGCAGCATGAAATGAATCAGTTCAGTAGGGATAAATAATTCTACAGGCAACATTTGCCTCCTTCACAGTTTAGATATCTGTAAGTTAGGTGTCTAAGTCATAAGTAGTCATCCTAAGTTCTTTTTGATGATGATAGAAAGACATAGACACCTTCAGATTAATCTGTTTTAGGTATCTATGTTAGGGTGCCCTAAATTGTTCCTTGGAGTGCTTTTTCACTCTGCTGTCAATAACAATTGTTGATGACAGACTTAACTTTCTGGATGTCTGTAGTCAGGTGACAATAACACCCCTGCTCCCATAATCCTCAATTTATACTCATAAAATAAAGACCTGTATGCACACCTGTCTCATTTTTCAAAGTGGGATGTTTTCCATCACCAAGTACATTTCTGCTTTCAACCCTTCCAAAGCTGGTTGCACCATAAAGCACAGAAAAGCAGAACTGCCAATAGAGGCCTTTAATGGGACTCAGAAGAGACTGTTTGGAGTTCTTCCATGAAGCAAATAAAGGACTAGAACTTGAAAAAATAGGTAAGTCATCTGCATAAATGGGATAAGGAGAGCAGGTTGTAACTGTTATTTTGAGGGAATATATATAAAACCAGAAATAGTTATAAAATATTTAATACAACTAAAAACTGGAAGTATTTAGTACATTTGGTAAAAGTTTACTTTTCCCATCTCCTAAGATTAAAAATAATTTTATCTAGTTATTTTTAATTATTACTATTATTGTTTTCCATAATTTTTGACAAAAGGCTGTGAATCTGTCCAAAGGAAAGGGTTCTCAACAGATCAGTCAGCCAGACAACCATGGAGAGCTGATATGTCCTTGAAGACAGCTTCATAAGATGCTGATCCTACTAAACTATCCCTTGGTTTGGTAGTATATGCAGCTGCATTTTTTTTCACTTTCTTTTCAATGTTTCACACAGTCATAAAGCTTGATCGTATTCTTTAGATACAAAGAAAATATTATGAATCAATGAGATCTTCTCTCCTTCAGTGTGGGTTAAAATGATGTGCACAACTTTAAATCTGGATAGGCTTTTGTACCAGTGTGGTTGTGATGTTTCAGTGTTGTGCACTAGTCTGCATGTCAGGTGCCAGTCAGAAAGCTTAAATACATAAAAAAAGTTCACACAGGATAAGAAGTTAATGAAAGAAAGCTAAGTGAGCTCAAATTACTTTACCACGAGCTAAGAGCCTGTATACAGTCAGCTTCTACAAATCAGCTGATGTGTGTGAAGGTGTTGCACCACAATGACTTTTTCATTTGTATAAACCCTTGACTACACTTTGAAATCTACTGTATTTTGATATAGTAAACATCATAGGCTGTAAATGCATAGTTAATAGACTATTTCTCTGCTTACTTTTTACAGTTCAATTTCCTCTGGCTGAACTGCACTAAACAACTACATTTAGAAAAAAACACACAAAAAACCCAACAAAAAACACTCATGATTGAGTTATGTTGATTTCACTTAAAGTTCTTAACTGATTTATATTATTGATTTTTTTGAAGTATTAGATTACTAACATGTATGTATGATACACAGTAGTGATATAACATTAATTATTAATAATTAATTGGGTCAGAAGAAGTTAATTTAATACTCTTTAGATTTTACAGAATCCAGATTTTCAATTTATTCTTTGGTGTTCAACCTGGTAAACTTCCATGTACAAGTTGTACACAGCAGGTCACTAGTAGTGGAGTGAATTATTCCTTAACTCCAAGCTTGCTGCGTGAACAAAATTTAGATCTTTAGGACGTGCCTTCCTGACACTACTCTGACTGTGTTTATCTGGTGACTGATAGAGTCACTTGTACCTTTTGTGCTGCCTGGCTGTGCTATACTTCGTGTGAGCATGTTTTGTGCCTTCTGACTTTACCCTACCAAAACAGCAACATAGATCAAGCAAGCTCATTTTTTCCAAAGTGCAGCGTGATTCCATGTGTGTTTGCCCTGCAGTACACATACAGTCTGCACTGCCCCCACTTTTTCCATCAGGAATGTCTGAAATGATGTAGGGCTGTGATGCAGTCCAGCAGAAGGGTGTCTTAGTGTGAAACTAAGGGTGTTGTATGCCCTCAGGAAGGGGTAAGGGTCTTCAGGTTTGTTTGAGGTTACAGGATGTCCTAGGGTTGCGTTGGAGGATATGGAGAGTGGAGGAAAGCAATACTGATATGGTCTTGTCCTTAAGCTTTCAGGAATTGACAAAATCCTTCATCTGTCTTAGATTTAATCTTGGAAAAAGTTATTGAGATAGTTGAATAGTGAGGTAGTAGGGGACTTAGAATATGTGGTGTGATAATAAATGCTTCAGCTTAATCTTTATCCCCTTTTGCTTTGCAATGTAGACAATATGCAGTTCATCTTTTAGGACTCTGGAGAATATAGGGGGCCTGAATCATGCTGTTATCTTCCTACACATTTTAAAAAGGTCTGCAACCGTTTTAGGCCAACATAGTGATTCCTTGATAGCTTTAAAAGACACTTTCACATTACCACAGGGATTATTATTGTTCATCTCTCCGAGGCAGTAAGTGAGAGGTGATGCACAGGGAACATTCGGCAAATTCCATGAAGCAAATTGCTAGTCATGAACAACAACAACAAAAAAATAACCCATCCCAAGCAACAGTTGCTACACTTTCTTTACCATTTGAAAAACTCTCCAGTGTTTTGGTAAATACCCTTCAGAGAGTTCAGGATCCTATTCTCGTGCCAGACTTGATCATTAAACCATGAATCTTGCCTCCTCCTCTTTCCCTTCCTTCTCTCATTTTCTCTTTCTCTTTGCCTTCATGAGGTCTCTGGGATGCATTATTAACAGCTCAGTTATTTTATTGAACCCTGAGAGATTTTCCCCAAACAGCCGCCCCTGCAAACTACCTTCTTTCTAGCTTCCACCAGAATGGGTTGTCATTAAAATTTGACTGGCATTGTCCTTGTCTAGTAAATACAGCACTGAGAATCTATGGTGTACTATACTCTGCTCTCCCTTCTTCCCTTGTAAAACAGATGCATTTTAAACAGCAAACGAACACGGAACCTTTCAAAGGCAAAGTCCCTTTTCAACACAGTGTATGTTACCCTCTCTGATAGTGCTTCACTGAGATACATGTGTGTATATGTATATATAGATATATATATGTAAGATATTGAAATTGTGGTAAAAAATTACTTCACAATTTTAATCATGAGCCATACGTTATAAGAATAAATTCAGTAGATTCTGGGAACTCTCAGGAGAGACTGAGGTCGTATGTAGTGCAAAGCACTAGGAAGGATGAATCACTCTCATTCTCTCATTTATCAGGGCTGATATCCATGACAGGCTGAAGGAGAACCAACAGTCATAGAAGAATACATAACCCCTGAATTAAAAGAGCATTTTGAAAACTTGCTATCGATGCCTAAGCAGAAGCAAAACTGCCTTTCCCCTGCTTTGTCTTTTGTCAAATACCAATGAAGCATCAGCTTAGTTCTCTAATGCCAATCCAGGCTATTTATCATGTAATATCATAATTCTCAACATGCTCTGTGTTTAGACATTTGAGACTTCCTCAGCTATTCTCAGAATTACATATGAATTAAATCTGAATAAGTAAATCTCAGACTACATAAGTAAGGAATACTGGAGTATAAACATTATAATAAAACAAATTTTGGTTGGTCTTATCCAATACAAACATACTAAGTGATCAAATTCCCAAATGCAGTTACACTTGATCTTAACATGGGATAGGATTATAGATGCTGCTGCTCACTGAATACAGCCTGAAACCTCTGTAAGCATTCACATGCTGTGCAAGGGAAGATCTTGTGCCATTAAAACTGTGGAGTTATGCTATGTATAAGCCACAAAAAACCCTCCAAAGCAGGAAATATATTTCAGATTTTAATTCCTAAATCTTGTTGAAAGACAGGCTGTATTGAATATTGTACAGCTCAGGTGAAAAAGGTAGCAAAGAATATTTACAGATTGTTTCTTTTGACTTCAGCTTCCCCAGTGAAGATTAGGGGAATTTTCTTCTGGGGAAACAGGTCAAGAGCCACCAGATGAAAAAAATACTGCAGGCAAACATGGCATAATTAGTATGTTACCAGTCACACAGTAACCCTACCTCAAAGGAGAATACATTGCAGTATTAATTTACAAGATCATTAACAGACTTGTAAGATAAGTGTCATTTTGATTTGGTCTGGTATCCTGCTTCATTTTGAGATGATACTTCTTTGCAGCTTAATTTTATTAACGTAGCAAGCAGGAGAATGATGTTCTGGATCCACATGGTGAATTATTCATTGCATTTCAAATATTAAGTTGCCATCAAATGCTTTCTGATCTGCATTACATAAAGTCATGCTGAATCTCTAATGTCTGGACTGCCTGTGTAATGAAGAACCTCTCAGACAGTATTCAATCAAAATACACTTGAGACAAAGTAGACACAATATTTTGATAAGCGTCATGAGTACCCCATAGTTTTGTTTTGTTTGTTTTATCTCCTAAGGAGAAAGAATTACCACATCTCTTCCTCTTACAAGTGCCTGCTCAAGCATGAAACTCTTGGTTGTAAAGGTATTATAATTAAATCATTTAGTGAGTTTCTGGGACTACTGTTAGTGGTAAAGTTAAAATAATATCTTACAGATCCTGGATTTCTGTCATAAAGACTACGCTCTCACTATTCTATGTAAGAAATGTTGTTTTAAAAAATCAAAGCATCTGTGAAAAATGGCCTTAGATCACGGTCAGAAAAATGTGCTCTCTATCAGTTTTTGTTTTCTCTTAGAAAATACAAATATAAACCCTCCAAAGTCATATGAATAAAAACAAAGTTGAAAATATATTGATAAATAAGGAAGTGAAATATGTAAGAAGCCCGAGTCAGAAGAAGGGAATGTTTGTTATTTTTATACACTAACTGATTTTATGGCTTGTGAGTATGTAAACATACTTTCTTACAATTTTATTTCTTATTTTAATATCTGAGGGATCTGATCTCTGGTTTAGTATTTCAGTTTCATGGGCAAAAACAATGAAAGGCAAAATCTGGATCTTTCAGATACATACAATTCTTTTGGTTTACTTCTTCCTTCTCTGAGGTCTGTGAGAGAAATTGCACTCCGAAGTAAAGCTATTCTTCATGCTGTGCCTTTAGCTGTTTCCATGGCCAGTTTTATGGCCTTAAGCATTCAAAACCAATAAAGTCCTCATGATACAGTCATTCCCAGCATTTTATCTGTGATTCGACATTCAGCCACCAGGTGGCATATGGGAATGAAAGAGAAGGAAGTTAATATTGGAAAGTTACTATTAGGATATTCTGGTGAGCACAGCTGGCACTAGGCACCTTGGAATAAATATTTTAATATATTGCCACTTGCCTCTATTTTATTCACTTGTTGGACAATAGACTATAGCTGTCTAATGATCACCATTCTTTTACTCATAAATGATTCAGATTGCATCATCTTGGAAGTGACCCTCAAAAGTCATCTTATACAGCCACCCTGCAGTCAGCAGGAATATCTCCAACTAGATCAGGCTGCCCAGGGTCACATCGAGTCTGATCTAGAATGTCTCCAGGGATGGGATCTCAACCGCATCCCTGGACAACCTGTTCCAGTATTTTACCTCTCTGTAAAGAACTTCCTCCTTATGTCCAACATAAATCTACCCTCCTCCAGTTTCAAACCATTATCCCCTTTTCCTATTTCCAGCCCATCTAAACAGTCCTTCCCCAGCCTTCCTCTAGGTCACATTCAGATATTACAACATTGTTATAAGGTCTTCCCAGAGCCTTCTCTTCTCCAGAGTGAACAGCACCAATTCTTTCAGCTTGTCTTCATAGAAGTGCTCTAGCCCTCTTGGTGGCGCTTCTCTGGAGTCCCTGCAGCAGATCTGTGTCTCTCTTGTGTTGGTGGTTCCATAACTGAACACAATACCCCAAGTGAGGTCTCACCAGAGCAGAGGAGAGTGGCAGAATCACATCTCTTAACCTTCTGGCTACCCTTCTTTTGATGTAGCCCAGGATGCGATTTGCCTGGGCTCAAGTGTGCATTGTTGGCTCATGTCCAGCTTCTCATCCATTAGTAGCCCCAAGTTCTTTTCTGCAGGGCTACTCTTAATTTCATTATCTCCCAGACTGTATTGGTATCAAGGATTGCCCTAACCTAGGTGCAGGACCTAGCACTAAACTGTGTTCAAATATTTTTTATCGAAAAATCATTCAGTGTGCCAGATTATTGTACAAATCAAAGCTTTTCCACCTGTCCCATCCTCTGCCTGTAAAAGTAAGCACCTTCTGCTTCTTGGTAACAACATAATTAAAGCATACAGAAATAAGGACATGAATTAGGCAGATCTTGGGGATGTGGAAGAAGAAGGAGATGCCAGTATTCTAGTGCATATATAGCCATGTTAGTCCATGACTTTAGTCACTATTTATTCAAATAAGATATTGTTATTTCAAGCATTAGACTTATGAAAGCAATGTTTCTGTCCCAACTGTACATGAGACAGAAAGGAAAGGGGGCCACCAGTCGACACAGCTCTGTATCATGGAATCATGAAATCATAGAATGGTAGGTTTTGGAAGGGACCTCTGGAGATCCCTCCCTGTCAAAACAGGATCACCCAGGGCAGGCCACACAGGAACACATCCAGGTGATTTTTGAAAGTCTCTAGAGAGTGACTCTGCTACCTCTCTGGGCAGCCTGTTAAAGTGCTCTGTCACCTTCACAGTAAAAAGTTTTTTCCTGATGCTGAGGTGGAACTTCTTGTGTTTCAGTTTGCACCTGTTTCCTCTTGTCCTGCTACAGGGAACTACTGAAAAGAGACTGGACCCTTCAGGTATTTATGAATATTAATAAGACTCTCTCAGATTTCTCCAGGCTAAACTGCCCCAGGTCTCCCAACCTTTCCTCATAAAACACATGCTCCAGTCCCTTAATCATCTTCATGGCCCTCTGTTATGCCCACCAGTTTCCTGTAGCTTTTTAACTGGGGAGCCTATGACTGGACACAGTACTCCAGAGTAGCAGGAGAACCTCCTTTGACCTGCTGGACACACTCTTCTTAATGGACCCCAGAATACCATTTGCCTTCTTGGCCACAAAGGTACATTGCTATTCCATGGTAACTTATCCACTAGGACTCCAAGGTCCTTCTCCATGAAGCTGATTTCCGGCAGGTTAACCCCTAATCTGTACTGGTGCATGGTGTTATTTCTTCTCTTTGCAGGACTCTACACTTAATTTGTGTTGAACTTCATGACGTTCTCATCTGCCAAGCTCTCCAATCTGTCCAGGCCTCACTGAATGACAGCACAGCCTTCCACTGCATCTGCCAAACCTCCCAGTTTTGTATCATGAGCAACCTTGCTGAGAGTACACTCTATCCCCTCATTCAGATTTTGAACAAGACTGACCCAGTACTGGCCTGTGATGGTTTTAAGACTGTCTTTATAATTTTTCTTCACAAAGTTCAAGCAGAGAAAGTGAAAGAATGTAAATAGATCACTATTGGATGTAAGAAAGCAAAATAATGATTATTCTATTTTCTTCCATTGGGGAGATAGAAATGTTTAAGAATCTCTACTCAAAACAAGGTTGGGGAGTTGGGCAGTCTCAGCTTGCTTGGTTTCTGTCTGCCTGCTTCTTCTTTTCTGGCTGAAGATAACAAACATACTAACCTTGACAAGCTAACAGCCTCTCTACTTCTTGACTCTCTGCCTTCTGCCAGGGGAGCCTGGGGGGAGTCCTTCTGGCTGGGGGGGAGGCCCCCTGGGGAAGACCCCTTGGGGGAAGCAAAGGCGGCTTGGTTGTGCTTTTTCTGTTGAATGTACATATTTGTAAATGTTGTGAATATTGTATATTTTTACATATTCATTGCATTTCATCATAGATTGTAGTTTTGCTTGTAAATACAGCTTTCATTTGCTTCCAGACTGAGCTAGCCTGGTCATTGTTGGTGTGGGAGGGGGATTTCAGCTCTCACACTGTTACATGTCCCTTGGGGATCACCGCTAGCTACAGGCCTCCAACTGAAGTCTGTGCAACTATCACAGCCCTCTGAACTCTATCATTCAAGCCATTTCTCAATCCATCTCACAGTTCACTCTTCCAACTCACGCTCCCTGAGCTTACCTATGAGTATGTTATGGAAGAGAGTGCTAAAAGCCTTGCTAAATTCAATGTAGACAACATCCACTGCTCTCCTATTCAGTTACACCATCACAGAAGACTATCAGATTAGTCAAACATGATTTCCCCTTGGTAAATCCATGCTGGAGACTCCTGATAAACCTCTTTTCTTCCATGTGCTTAGAGATGAATAAGAAGCTCCATCACCTTTCCAGGGATAGAGGTGAGGCCAACTGGTCTGTAATTTCCTGGTCTTCCCTCTTTCCCCTTTTTGAAGACTGGCATAACATTGTCTTTCCTCCAGTCTTCATGCACCTTTCCCATTCTCCATGATTTTTCAAAGATGATGTAGAGTGGTAGAATAACAACATCTGCCAGATCTCTCAGCACTCATGGGTGCATCCCATCAGGGCCTATGGATTTGTGCGTGTTCAGTTTACCCAAATTAACTCTAACCCAATCCTCACTGACCAGTGGAGAGTCTTCTTTCTTCCAGGCTTTCTCTCTTACCTCCATGGTCTGGAATTCCTGAGGGCTGATTGTAGCTGTAAAGGCTGAAGCAAAGAACTCTGTAACTCGGTAACTCACTAACTTTGCCTTCTGTGCATCCTGTGTTACCAGGGCTCCCTGCTCACTCAGCAGTGGATCTACATTGTCTGTATTCTGGAAATCTGTTTAAAGGTGGTAGTTCTTCAGGTAGAAGCACAAGATAAATTTCTTATAGATATACTTTACAGAAACAGCAGCCAGGTACAAGAAAACATTTCTCTTCCACCTCTCACCGTGTGAAAGTTTCTACCTGCATTTTAGGATGACCAAAAAAAAAAAACAAACCCAACCAACCATCTACAGACAAAAAAAAGTGGCTTTTTTGTAACTTTAGTTCATTTAAAAGTGTCAGAGGCTGCATGGCAGTGTGCTCCTCTTTACCATACTTAGGCCATAACTTCCAGTGGGGTTTGTAATGGCTGCATCCATATTACTCTGGACTTTGGGGACTGGGTTGCAACATGGTAACCAAGAACCGTCTGGAACAGCAGGCCAAATGTCATGTTAGTATGCAAATATGACTATAAATCAATCATTTTACTTTGCAAGTAGGGGACAGCCTAGAGCCCATTGACGTGTCCTGCACAGCAGCAGGCCTCACACCAGGTTTACACTTTGAGTATGGATGCCTCTCCAGCTTACTCCACGAGTTTGCCAGAACGGATTCCTGGTAAGTGATTAACAGCATGCTAAACTTTGAAATCTTATCTAAGGGATTGATAGAGCATTTATAATCCTCTAGACATAAATTATTGACCAAGCCTGTAACTAGGATTATATCCAGCTGTACTTGGACTGCTTTCTGAGAAGCAGTTTAGAAAGCAAGGGGATCCTTTCTGAACCTCATGACTCAGTGGAAGGGTCTCCCTGAAGGTTTTGTCTGACCCTGTCCTCGATGCAGTAAATAATCAAGTATACATTGTCATCAAATCTTGTCAAACCACTGTGGCATTTACCACTGAACATTGTTAACTCATTTTTATATCAATAAAGTATAATGTTGCTTCTCTTTTATGAGTGAAATGCATGACTCCTTTCCAGACAGACTATGGCAAGATATGCCAAAATATGTGAGGAAGTTATAGACCAAAATTTTTAGTTATGGAACATCATCCCTGGTCTTTAGTAAAACAGGCTTCTTACTTTTAAATTTTATGCAGTATCTGTCTCCAGGTAGCCAATGGCAGTCAGCTGTTCAGCATTTCTGGCATCCTGCCCTGTGAGCTATACTCTGTTGTCCCTGAACACTGCATTTCTGCAAAGGTTTACAGCCACAAGAGTCTCAGGTGGTAGCATCAGAGAGATACTTCTGATTTTTGTTTCTTCATTTGCTGGCACAGCTAATCGAAAATGTAGTACTTGCAAGACTTTGAGGTACACAGAAGACGAGAATTCGCTGAAATTAAAATTGCCAGTATTAAATGCAGAGTAAGGACGAATTAAAAAAACAAACAAAAAAAAATCAGAGTAAGTACCTGTGATAGATGTATACAACACTTTGTCTCATGCAAAATGCCAAAGCAGTGATAAATCTAATTTCCTTTCTGGCCATTTGAAAATATTAAGTCCTATGGAACAGTAGCAAAATCATGCCATCAGAAAGTGCTAGTGGACCAAAGCACCGATACGATCCATATCATGTTTCTGTACCTTGTGTTCCTGTCAGCAGTATTTCTAGCTACATGACACCAAAATGCACACTTTCTGATTTTATTACATAAAACCAAAATGAGCATCTGAGGATGTAAGTACCCTGAACATGCAGCAAGAAAGACCACAAGGGTATTTTCATCAAAGGAGACTTACTGTGAACTAAATCTGAACTAAATGTACCCCAACAGTGGACACAAGAACACTGCATTTTTTCACTTGCATTCACTTGCACACTCTATTCTGTGCATAAATGTAATCATTAATCCCAGAAAAGGGAGGACTCCATTCCTTCTCTGAGATTCTCTCTGATTTGGGTTCAGCCAGGAAGTCCTGAGCCAGCCAAGCTGGCTTTCAGCCTTGCCTTCCTTTCTGCTTGCAAATGCAAGAGAACATAAGGAAAAAAACCTTTGCTTTGAAGATGATTGAGCACCGTAACAGGAAGGAAGGAACTCGGAAGGAATTTGGAAGGAACTGGGAAGGAACTGGGAAGGAAGGAACTGGGAAGGAAGGAACTCGGAAGGAAGGAAGGAACTCAGAAGGAAAGAACTCAGAAGGAATTCGGAAGGAAGAAAAAAGAGATTATTCTTTACTTCCCATCTGCAGACAACATCCAGCCATTTCCTGGGAAGTAGGGCCTCGGCATACATAGAGGTTGCTACAGAAGACAAATGCCTTAACAATGAAAGAGTCATCCTTTCTCCCTCCTCCCTCTTTTTCTTAGCTTTTACTGTTGAGTGATATGAATCATTTCTTTAGTCAGTTTGGATCAGCTGTTTTATGTCACCTCCCATCCTCTTGCCCACCACCAGCCTACTGGCCCTCGGAGTGGGGCTGCTGGAGAAAGTACTTTCTGGCACTGCTCAGCAGTAGCTAAGATATGGGTGTGCTATCAACACTGTTCTATATACAAATAAAAAGCACACCACTGTGGGAGCTACTATGGATAAGGTTAACTCCTTCCCAGCCAGACTCAATACAGGCTCTTTTCTGATCCTGATCCATAAGCCTTCAATAGGCTGCTCTGTAGCAGAGGTCCATGCTCAATGGAGTGCTCCTTTGTCTTTAGAACAGTCTTGTGGTGGGTCATGTAAAAGGAAGAAAAATGGATCCTCCATTAGTCAGAAAGGAAAAAAAAATACTTGACACCTAGGAAGACAACTGAAGTAACTGAATGTTTCTGCTGATTATGGCCTTACCATTAAAAGCACCAAAAAATCACTCTTATAATGAAGTAAATGTTTCCCTCCACCCCACCCCCGCCCCAGATACTTTAAGTGCAGTGTCAGGAGGCCACTTAAGGTTAAGCAGGAAATTCATAAAACATAGTCCTGCTCTGTCTACGTTGAGACATAAATTACCCCTATATCTGTGATTTTTGCTTTTACTTTCGTTGTTTATGTGTAGCTATTTCTGCTCTTGCTTTATCTGATACATTTCTTTCTGAACCTGACCTTGATGAACTGCCCTGAGTTTTTATTATATACTATGATCCAGCTTTTTGGAAATGGCTAAAATTAAATTTCTTTTTTATAAGGTGATCTGTCTTAGCAGACATTGATTATCTACTTAAACCAGTATTTAATAGGACTGCAAAGTATCTGCATAATATAGTGAGGAATAAGGATTGTGAAGAGAGAGAAAAGGGGAAAAGAGATGCATTTGTCTGCCTCTGAAAACATTGTATCTAGAATTAGCAATGTATTTTAGGATTCAAATAAGTGAAGTAGGATGTCTACATCTGATTAGTTGTCCAAACTGTCTTCATAGACAATGAGTCTAATTCAAGATGCCTATTTATCTCTATTAACTCTAAAGGGAGCACTGCACACAAGTTCCATTGTAGTTGTATAAAGTCATGAGATGCATCCAACCCATGAAGACAACGCATTTCACTACTGAGGAAAGATTCATTGCTAGTAGATACTCAGCAATAGGAGGCGCCTAAATGGATTGTTATAAAATCAGATAGGATGAGAAATATCTTTCCTGATTTTGGATAGCTCAGTCCAAGCTGGGCACTTTTAGAATTAATTCACTTCACCCAATTTTGACATTTGTATTAAGTGACTCGAATCATGTCTTGGAGATGTGAACAGAAAAATACATGCCAATAATGACTTCAAACAATATCATTGCTGGGTGTGATAGTGAACGGTTGTTTGCAAATGGTTTATCTACACATCAGCAATAGTCTTGATTGTTTTGATTCCAGATATATGAGAATTGGTACCCTACAGTAATATCAAAGGCAGTATTTCTGCCATTATCAAGGTACTTCTCTTGCGTATTTCTAAGTGTTCCCACCATGTGATCACTTGAATTTGTATTTAGTTCAAAGGAATGTTCGTTGCATTAGCCTAACTTTTACTCATCTCCACTGAGACATGCTCAGGTTTTATAACCGGGTTTTTTTGTGTGTTCAAAAATTCTTTCAAAAGTGCCTCGTGGCTGCTGTGAAAGGAAAGGATGGTCCAGAAAGAGCTTTGAGATATAGTCTTTTTAAAGTTCATTAGAGATACATGATAAAACATTTAACATTTAGAATTAAGGTGATTGTCTGTAATACAAATGTTAACATATGAATTTACAAATGGGACAGACTTCTACTTTTAATAGGATCATTGTCACAGTTCTTGTTGTGGCTTAAACATATATCCAATAAAATAACCAAGAATCAAATATTGAATTATATTCGTCCTTTCAACATTATTTCTAACCTTATTGTCTTATTTTTCCCAGTTACAAGCATCCTGATATCAGTGAGTATCTTCTGTATTAGGGAAATGGGAATTTATCCCCTTTTTCAATTTTCATAGTGTAAAAATTACTCTCTTTATTTAGAATCTGTGTAATTACTTTTAAAAATGAGTGATCGTTATCACAGTATCACAGTATATCAGAGGTTGGAAGGGACCTCAAGAGATCATCAGGTCCAACCCCCCTGCCAGAGCAGGATCGCTTAGGGTAGTCCACACAGGAACGCATCCAGGTGGGTTTTGAAACTCTCCGGAGAAGGAGATTCCACAACCCCCCTCGGGAGCCTGTTCCTCTGTCTCTCTTGAACTGGGGAGCCCAAAACTGGATGCAGTATTCCATATGTGGTCTCACCAGGGCAAAGTAGAGAGGTAAAAGACCTTCCCTCGACCTGCTGGACACACCTTTCTTGATACATCCCAGGATCCTATTGGCTCTCTTGGCCACAAGGGCACATTGTTGTTCCTTGGAGAACTTGCTGTCCCCCAGCACTCCAAGGTCTTTCTCTGTGGAGCTGCTTTCCAGCAGGGCATCCCCTAACCTGTACTGGTGCACATTGTTATTCCTCCCCAGATGTAGGACCTTGCACTTGTCCTTATTAAACTTCATGAGATTTGCCTGCACCCAGCTCTCCAACCTGTCCAGGTCACGTTGGATGGCTGCACAGCCTGATGGGGTGTCAGCCAAGCCCCCCAGTTTTGTATCATCAGCAAACTTGCTGAGGGTACTCTCAATCCCCTTATCCAAGTCATTGACAAAGATATCGAACAAAATTGGACCCAGTACTGATCCCTGGGGAACACCACTGGCCACAGGCCTCCAAGTTGACTCTGTCCCATTGATGATGACCCTCTGAACTTTGTTGTAGAGCCAGTTTGCAATCCACCTGACTGACCAGCCATCTATGCCACATCTCCTGAGCTTTTCTATGAGGATGTTATGGGAGACTGTATCAAAAGCTTTACTGAAGTCAAGATATACGACATCCACTGCTCTTCCATCATCTACCCATTTGGTCATAACTTCATAGAAGGCTATCAGATTAGTCAGACACGATGTCCCCTTGGTAAATCCATGTTGGCTACTCCTGATAACCTTCTTGTCTTCCATGTGGTTAGAGATGACCTCCAGGATGAGCTGCTCCATCATCTTTCCAGGGACAGCGGTGAGGCTGACTGGTCTGTAGTTGCCTGGGTGCTCCTTCTTGCTTTTTGTGAAGACTGGAGTGACATTTGCTTTCTTCCAGTCGTCAGGCATCCCTGCTGTTCTCCATGACTTCTCAAAGATGATGGAGAGAGGTTCAGCAACAGTATCAGCCAGCTCTCTCAGCATTCGTGGATGCATCCCATCAGGGCCCACGGATTTGTGTGTCTTCAGATGGTATAGGAGATCTCTAACCCTGTCCTGACTGACCAGTGGAATGTCCACATCTGTCCAGTTCTGCTCCCTTGCTTCTAGAGACTGAGGTTCCTGAGGGCTGGTCTTAGGAATGAAGACTGAGGCAAAGAAGGCATTCAGCAACTCTGCCATCTCTGCATCATCAGTTACTGTATCTCCCCTCTCATTCAGCAGTGGGCCCACCTTTTCCCTGCTCTTCCTTTTATCATTGATATATTTGAAAAAACTCTTCTTGATCTCCTTCACCCCTCTGGCAAGATTCAGTTCCAGGAGGGCCTTGGCTTTCCTTGTTGCATCTCTATATTCTCTGGCTACATCTCTATAATCCTCCCAATTGACCAGTCCTTTTTTCCACATATTGTAAACCTCCTTTTTTGTGTGTGTTTTACTAAGAGTCCCTTGCTTATCCATGCAGGTCTTCTGTTTGCCTTACTTGATTTTTTTTTCAAGGGAACACATTTCTCTTGAGCTTGGAGGAGGTAATGTTTGAACAACCAGTTCTCTTGGGCCCCCCTTCCTTCCAGAGCCCTAGTCCACTGGATATTCCAAGTAGAGTCTTGAAGAGGGGAAAGTTGGCCCTTTTAAAGTCCAGGGTTGAAATTTTACTTACCACCCTGCTTCTTTGTCTATTGATATTAAACTCTATCATGTCATGGTCACTGCAACCAAGATTACCCCCAACCTTGACATCTATAACCAGTCCTTCTTTGGTTGTTAATATCAGGTCCAGCATTGCACTTCTCCTTGTTGGTTCTTCAACTACTTGCAGGAGAAAGTTGTCATCAATGCACTGCAGGAACCTTTTGGACTGTTTGTACTTGGCTGTGTGATCTTTCCAACTAATATACAAGTGGTTGAAGTCACCCATGAGCACCAAGGCACTTGACCTTGATTCTACTTCCAGCTGCCTGTAGAAGGCCTCATCAGTAGCTTCTTCCTGGTTCAGTGGTCTGTAGTAAACCCCCACAACCATATCACTCATGTTTGTTCATCCCTTCACTCTTACCCATAAACTTTCAATGCTTTTATCATCTCCCCCTGGGTTAAGCTCAACACATTCTAGTTGCTTATTCACATAGAGAGCAACTCCACCACCTCACCTTGTCAGCCTGTCCTTCCTGAAAAGAACATAGCTGTCCATAACCACATTCCAGTCATGGGATCTGTCCCACCATATCTCTGTAATTGCAACAAAATCATAGCCCTGCAGCTGCACCCGGATTTCCAGTTCATCCTGCTTATTCCCCATGCTTCTTGTGTTGGTATACAGACACTTCAGAGACTTAGCAGAGGAGTATCTGTTACCATTGTGGGTGTTGCATAATCCACTATCCCCTGCAGCCCCTGTGGGGGATAAGGATAGAGTTGGTACCCTGCCTCACAATTGTCCCAGGAATGTCCTCAGCGAGCCTGGTTTTTCCCTCTTCCTCCTTCAAAATTAGTTCAAAGACCTATCAATCAGCCCTGCCAGTTCTTGTCCCAGGATTGTTTTTCCTCTGAGAGACAAGCCGTTTTTTCCTATAATCAGCAGGCCTGGAGTCTTGTAGAGTAGCCCGTGAACAAAGAACCCAAAATCCTGCCTTCGACAGCAGACCCACAGCCAGGCATTAATCTGCTGGATTTTCATGTTTATTCCATCATTAGGCATAGCTAGTGGGGGGACAGAAGCAAATACTACTTGTGCTCCTGACCCCTTAACCATTCATCCCAGGGCTCTGAAGTCCTTCATTGATCTCAAACTTCTTTTTGAAATGTCATTATTGCCTACTTGGAAAAGCAACAATGAGTAGTAGTCAGTTGGGTGGACCAGGGCAGGAAGTTTTCTTACTATGTCCTTGACCCTGGCCCCAAGTAGGCAACAGACTTCCCTAAAGAGTGGATCAGGTCTGCCTATAGGACCCTCAACGCCCTTCAGAAGTGAGTCCCCAATGACAAGCACCTGACGTTTCTTCTTGACTGCAGATGTTTCGACAGTAGGTTTGCTTACCTCTAGCCTCTCTGAACAATGTAAACTCAGTAAGCTTTCATAGCTGCTGGCAGTTGGTTTCACTTGTTGAACATTGGTTTTGATGGAAGCAGGTTGACTAAGAACAGCAAATCTATTATACAGGGGCACCTGAGAGGGTTCAGTGGCTTTTGGGGTGCCACATCTGGTGCACTTGGGAGGAATTTGTCTCCATTGATTTCCAGCTTCTGAGTCATTCTGCTTGGGAAGCTGGCAAGAGAGTAGGGAGCACTTAATGACCTGACTATTACATGGCTGATGGGACTGTTTGAGGGATGGCAGAGTCTGATTCTGCAGGTCCAGCTCCCTCTTGTGCTCCCTAATAGTCCGCAGCCTTTCAACTTCCTCCTTCAGTTCAGCCACTAGACAGAGAAGGTCACCCACTTGCCCACAGCGAATACAGGTATAGTCCCTGCACTCTGCCATCAGAAGTGAGAGACTCTGGCACTCCTTACAGCCAGGAGCCCAGACACCTGCATGTTTATGTGGGACATCTGGGTTGACACAGATCTTTTGGAACAGTTTTATGCCGAGTTGCAACCATCTCTGACCCTGCCCGTGTGACCTAACTGGAGAAGATTTTGACAACAAATCCACTTGAGTCAGCAGCTCCCTCTGGTGCAAACCCCCGCCCTGCAGCAGAGACTCTACCCAGGTCATCCCTGCCTCTTGCAAGAGAGAGGCTGGCTCAGGGGGAGAGGGAGGACATGCTGCTCCGCTCGGTGTGCTGCTGTGCCAGTCCCGCCTCGGTGAGCAGGGCAAGGCTGAGATCGCAGTTGCAGTCACAGATCTGCGCTGTCTTGACTTGCTGAGGCATTATTGAAGTAGATAAATCAATGTCCATAAGTAAACTCAGAAAATGTCATTGTGCTAAATTTCAATGAATTGATCTTAGTTAATCAGGAGCATTACTTCTTTAAAGGGTTTTTGAGGTTTAGGTGTTTTCTGATGTTCAAAGCTTTCCAGTTTTATCCATGGTCACATACTTGGAATAAGTGATCAACTCCAGTCAAACTGAGATATTAAGAGGGAAAGTTCACAATACTGCCCTAAGTAAAAGCATTGCTAATAACTCAGATTTTCACTTGAGATTTGTTATAGGAGTGCGCTTACTGTTTAGCTAAATAATACATACATACACGATTTAAAGAACTATTTTACGCAGGATGATGTTTGAGTTTGAATTACAGCCACAACTTTAATTTTAAAATAATAATTTTGTAGTTTGCTACAATGTTTCTCCTACTGGTGAAAGGGCAAACCTCCTGCTATACACAAATTAGGGGTATTAAGGAAAATAAAGAACTGTATAATATAAAAAGCCCCATACCAATGAAATAATTGTAATTAATTTTTATCACAGTTAATTATATCCTTTACAAATTTTAATACTGACATGAGATTCACTTGGTCTTTTGTTAGATAATTAATATAAAAATTTATACAAACCATCATTTTGTAGTGTACATATCTCCCGTACAATTAAGAGTTTAAACAGGCATTAATGTGTTCTAAATAGCTGTGAATACAACATATACATTGTGGGAGTTTATTCTCTTGATACAAAATCTTGCTAAGGGAGCTGAACAGAAAAGACCAATAGGAACAGTTCAGGATGCCAGAGTGCAACCCTGTTTTCAGTCAGAAAGAGAAGCTTACATATGGGCAGCGTGGAGTCCCAAATAATGCAGAACCACAAATCTAAAACAGGATCCTTATGTGCTACGGACTTGATGCTTTGTTTCTGCTTCCCACAGGGGGTGGATAGAAGACATAGCCTGATATGGTGGAACATCCATCTACAACATGGTTGGTTTGGGTATCTGTTTGGCAAGGGAAACTTTCCGAGTTTTGCTAGTCATATACAGTTCCACAGGATGTTTTTGTTGGTGAATGATGGATATAACGTTCTGGTGAATTTGCTTTCATTTGAAGGTTGCCAACTGTAACATTGATTAACCAAATATGACCAATACTGTGCAAGTGACCTTGCTATTAGTGCAATGATAATTTTCTGAAAGGAATTAATCAACGAGTGTTTTGACAGGTTTAGTAACAGATTAAAATATGTGTCAAACATTTCCTATACAACTGAAAGACACAGTTGGTTCAGGAGACTGGTTTTGGACATCAAGCATCTCTCCCTGTATTTTCATATGAATGAAGAGTTGAGTACCACTGGAAAAAATTTCTTCCATCTGAAAGAAGCTTTCACTTCTCTGTGCAATGGTGTGCATGTTCATTTCATTTCCAGATACCTGTATCACTGTCTAGTAATGCATCTGATTGCAACTGTCTCAGAAGAAAACAACTTCTGAAACAGAGCATTTTAACCTTTCCAAATATTGCTGAACTCAAATTTAAGATTATAACTATCTTGAAAATACTGTCCAGAAGCCTATGCAAATGATTTATATTTGATTGGAAACAGAAATTTTGTATTTCTTCAGTACAATGCTGGTTATCTAGAAAAAAAAATGTTTGCATACATATTTGGCTACACAGGTGGAATAAAATTTCAGAAAGGCTTGGCCACCTGGAACAAGAAAATTCCTGTCTGTCAAAATGAGTCCCATGTTCCAAATAACTCTTCTTTCCTCCTCACTCTGAATTATGCCATTTTCCCCTTTGCTTTCTACTCATGATATAGCTTTCTGACTATTCCTTTCACCCCTGCCTTTGCAGCTCTGTCCCTAGAGCCAGCTATCATACAAGACTGCCTGCATTAAGGAACCATTGAAGAGTCATCATGCGATGTGACATCATCTAAAGGCATGATTCAATTAAGTGAAAGGTCTTCTTAAGAATTAATTTGTGCTTAGAGAGACTGATCTTCATTTCTTCTTTAATAGTCAATGGAGAGAGACAAAGGCTTCTCAGTTGCTAATTTAGTCTATAAAGTTAGCTCCTTCCAAGGAGAACTCAAAGCACAATCTGGCCTTTTTCTCAATCAGTTATACAAGGGACTGGACTTTGTTAGCACTATTGAGATATTCCCTGAAGCCTTGACTTTTAACGGAAGTGAACACAAAATTAAATATGTAAAAGGCTTGTCCAAAATCTTCCCCGGATTCCAGTCTTAATATATACATCAAGCTTTTCTCTTTTCACCTCTTATTCTGTTAGATATTACCTCCATGTAGACAGCACAGCTGTTTGTGTCATCACTGTATATATTCATCCTTCTGATATGAAAAGGTTCCTACTCTTCATTGGAGACTATCATTTAAAGTTATGGAAGTCAATGAGAAAAAAAAAAGTTAAGGGCAAAAAATAACCACTGTATACTGGGAAATTTCTGTCAACCGTCTTAGCCCTCACAGCCTTTCTTTTCATACAGTAGGATCAATCATGTAAGCAAACTTGTATTACTAAGCACTCTTGGTTTCACCTCCTTGTCCATCTTCTTTATCTGCTTTCTGTACATATGGGTGTAATCCCCACAATTAGGGGTGCCCTGCCTTCCACCAGGGGAAGGTAAGGGATAACGGAGATAGAATCCATTAGGATGTGTACATTCAATGGCCTGGCACTTCAAAATTTCAGAAGTACAAGGCCTTGGTTGACACAGGAGCTCAATGCACCATAATACCATCAAATTATCAAGAGGCAGAATCTATAACTATTCTGGAAGTCACTGGTGGATCTCAAGAGTTGTCTAAAATAAAGGTTGATATAAGTTTAACTGGAAAACAGTGAAAGAAACATACTATTGTAACAGGACCTAATGCACCTTGTATGTTGGGGATTGATTTTCTGAGAGAAGGGTATTTCAAAGACTCTAAGGGTTACAAATGGGCTTTTGGAATAGCAGCTGTAGAAACTGATGAAGGAAAACTGAAGTTGTCCTATTAGACCTGAGCTTTCAGATGAATCTGCAGTTGTGGGACATCATGAGATAGAGGATGTGAAGTTGCCGGTTGCTTCTCAAATTGTGCATCACAGACAATACAGAACTAACCGTGACTCTTTGGTGCCCATCCAAAACTTGATTCATCAGTTGGAAAGTCAAAAAGTCATCAGCAAAACTCATTCACCTTTCAACAGTCCAATGAGGCCTGTTGGATGTGATAAATAGAGTCTCCACCGTGGCAAATCCCATCAATAAGAAGGAAACTCTACATTTCCTAGGCATAGTGGGATTTTGGAGACTGCACATTCCTGGATACAGTCAGATTGTGAAACCTCTTAATGGTGTGACTCTGAAGAGAAACAGTTTCCAGCGGGGTCCTGAGCAACAAGCAGCCTTTGACCAGATAAAGCAAGAAGTAGTCCAAGCAATGGGTCTGGGACCAGTCCAAACTGGTCCAGACATTAAGAACATTCTGTACATGGTCGCAAGTGACAATGATCCAATCTGGTGCTTATGGCAAAGAGCTGCAGGGGAGACACGAGGACATCCTCTTTGTTTCTGGGGTCGTGGCTACAGAGGCTCAGAAGCAAATTATACTCCAACAGAGAAAGAGATTTTAGCTGCTTATGAAGGAGTGAAAGCTGCTTCTGAAGTGATTGGAACTGAGTCACAACTTCTAGCTCCTAGATTGCCAGTTCTGAATTGGATGTTCAAAGGCAAAGGTACTTCACCACATCGTGCAAGAGATGCTACCTGGTCTAAGTGGATGGCTCTGATAACACAGAGAGCTCGAATGGGAAATCTGGAAAGGCCTGGTTTGGTGGAGGTGATCACCAACTGGACAGAAGGCACAAGCTGTGCAAAACCTCCAGAGGAGAGAGTAACCTGTGCTGAGGAAGCTCCTCTTTACAGTGTTCTGTCTGATGATGAAAAGAGATATGCTTTGTTCACAGACGGTTCCTGTCATCTTGTTGGGAACAAGTGAAGATGGAAGTCTGCAGTGTGGAGTCCAACGCGCAGAGTTGCAGAGTCAAGAGACGGAGAAGGAGAATCCAGTCAATCTGAGAGATGGCCAAACCTTTATCTCTACACTGACTCATGGATGGTAGCCAATGCCTTGTGGGGTTGGCTAAAGAACTGGAAAAAAGAATGGATGGCAGAGGAAAGGAAAGCCTATCTGGGCTGCAGATCTGTGGCAAGACATTGCTGCTCGCATTGAGAGAATCCCAGTGAAAGTGAGACACATCGATGCTCACATTCCTAAGAGCAAAGCTACAGAGGAACAACAACACAACCATCAGGCAGATCTAGCTGCAAGAGTTTCCCAGGTGGACACAAACTCTGATCCTGATCCTGATCTTGACTGGAAACACCGAGGTGAGCTGTTCTTAGCTCGGTGGGCCCATGACTCGTCAGGACATCAAGGCAGAGATGCAACCTACCGATGGGCTCGTGACAGATCCATTGACATTTCTATGGATGCTATCACACAAGTCATCCATGACTGTCACATTTGTGCTGCTCCATGACTGTCACATTTGTGCTGCTATTAAGCAGGCAAAGCGTATCGGGCTCTTATGGTATGGTGACTGATGGTCCAAGTACAAGTATGGTGAAGCCTGGCAGATTGACTACATCACTCTACCTCGTTCTCGATCTGGTAAGCAGTATGTGCTGACTATGGTAGAGGCGAGCACTGGATGGCTGAAAACTTATCCAGTCCTTCATGCAACTGCATGTAACACTGTTCTTGGAAAGACAAATCCTGTGGAGACATGGAACTCCAGAGAGGATTGAGTCAGACAACAGAACTCATTTCAGGAACAATCTTGTAAAAAACTGGGCCAAAGAGCACGGCATCGAGTGGATATTCCACATTCCCTACTATGCATCAGCTGCAGGAAAGATAGAATGCTACAACAGTTTGCAGAAAACCACTCTCAAAGCCATGGGGGGTGGATCTTTGAGAAACTGGGAGAAACATTTAGCACAAGCAACCTGGTTAGTGAATAGTAGAGGTTCAGTGAATCGAGCTGGACCTGCTCATTCAGATTTGTTACAAAACGAAGAAGGTGATAGAGTTCTTGTTATCAGAGAAAAGAATCTGTTAGGTAAAACTGTTTGGGTATTTTCTCCTTCAGGAGAGGCCAAACCTGTCCGAGGGGTGGTTTCTGCTCAAGGTCCTGGGCACACCTATTGCGTGAGGCAAGAGAATGGTGAAATTCAGTGTATTCCACAAAGAAATCTAACTTTGGCTGAGAGAGGTTAAATTCAGAGTGTTGTATAGATACGACATCATGCCCAAGAGGAGAATCCATGAGATCTACGGTGCACGAACCCTAAGAACCCTGAGAGCCCTGAGTCACCTGAGTGTCCCTGTTCCTTTCTTCGCTCCATCTGCAAAGAAACAAGCTGTTTGCTGTTTTTCCTGTGATTCGAACTTTGGAATCATCTACATCTGAGATAGCTGGAATGGACTATAAACTTTACTCACTCATTGCTGCAGACATTGTTTTAGAATTAGATAGATAATAGTAGCGGCCAATGGAACTGTTTAGAAGGGGTGGACTGTGATGGTTTTAAGACTGTCTTTAATTTTTCTTCACAAAGTTCAAGCAGAAAAGCGAAAGAATGTAAATAAATCACTATTGGGTGTAAGAAAACAAAATAATGATTATTCTAAACACTTCCATTGGAGAGAGAGAAATGTTTAAGAATCAGTATTCAAAACAAGGTACGGGTAGTCTGTTTCTCGCAGTCTGTCTGCTCTGCATTTCTCTTCCGGCTGCAGATAACATACTGGTATACTGACCTTGACAAGCTAAGTTTAACAAACCTCTTGGCTTCTTGGCTTTCTCCCCTCTTGCCTGCTCTGGGAGGGCAGCAGTGGGGAGAGTTTGGGGTGGGGGGATTGGGGGGAAAAGAAGCACAGCCCCTCTCGGGGCCAAAGGGCTTTGTTGTGTTTTTCTGTTGATTGTACATATTTGTAAATGTTGTGAATAGTGTATATTTGTACATATTCATTGCATTTCATTATAGATTGTAGTTTTGCCTGTAAATACAGCTTCATTTGCTTCCAGACTGAGCTATCCTGGTTATTGTCAGTGTAGGAGGGGGATTCCATCTCTCCACTATAACACAGGTACACAGAACTTACATGACAAGTGAAGTGAAAATATAAATGCTAAACCACAAAGTCAATACAGAGTATTTAAATACAGTTTCTCATTAGAAATTACTGTAGAATAAAACCCTATAGTTTTAGTTTAAAACAGATGAAAATTTTCTAGCCTCTAAGTACCTTATATCTATTCTTTATTTCTGGTCTTCCAAATAAATAAGGGGATACAATTTTGTTACAAAAGGTCAGAAGTTTATAACGTGCTGCCTCTACAACTGATGAAAATATCTAACTCTTCTTCTTAATCTAGAAATGAATGTTGCTTTAAAAGGTCAAATTATATTAGATTATTTGTATTTTTCAGCATGGTAATAGCATTTGAATCACTTGGTGTAGCAAATGTTGCAACATACTCACACAGTTTAAAATTAAAGGACTGGAGAGATAAGCATATTAAACTGTTCATAATAAGGCATAGATTTTCAGAAGCTATTAACATTTTTTTAACTGTTCATAACACTCTTTATAAATCAAGCCCATTCATCATGACTCAATGTCAATGTAGTCACTTCTGAAAACTGGGATCTTTTCACAGTTTTTGGTATGTTCACCTCTCCTGTTACTACTACTGTTGTGAACAGCATGAAAATACTGACAGTTTTTTATTATTCTATTAAGATAGCAAGGTGATAAGTTCAAAGGTGCTCTAAGTGAACAGCCAATTGCGCATCAACAGCGTTCTTTGCCAGCAAAGACTGTAAATGCAGCTTAAAGGAAAACTAGATGAGATAAAATTCCAGTGTTCATTAAATAATTTGTTATCAGAAAGAGAGAAGCATGCTTATAACTTGCCAATGCCACCTGGCTGGCATATCATACCAGATACAGGTTTTAAACAAGCACTTTATGGATATTACTATGGTTAATTAAATTAATAGATTTTTTTGCATAAAGAAAAATATATCCATCAAAATTGTCAGAACTGTGTGACTGAATAATTCCTTGTGCATTGGAAATAGAACAAACTATAGGACTTTGAATTAACCTTTTAAAAAACTGCTATCCAAAACCCTAGGGTTAATCACTAAATTAAAAAGTAAAGATTTAGGCATTCTACTTCTGAGGAGGTAACCACCCAAAGGAAATCTCTTTGAAGGCTCTAGTACAGTCCTGTCACAATCACCAAATGTCAGCAGAAGCTTTATAAGAGAAACAGATTAGATAATTTAATGGAAAAAATAGTAATATTTATTTTATGAGTCATTTATGATAGGAGAAAAACTGAGTCAAGTTAAAAATACATGGAAAGTGAATGTTAAAAGGAGGTAATTTTAAGATTATGTTAAGGGACTGAATGTGATTTAAAATCTGAAGGTAAAGAAGAACTCTTTCAGGTTACATCTACTAATCTCATCATTTCTAGACATTGACTCAGATAAAACAGTTCATGTCTGTTCATGAAGACAAGAAAAACTTTCAGTTCCCCATACGAGTGCATTTGAAGGTTAAGAAAATAATTTGGGCTTTTAAATTTCTTTGGGTTTACTTGAGGGCTTTTTTTTTTTTTTTTTGTACCTCTGCACAGTTCAAATTTTATTTTTAGTGAGGAAAGGGGTTACATTTTAAATTGAAAATTACCTTACATAGATGGCATCATTTGACTCTTTCTTTGAAAGAAAAAAAAAATCAAGATATTGAAAAATGTTAATGGCAAAGTAAAAGGAAATCTCGCAAAATTTACAAATATCACATTAATCAGTAAAGGTGCAATCATCTCACTTAATTTTAACCCCCTGAAAATTATGCATTTATGTTAAGCTATATTACAAAGCCTTACCTTCAGAAGTGATGAAGAGGGGTCATACAGAATGATATATCTTGCCTATGGCATCTGCAAATGGTTGAATATGTCATGAAGATTTTCACCTATGTTACAAATAGAATTTGGTCTGCTTTTAATAAATGTGAAGGACAAAATTATTTCAGGTGTGGTGATCCTGGTTGGATGAGATGCATCCACTAAAGCTACTATATCACTTTCCCTCCTCGGCTAGACAGAGGAAAGAAAATATAACCAAAAAATAAACCTCCCCACCCCTCATAACACTCTCACCCTGCTCCAGCACAGGATCTCTGTCATGGGAGATAGTCCTCCATGAACTTCTCCAACGTGGGTCCTTCACAAATAACTCTGGTGTGAGTCCTCTCTGGGTCCGAAGTCCTGGCAGCAAACCTGCTCCATTATGGGCTTCTCTCTCCATGAGGCCACAGACTCTGCCAGCATCCGGCTCCAACATGGGCTTGTCACAGGACCACAGCCTGCTACCATCAGCTCTGGTGTGGGGTCCTCCATAGTCTGCAGGTGGATATCTGCTCTACTCTTAACCTCTACAGGCTGCAGGGAGACTGCCTACCTCACCGTCATATTCACCTTGGAGTGTAGGGAAATCTCTGCTCCAGTGTTTGGGGCATGCAATCACTCTCCTTCCTCACTGATCTTGGTGTCTGTGAATTGTTTCTCTCACATACCCTCACTCCTCCCTCTGGATGCATTTGTTGTTGCACAGCTTTTTTCCCCTCTCCAATGTGTTACCACAGAGTTGCTACCACCATTGCAGATAGCCTTGGCCTTAGTGAGTGGTGAGTCGATCATGGAGCTGGATGACACTGGCTTTATCAGATATTGAGGGAACTCTAACAGCTTCTCACCCAGCCCCTCTGCAACCAAAACCTTGTTTTATAAACCAAATTTCAACCCTCACCTCTGCCTTATCTCAAATTTCTCACATCTCTGTTCCAAAAAGGACTGTGATAGACTGACCTTATCTGTAGACCAGGTGCTCACCAAGCTGCCCTATCACTCCCCTCCTCATCAGGAGAGGACGGATGAAAAGTAAAATGGAAAAAGAGTTGTTCATCAAGGTACAGGCATCTTAGTAAAGCAGAAGCAAAGGAAAACAAGACATCTATACTCATTTTCTATCACAAACAATATCCAACTGCTTCCTGGGAAGTAGCACATCAGTACCTTTGATGGTTTCTCCAGTAAATGTAACATCATAATAACGAATGCCACTACCCCCACCCTTCCACCCCACCCCTCACTTCCTCTTAGCTTTTATTTCTGAGAAGACATCATATGGTATAGAATATACCATTGGTCAGTTTGGATAAGTTGTGCTGACTGTATCCCCTTTCAAGATCTTGCCTACCCACAGCTTACTCTGAGCCCAGTGAGAAAGTAGCTGAAGAGTGTTTAGTTGATAGCTGGGGTTAAACCATGACAACAGTTCAAAAGAAGTGCAGTTTCATTTATTTTTAGATCCTAAACGTTCACTGTGGTTACAGACATTCTATTTTCTAAAATACATTTTCAGCCTTAAAAAGCATCAGGTGACTTGTTGAGCAGTTGGCTGGAATGTATCTTGACTTAATGCAATAAATTTGTACTGATTTCTGTCTTCCAGCCAGATGTCTCCACCAGACTATGGAATCCTTAAATATTTTCTCTTATAGCTAACTTCAAAGCTTGTGGTAATTGCTTTATCACAGCAGGTTAGGAAATCTATGTCTGACACAGAGGTTGAGTCCTGCAAATAGTACAAGCTTATGTTTTATGCATCCTTTGAAGACAAATTAACTTGTTTCAGGAATTCTGATCTCAAAAGATTTAGCTCTCGAATATATGGATGTTCTTTTATTATCCATTCCAAGTGATGCTTCTGTTGAACAATTTTTTTTCCCTTTAATCAGAAACTCTGTTGTAGGAGTTGCACTTCCAGTAGAAGCATCACTTTTAGATATGAGTGGGTAATGGACAATCTTTGGGGACAAAATAGAAAAAAGTAACAAAGGAGCATCTTGTTTTGGGCATCTTCTCTTGTTCCTTGAGCCAGATCAGGATATGATGACCAACATGGCAATCATGCACATCACAGTAATTTTGATACTTTTTTTTTTTTTACTTTATTTTCTTTTTGGTCACAACCACAGTAAAAATCCTCCACAACGTAGACATTTGAGAGATTCCATGATTCTATGTGCCTAGTCTCTAGAACTCCCGTTTTTAATCTAAGCCTGCAAGCATGCAAAAAAATTAATTAGGAAAATATTCTTGAGCAGTTTGTCACTTCTCTACTGGAGAATGAATTCACTGCTTATTCAGCTACTCTCCCTCATTTACCTGATTATCATTGCCAGATCTCCCAAAAAGTGCTCTCTGCTTCACAGGGGTTAAAACTAAAATATATTGTTATGCTAAGGAAAAAACCATTACAGAATAAATCTTAGTGCAAGAAAATACAAATGCACATCATCCTTCAATTGACTCTGCAAGAATTTGATTCTTAGTTCTCTGGGCTTTTGGATAATCCTGCTTGGCTTCTTGGGGTTTTTTTGGTTTTTTTTTTTTTTTTTAGTCTGTATCTTTTAGCGTTTTTCATCAGCATTTCCTAATGTACATTATGCTGTACTCTTTAATTTGTTTACAATCTTCTTTAAAGTTTCAGGCTGTTTTCCCACTCTTATCTTTCTGAAAACACATTTGTGAAATTCTAAAGCTCATGTCTCAAAAAAACAGCAATTTTTTAATCACCAGAGAAGACTTCAATATTAGTTTTTCTCTAAGTGTTTTATAAAGACCAATCATCATTCAACAGATGGTGAATTAAGAATGATATCATTATAGAAGTATTTAATTTCTTGAATAGTGTTGGGGAAAAGATGTACTAATAATGTTATTAGTGCTGAATAGCCTTGGCAGATTTCTTTGCTAAAAGTCATTCTGAGTCAACAAGACTTGATACTAAGTTTATACTCTTCTGGACATCCTTGTAAGGACACTCTCTATTATATTCCAAAAGTCATGGCAATCTGGTGAAGTCCCCACTGACTGGAAAAGGGGAAGCATAAGCTCCATTTTCAAAAAGAGAAAGAAGGATGATCCAGGGAACTATAGGCCAGTCAATTTCACTTTTGTACCAGGTATAGATTATGGAGCAGATCCTCCTGAAGGCACTGCTGAGACAGAAGAACAATGAAGAGGTGATTTGGTACAATCACCAAGGGCAAATTTTCTCTGACAAACCTGGTGGCTTTCTATGACAATGTCATGACATCAATAGACAAGGGGAGAGCAACTGATGTCATTTTTTATGACCCCTGACAATGTCTCACATCCTGATCTACAAGCTGGTAAAATATGGGTTTGATGGATGGACCATTCAGTGGATAAAGAACTGGCTTGATGCCCACACCTAAAGAGTGTCTGTCAATGAGTCCATGTCCAAGTGGAGGCCACTGACAAGTGGTGTCCATTATTGGGCCTGGTCTTGTTTAACGTCTTCGTCAGCGACATGGACAGTGCCATTGAGTGCGCTCTCAGCAAGTTCACAGACGACACCAAGCTGTGTGGTGCGGCTGACATGCTGAAAGGAAGGGATGCCATCCAGAGGGACCTTGACAGGCTGGAGAGGTGGGCCCAAGGCAACCTCATGAAGTTCCACAAGACCAAGTGCAGGGACCTGAATCTGGGTTGAGGCAATCCCAAACACAAATATAGGCTGGCCAGTAGCTGGCTTGAGAGCATCCCTGAAGAAAAGGACTTGGGGGTGTTGGTGGATAAGCAGCTCAATATGAGCTGCCAGTGTACACTTGCATGGATCTATAGAGTTAGAATCGAAATTCCTGATTTTTTAAATTTTTTTTTCAATCTGAAAACAACCCCAAAAGTCCCAAACAACTCCCTCCCCAGTAAGGTGCAGGTGTTTTCAATTGACTTAAATAGCATGGCAGAAAATGAAGAAGTATGAATACAACCATCTGGATTATGATTATTTTTTTTTAAACTAGCATTTTTGCTTCTTCTGTAGAAGCTTTAATCCATGTTGTTACTTATTTTAGCCATTTATCCATCCATCTTATATAAAAGCAGGATTTTTAGGGGACAGTAGAAAGAGAGTGAGATTATATAAAGCTTATACCGATATTCAGATATGAAGATTTTATAAAGATACACCTTCCCTGTTAACTTATAGAAATGGGATAGCTGCCTTTTATTGTATTGCATCCAAACTGCAGTCAGAATAATTTTCAAAGACTTTTCTCTTGACCAGAAGATTTAAGTAACACACTTCCTGGATACAGTCCAAGTCAGCATGCATTATACAGAGATTAATGATTTTAATTTTTATCTACTGCCATCGATTGATTTGTAAGGGAGTAAATAGAGTAATTTGTTAAAGATTTCCAGGTAAAATAAGAGATTTAATTATTCTTAAACTTTTTGTTATATCAAAGCAATCTCCCTGGTAATAAAATTAAATTTAATAGCTCAAAGGAAATTAAGAATATTGGTCATACAGACTACATTCTTAAAAGTCACAGAGTCATAAACTTTCTGGTTCATATTTAAATCAGATTTACATTCATTAGGAATCTTACCATGGGTTTTACTTGTATTAAGGAAAAAAAAGAGTTAAGGAATTACTCACATGAAATAAATATTCCAATCCTTTCTCAGCTGTACTTCCATATTAGTATTATATTGCTTTTATGTGCTCTCTACAAAAAAATAGAAGAGGTAAATTTAAAAATATAACATAAATCAGTCCTATGGAAAATTGTCCTGTAAAGAAAAAGCCAAAAATATAGCATCTCATCAATAACCTTATTATTTTGGACCATTCAGCAATAACACAAACAAAACAAAAACCCAAACCAGCAATAACAACAAACCCACAAAACAACAACAAAAAAATCCCCAACCAACCAAAAACCCCTAAGCCCACCCAAACCCAAAATAGCCCAATCCTCCCCCCACCAAATATCTCTCCCATCAAAAATGCTTTTTTCTGTATTAATTTTCATAGGTTTTCATGATCCAGTAGTTTAACTATTTATTTGATCATAAAAACACAATTAGGAAAACATGAACCTGTATGTTGTACATAGGCCATGTTCATAATGGATACTAAAAGATTTTATATAGTTAAATAATTATGTGTGCAGTGTTTGAGTTTTGAAATCATTTTATGTTTGATTGGTTTTTTGTTTGTTTGTTTTATATTGCTCCAGGGACATAAAATTGATACATTGTATGCTTGAAAAAAATGTAATGGAAGATTTTTAACACCTCATTTAGTGTGTGTATCTTTTCTTTCTTATGGAACATCATTTTGTAGTAAAAATTGCCAGCTTTAGATTCCTTTCCAAGACATTTATATTGGTGGACAGAGTTGCTGGTACGTCATGTACCAGGTAGAGGTAGAAATCATAGAAAATACGTTCCTTTGTACCAGCATCATCAGGTGTTCTATACAAACGCAGTTTACTCAACTGACTTGATGTCAGACTGAATGAATTGCAGAGACATAAGGAATCATTTACAGTATCAGTTGCTTTGTAAGCTGAATGCCAGTGCATAGGAGAGTCAAGTACTTAAAAAAAAATGTTTTAGAAGATTCCTCAGTTTTTAATCCATAGTATTAATGATATGACAGAGGAGACGAGGAAATATTTTAGAACCGCAGATAAAGACTTTTTCCAAAATCACTACACCAACAACCTCTTTTCAGATGATGATCCATGAAACCATTACTCAGAGACACCAGACTTCACAAAATCATTTTTTTTCATGTGCCCTAACTTCTGTATCATTACCTGAAGATGTGAGATTTTAATTAAAAAGAGGCAAAGAAACATGACTTATTAAAATTATTAGATAGAAAAGCTTGAATACATAAGTGGAGAAGACTGAAAGCAAAATGAGAAGTAACAGAGCTGGTTTAAAACTTACGCTGTGACTCAGAATGATTTTTGAGTGCCAGTGAGTGACAACCCTGTATTAACAATAATAACTGATTCTTTTCTTCTGAGCCGAGAAAAAAAACCCCACAAACCACAGATCTTTAATAAAGTGTTAAAAGAAAAACTAGTAGCCACGGTAAATCATTATGGGGAGAGGTGGTCCCCAGTTGTGAATAACCTCCTGTGAGGTAGCTCATCACAGACTCCTTTCTTTGCTCAGGAATTGCATTTGAGTCCTTGCCCTTGTCCATCACCCATACAATGTTGCAGCTGTGTCTGTACCCAGTCTTTGTCTAAGGAGACCCTTTGCTGCAAGAGAGGAGTCCCGATTCAGGCTGAGCTGCCCTGCCTGAGGAAACTCAGCAGCAGTGGTGGCTGCCTCCGAATGTCACTTTCTCCACTCCCTCCACTTGTTGCTGAAGGTGAAAATGAGGTGGACAAAACAGTGGACTTTTGCTGGGAATAGCACCACCCTGCAGTATGTGAGCAAGAAAAGCAGGACAGAAACAGTGATGATCATCACTTTCAGCCAAGAGTCCTGCAGTCACTGAGTGGAGCCAAGAAGTCAAGTCAGCATGCTGAGATCAGGTGAGGCATGGTCCTATCTACAGCGTAGCTTAAGCCAGGGCCAGAACTATGAGTCTGAACACAAGTGCAACTTCAGTGATAGGGCAGAAACAGTCAGCAAAGCTTCCTTGAGTTCCTCCTGCTACCCAAGCTATTCTTACCAGTCATTTGTTGCCAGATTATGCAACACTTTTTATGAGCACAGGAAGCCTGATCCCTGGGAGGGAGGGAGAGCTGTAGAGCCCCTGTACAAACTCAGACCTATGGTGCCATTCCTGGCTTTCCTCCAACAACACTATTAATGAAACCATGGGGTATATTGCTGTAAGCAGGAACGGAGACAGGGTAGTTTTAAAACATGGGAAGGGCACTTAACACCAATAAGCGGCCAGTGAGTATCTTCACAGTATCACAGAATATATCTGGTTGGGAGAGACCTCAAAGATCAAATCCCATCCTTGATCGAGCACTGAAGGGTCAACACTAAACCATGTCCCAAAGCACCAGGTCCACACTTCGCTTGAACACCCCCACCAGTGACTCCACCACTGCCCCTGGCAGACCATTTCAATATTTGAATACCCTCTCAATGGAGAATTTTTTCCTAATATCGAGCCTAAATGTCCCCTGGTGCATCTTGTAATCATTTTCTCTAATTCTGTCACTTGCCATCAAGGAGAAGAGGCTGGCCCCCTCCTCACTCTGACCTCCATTCAGGTAGCTGTAGAGAGCAATAAGGTTTCCCCTTGGCCTCCTCTTCTCTAGGCTGAACAACCCCAGGCCTCATCTCCCAGAAAAGCCAAGAAAAACTTCAAAAAAGTCTAATTTTATTTTAAAAAGACTATCTTGAAAAATCCAATTTTGCCATAGAAATTGAACATATCTTCAGAAGTGGAATTCTGGTACATTCGCTGTATCTAGAGTCATATCTACACATTGGTTCAAAGTTGTTATAACTGAGAGGTGTAAGAACCATTCAAATTGTATCCTCTGTATTAGGAAATAAAACAGCTGAGATAATGCTATCAAATCAGATGGCAGATTCAATAGAATGTTCGTGTCTGTGTTGAAATTTTTAAGTTGGAAATTGTCATGGGCTGAATTCAAATTTGCTGCTGTTATTCAAAACCATCCTGCCTCACGCCAGTTTCAAAATGAAACTGCTGGCTGGAGCAAAGTATTATGGGGCTTGAAGTTCAGGTTGTAACATGGGAGGCTTCCTGTTCCAGCTGCTGCTTTTGGATTCTGGGTTTTGGGTGTTGACTCTTCTCTGAAGGGATGGTGGAGATATGGGTGGGAGTGGGGTACCACACTGGTCTGGGGTTTCTGTTTTATGCTATTTTTTTTTTTTCTCTCCTGCATTTCACTGCACTTTTCTTGCAAGTAGGCTAATTGTGTGTTATGATTAGGTTATTTAAACTCCTTATCTCAACCTGGAGATTTTGTGTATTCTCCCTCACTTCTGTGTCAGAGGTGGAGAAATAGATAGGTTAACCTGTTCAGGTTCGTTTTAACCTGTGTAATGGTTTAGTGCAAGGGCTAAACCCCCCCACTCCCTCTCCCATCTACTCTCACTTTACCAGGAGATAAGAAAGGGAAGAAAAAAACAAGGCAGAGGGAGAGTTTCCAGTTGATTTACACAGAATATTTTACTCCTCTGCTAAAAAGATATCAGATTACAGTATCAGTGTATATAGAGAACAGAAGGAAAAGGGGAGGGAATACCTGTCTGAATCCTGTAACAGGCAAAATCACAGCCGCCCACTCAAGGACTGGAAAAGCCAGAGGGAGACCTTCCTTTCCAGGGCTGTAATGCTGCACAGCTGTAAATGCCATAGTTTTAAACTCATGATTCTGATAGTGAGGAATATTATGTGGTTCAAACCGCTACACCTGTTACAGAAATGTTTACTATCTACCGAAGACAAGATAGACAAGGCTCACCTTTGCTGTTAGAAATTTAAAAATGCCACAATATTTTTAGAGTAAGTTCTCAAACAGCTGCTAAAATTTACCAATCTTCACATTGAAAACCCATTAATTAACAATTGTTTCCATATGTTTAGTTTAGTGTTGGTTAACAAATATTTCTTTTTCTTTTCACTGTAGTGAAAAGTGTTAATTAATCTCATGAACCTTTCTGTAAGGAAAATAATAGAGATCATGGAATACTTTAATTACAGACTGCTGCTGCAGGTGTAAGTGGTGTTAATCTCAGAATTGCTAGGTGACCTATAAGTTTAATTCAGTACATTATTGGGACAGCAAGATCAAATACTGAATTTATCATGGCAAATAATTTCTTTTTGTTGGAGCTAAGAACTGTAGTTTTATAGCAGTAAAGACAAAAAGTAATCAACGTTTTTCTCTGTTGGGATTTTTTGGTTATTCTGGAGGTTTCTTTTTGAGAGAAAAATGAATTATAATTATTAAACCCATAATGCATCTCATTGCCCTCTAATATTCACAGGACATTATTCTCAGTTGTCCCTGTAAAAATGCAGTTGCACAGACCTAAATAGTTACTATGTATCATACATTATTCTTATCTCTAATATTAAGAGGGGCTCCAGTTCTATGTCCTTTCAGATATGCAATTTTTTTCCCCTGCAGAATTAATCTTAGTATATTTTTTTAAGTGGCTGACACATACACTTACACAAGACCCTACTACACATTGCCCTGTGTATTGACAAATAAAATCTGTAGCAAAAATAAATGCTTAGCACGTTAGAAAATGCCCATAATATTTATTTTATGATAATGCATTTGAATGTATGAGATTGTGAAAGATTCAAACTTTTAAATCTAGTTTTCAAACTACAGTTATTAAAATATTTTATATGCATACAAAGCTTCAGTTAGGAACTGTTTCAGAAGCTTAAAGATAGGTGTCTGGAGCCATTTTTCGAATCCTAGAGCCTGCTGCCCAGCCCATTGTTGCCATGCCACAGAGGAACAGGTCTACTATACATGCTCTACCTCTCCGTATTTCTGCTATCAACTCCGTGCAAATCTTTTAGTTTCAAATGATAGTAGGTATCCATGTTTAGACATACTGAGATTTAGCTTAGCTGAAAAACATTAATTTAAAAATGATACTGCACAGCACTATAAGAAACAAGTGAAAATGTTTATAAAGGTTTTAATAGCTGTGAAGCTATTTATTGTCTGAAATTGTGCATGCAAAATCTATTACATGACCATTGATATCATGGGCTGGGCCAATCCCAGGCACAAATACAGGCAGGGTGCAGACTGGGTTGAGAGTAGCTCTGAAGAAAGAGAACTGGGTGTTTTGATTAATGAGAAGCTCAGCATGAGCCAGCGGTGCACTCTTGCAGCCCAGAAGGCAAATAGTATCCTAGGCTGCATGAAGAGGACTGTGGTTGCCAGGTCAAGAGAGGCAATTCTTGCCCTTTGCTCTAGTGAGATCCCACCTTGAATACTGCATCCAGTTCTGGTGTCCCCATCGTAAGAAGGACAAAGAGCTGGTGGAACGAGTCCAGAGGAGGGTCATAAAGATGATCCAAGGGCTGGAATACCTCTGCTATGAGAACAGGCTGAGAGAGCTGAGGTTGTTCAGCCTATAGAAGACTACAAAGTGACCTTATAGTTGCCTTCCAATATCTGAAGGGATCTACAGGAAGGCTGGAGAGGGACATTTCATAAAGGTGTCTAGCAATAGGACAAGGGAGAATGCTTTAATGTGAGGGAGAGTGGGTTTAGACTGGATCTTAAGAAGAAGTACAAGGTTGCTGAGACTCTCAATAGGTTGCCCAGAGTGATTGTGGATGCTTCCTCCCTGAGGGTGTTCAAGGCCAGGTTGGATGAGGACTTGAGCAGCTGAGTCTAGTTGAGCAGCAACTCTGCCCATGGCAGGGAGGTTAGAGTAGATGATCTTTAAGGTCCTTTCTAGTATAAGTCATTCTATGATTCTATTATATCACATTAAAAAATTATATGTAGAAATTCCAGCTACTAGAGCTAAAAGTGAGGAAATATGTTTCAAATGCTTGTGGAACAAGAATAATAGTCCATCAGGGTGAAAATAAATAAAATCACGGGTAGCTCTAGAAACTGAATATTAGATTCAAGTAATTGTTATAAGAAATGATGCCTGAGTATTGAAAGTGATCTGAAATCTTATTGCTGAAGTTCCAGACAATACTGGCTGTCTCATACTCAAATAACATCCAGAAAACCATGATCAGAAGAAACAAATCAAAATACTTTTACAATACTGAGATTGTAACTGGGCAGAACACGCAGACAACTTACACTAATGAGGTTTATAAAATTAAATAAATAGAAAATACTTTTACAGAATGGACAGGTCAGAGACAGGCACATGAAAGAGAGGAAACAATCTACATATTATTAAGAAATTACTGAAGCGGATTTAAAAATGTGCCTGATATTAGCCACAGGGAAGCTATTAGCTGAGGTTTGCTTTTCAAATCCTTGTTGCAGAGTCTGGAAATCACACTCACACTGACAGTCCTTGATTTTGAAGATTCATCTTAACATTGTGTAAGTTCTTTTGGGAACCAAAAAGCAACGTTTATCCCCAGAACTGCCATTTTTGCTTTCTAGGAAGAAATTGTATTCAGCAATACCATAACTGCTATAGCATAACATTGTCACTGTAGTAAATAGAGGCATCAAGTATCTCAAATGAATTGATTTCAGTCCAAGTTCTTAGGGCTTTAAGGACATGCTTACAAGAAGTAATATCACAGTCTGTTAAAAACAACTCAGCTACTGTAAGTGATGCAATGTAGCTTCACAGTACAGCACCATACTGCAACTGTAGTTTTATGTCACATCAGACCTTGCAAGCAAAGTAAGCACACTAAGGTAACCCCTGCTAGGTGCAGACACAGCGTGAGAGTGCCTCTAGTTCCAGATCTAGTTGGGACGCAGCCTCTGCCTGGAAGGGTAGGATGCTGTGCTGCCCAAATACAAATTGAAACTTCTCACATGTGGGGAGCTCTTCAGAAGGAATTTCCTGTTGGACTCTGTTTCAGTTCTGAGTCTTTGCTAATATAATTAGTTTTGATTTGCGTTTCATTAAAATCATTATGTATTGGCAATAAAAAATTATTTAAACTAATTAAACCAATATACTAATTAATTATAGTTGGGAACTAAAAAATCCTAAAGTCATATATTTTTATCTGGGAATAAAACATGAAAAAACAGTAAGGAAAGTTGCAGATTGAATAGTTGCTACAGTAAAATAAAAATTTTATCCAAGATTTCTAAACATTGTATTCAGCATTGTACATTTCTTGACAACACTATATTAATTGAATACTATAGTTAAGTTTCATTATATGACACTATAGAATATATTCTATTAACCAAAGATGAGATTGATTTGCATAACCAGGCACAGACATGAGGAACCTGTCACTAGGTGATCAGTCAGATCTCACAGGTTTGATATTTAGGTTCTCATCTGGAAGCACAGGAAAGACAAGGCATGCTGGAACTCATCCAGCAGAGGAAGGACCTCCCACACCCAATATAAAAGAGCACAGGCTTGTCTCAGATTCAGCATCCGAAGTCAGAGACATCTATTAAGCATCAGTCATGCTTTAGAGAACTAGGTCTGCCCATAGTGTCTGAAATAACTCTCATGAAGACTGTAAGTTCCTACTTTTTAAATAACAACTTTTGCTAGACGAGTCTCAGATTCTTCTTGCACCTCCTAAGGCAGTATTAGATTATTTTGAAGGAAGAACTTGTCTTTTCCACTTTTGAAAATATGTGTTTCCCTCTATAATCAGCAATACAAGAGACACTGAAAGCAAGGAGAGAAGACCTGGTTGTATGATCTGACTGGGGTATTCAACAGAAATACAGCTGAACACTAGCTGAAGTGAGGAGTTCTTGGTGAGCTGGAATCATAAGCCTTATCTGCATGTGAGTGAATCTTTGACACTAGTATCAGAAGACTCTTACAAGAACAGCAATGAAGAACAACTACTCAAGGCAATAAATACAGTCCAGAAGAAAGTAGTCAGAAAACAAAAATATTAAAACGAGAAAACATAACTTACTTTCCATATGACAAGTTCAAATTCATAAACTCAGTTACCTAGCTGCAGTGATACAATGTATATGAATTGCAGGTAAAGCAGCCACATCAAATTAAATAAATACAAATAGTCAAATAGGAGCCACCCGAAATCATAGAATCATTTCAGCTGGAACAGAGCTTTATGATTGAGTTCAACCATAATCTAACATTACCAAGACAGCTGCTAAACTGTGTCCCTAAGCAGCACATCTACATGTTTTTTAGTATCTCCATGAATGATGACTCTGCCATTTCCTTGGGCAGCTTCTTTCAATGCTTGACAACTCTTTTGGTGAAGAAATTTTTCCTAATACCCAATCTAAATTTTCCCTTACGGAACTTTCCTGTTGGCTTATCCCTTGTTACTTGGGAAAAGAGACAGACACCCATTTCTTACAACCTCCTTTCAGGTAGTTTTTAAAAGTGATAAGGTCTCCTCTCAGCTTCCTTTTCTCCAATCTAAGCAACCCATTTTCCTCAGATGCTGCTCATAGGACTTGTGCTCGACTCCTCACCAGCTTCATTGACCTTCTTTGGATGTGCTCCAGCAGCCCAATGTCTTTCTTACAGTGAGTGCCCCAAAAGTGAACACAGTACTCAAGATGTGGTCTCAACAGTGCTGAGTACAGGGGGTCAGTCACTTCCCTAGTCCTGCTAGTCACACTATTTCTCATACAGGCCAGGATGCTGTTGGTCTTCCTGGCACCTGAGCACACTGCTAGCTCATAATCAGCCAGCTGATGATCAGCACTTGTGGGTCTTTCACTGCTCGGCAGCTTTCCAGCCACTCTTTCACAAGTCTGCAGTATTGCATGTGGTTGTTGTGACCCAAGTGCAAGAACCTGCACCTGGCCTTGTTGAACCTCATGCAATTGCTCTTGGCCCATTGATCCAGCCTGTCCAGATCTCTCTGTAAATCTTCCTACCCTCAGGCAGATCAAAATACCTGCATAACTGGGTGTCATCTACAAAGTTCCTGAGTAAAAAGCAAACTGAGTAAGTCAAAAGCACACACTTGAGAGAAGTGAAGTTTGGGTGAACGGTGTGAACAAAGTAATGCCTTATAATAGTACCATTAATTATGGACTGTAATTGTAAGTCATAAGGGCAAAATACTTGAACTTTGCTAGGATTATTCCAGGTTTACTTTGCAGTTTTAAAATTAAATCTAACAGATGAGAAGAAGCTGTCCTGAGCTTAGGCCTTGACTTCATAATGAAATTGTACTGTCGTGAATATTCTGTGTATAGTGATACAATGGAAATAATAAACAAACATTTCACTAACTGACATGCACAAATTTTGTGGATCAGACCTTAGAATATTGCTAATGATGTCAGAATCTGTCACTGGAGGAAGGGGAATATCAGAGCATTTTCAGTTAAATTGCATTTTATTCTTCACTAAATAAATCTAAACTATAAGCTAAAACTTAGCATCATAAGGCATGGGTTTGATACAATATGAATGTATGTATTTATATGTTTGCATATACCACATATAATATAGTGCCATATTCTATCTCTAGGTTTTTATGTACTTGTATACATGGTATATAATGCATGTCATTTACCTGTAATTGTTATGTATCTATTAGAATAGCACATTTTTCGCAACTGAGAAGAGAAAGTCTTGAAATATCATAATTTCTCACATTATTCATAATAAATTCAGTTTATATTACAGAGCATTGTCTAAGAGTAATGGCAACTGGCCAAGCAGCATCCTACAGAAAGTAAAAGAAAGTAAGTGTCCCTTATATGGACTATTTCCTAGTAACAACTTTCCAGTATATCACTGTACAAAAAGAGCAGTCTTGATAACCGTATCACAGATTAGCATCACTCTAGAGTCCCCAAACACTACTTAGTTCTCCCCAAATGCCTTGGCATCATCTTTGAATGAGGGTGACATGAACACTAAATTTTACTGCCCCATATCAAACTCATCCTGATCGTACCCTTCAGTGGCTCACAAATCCTTCTCCTGACACCTTAGCTTTTCCTCCACATAGACACAGAGGAGAGAGGGTTTTTAGGCATTTTTATGTTGATTTCTTAGTCTTGTAGTCTTAGTCTAAATTACACTCACAATTTTTATCACTAAAGCTTCCACAGCTGAGGTTGTGGAAAAAAATCTCACCCTTCACTGACACTGTTATGCCAGAAAAATACCTTATACATAGACATTTATGCATATAGAGGGTTGTCTTTGTCAGACTTAGTGTATGTCATTCCAAGGATTATTGAGACTAGAATGGCAGAAAAACAGTTTCTCCTGCCATGCTCTACATATACCCTAGTGGCTTTGCTGGCAAAACACTTGGTGTAACCAAACCAGCGATGAAGACGTTAGCTCAGGTTTATTTGATACACTCACACTTCCACCTTGAGTTTTTATCCTGCTGTGGATACTGAGGAGTCTCACACAGCTAAGGTGATGAACAGAAGCTTACAGGGTGTAAAAATTCATACAAGATCATCTGCACCTTTCCCAGAAAGACAGAACTGAAATGCCTATTAAGGTAAACAGACTCTTGCTTTCTCCCCACAATTTCAAGTGTGTTCTTCCCTGGTCATTTTTCTCCATGATTTTTCTTGTTTGATGGGAAAATTTGACAAAATCAGAATATATATATGACATATATAAGATTATATATCTATATACACACACATATATACATATGTATTTATCTGATGAGCTCCATGACTCCAAATCACCTTAGATCTAGCCCTATATTTATGAAATGAATTTGAATATAGGAATTCTTCTGAACATTCAAATTACATTTGTGCAAAAAAGACTTTCATGAGATTATTTAATTGATTGAAAAAAATCCTTTCTAACAAAGTATTAACTGTACTTCTGAACATCTCAAGTACCTAAACATATCAAGTACCTAAATCACCTCAAAACAAAGTTATATGATAAACTGTGAAGAAAAACACAGATTACAAAAGAAGAGCATGATTTGATTCTGAAGCTGTTAATATGTCCTGTTACAGCTTGATGTACATTTTGTTCTTTACTTATGTTTTTCATATATGCTGCATATGAGAACAAGAGGTATCTGTGAATTTTAGAAACAGTCATAGTCTCTTTTTAACCATATCATTTTTTATAGAGCTTTCTCTTTTTCTCTTGCACATTTTGGTTACAAGGGTACACTTTGCCTACTAAGTGTTTCTGGTTTGTTAAAAGAAAAAAAACAAACAAACCACAACCACCAATTCATTCTTAACCTAACTCCATTTGAGTATTACACAGTAAGCAAAAGTAAATTATATGGAGACTTTCTGGAATGCCTAACAACAAAAGAATGGAAAATAAATGCATTTGGGGGGGTCTAAAAATGTTAAAGGTGAATGAGAAGCAATATTTGAGGTTAAAGAAAAGACTTCTCAAAGTGAAGTGTTAAACACAGGTGTTTCAGAAGTGTGATCTCCTTTTCACTCATTCCTCTTTTGTGTCCTCTTAGGAAAGCAGCAGCTCAGTGCCTTCAAGGCAGGGTGGTGAAAATTCACTGTAATTACTGGTGACAAGTGTTATTTGCTTTACCTTGTCCTGAAGTATTTGAACTGTAGCTTACAATTAAAGGTACTGAATAGTAATTAGCTTCTATCTTGACTTTTGGTGTTAAACCCTAAGTCAATATACTTCAACAAAAGAGTTTAATAAGCAGACAAAAACCTCGCTTGTTACCAAAGCCAAATTCACTCTGGGGAAAAAAAAAAAAGTCTGCAAGATTTCTATAAAATTGTAAGCTGTCAAATATAATTATTTCTTTTAAACTTTATAAGTTGAGTTTTTCTTAGCAGAATTAATTTCATTTATATGCAGATCAGCTGAGATATAAAGCAGGGTAAACCCAGGAACTTTACGTTTCAAAGAGAGTATATGCACGCTTTTGTACCAAACACAGAGACAGCACAACCTTTTTCTTCATAGCAGCAAGGCTTTTGATCTGACACTGCTGATTTCTTGTAGTTACAGAGTGGGCAAGTCTCTGAACTGGAAATTTTGAGTTTTATGCGCACCATGTAATGTCAACATGAAAATGGCTCCTGTACTTTGCAGAAAAATAATGTCATCAAACAAAGCAAAAAAACCTTGAATGCAATCTGACACAAATATGTAATATAAATTGATGGTGAATGCATAGATATACTGTAGGGTGAGTGCAGGACACCAACAGAGAGAAGGCAGAACGGTAACAGCGATGTCTCCTGGGCATCCAATTAATCCTACCTACTTCATCATTTTCTGATTCTTATTTAAGCTGCCATAAAAAGCTGAACTTTCCATTAGTGTTGTGGAAGACAGTAGTAATAGAAAGAGATTTATATCCTCAATTTAATATGCTGTATTACTTTCTATATTCTGTTCATTATCACAGTGTAGGTAGGTCATCCAATCAGTTATCACTCAAGCACCCATAACAGTTTCAGAGAAGCATGATCAAATAACAGTCTGTCCCTACAAAATGAAATTTTTCGGTGTACTCTTAACTAGACAGTGATGGGGAGATACAGTGCAAGCCGATCAATGTGGTTTAGTGCTGTTGTGAAAGATAGTAAACCATCTCCTTTACATTAGAACAGTGTAATTATGGTAGGTACTGTAAAGAAAAAATATTTCTCTTACCTTTATCATGTTTGGAAATTCCAAGGGCAGATTAAAACCTAAGTTTAAGCTTTATTTTCTGGGTTTAAAGGATTTTTAAACTGTCTGCCTTTGATTAAAAAAGAGAAAGGTATGAAGAGAAGGGAAATTCTCCCTTTACCGTGCTCATTTTGAAACCCACACAACAGTAAAGAAAGCACTAAAACCCTGTAGCAAAGACAGACAGTGCAGTGACATCCACCAATGTACTTACAACTTTGGAAGCAATAGTCTCGTGTTTGAATGGGTTTGTCAGGGAAGTACCAAGCCTAATAATTATTAGTCCTGTCACAAGATGTTGCACTAAAGTCTGCCCTTTTCCGACTGTGCATAAATCCAGAATCAAGTAGAGGATGTAAGTTATTTAATGTAATTTTCTAGTTGGACAAATTAATGTTCCAGCTTATTCTCCCTGTAATCATTCCTCCTGATCTGTGTGTGAAGACCGTTGCATGATATAGCAGTATGGTAGTTGGTCTTGTTTTGCTTTGATCCATACTTTCCTTCCAGGATGAGCTGTTGTGATCTGTCTTAACTAGCTACAAAGTCCTTGAAAGATAAAAGAATCCTTGGAAGGGACTTCTGAAGCTTATCTTCTCCAAAATTCTGATCAAAGTAGGGCCAGGTTTTTCCAAATGATAGTATGATACCTATCTTTTAAGGTAGATCTTCTCAAATTATGTAACAGCAGGATTCATAATGGAGTCCTCATGATTTCTCCGTATGTTAGGGTAGTTCCTGGGCTGAGTGTGAGGAGCAAGCAATAATTTAATTCTCCAAACAAATTTGAAATTACTATAAAAGATACTGTTAAGAGATAGAATTAAGATAACCTGAGTTTCAACTATCAAGATCCTATTCTGTTTATTAGTGTGCATGGGAGATTTCAAATTAGAGCAAGTGCTTCTCTTGATATTTTATCTAGTGTGGTTTATAGATCTTACAACTTCCTCTCTTTTACAGTTTTCTTCCATTTTTAATTTTGTATTTATCAAATCCTCTACTTGATATGCTGCAGACTAGAATAAAATGGCTGCAGAATTTTCATTTGGAGTTAATCCTTTTGTTGTCCTTTGTCATGAGACTCACACTATCTTAGCTTGGATTACAACACATTGTAAAATATAAATGAGAAAGAGAAATTACTGCTTGCAAAGGTGGCAACACCAAGCCTGATGTACTTGTCAATCACCTGGCAAAATATGAATGGCTTCTAAGATAATTCGAAGACATAACCAGGTGGATAGATGATGTGCAGTGGATGTGGTTTATCTTGATTTCAGTAAAGCATTTGACACCATCTGCCACAGCACCCTTGCAGCTAAACTGAGGGAGTGTGGTCTGGATGATCGGATAGTGAGGTGGATTGGGAAACAGTTGAAGGAAAGAAGCCAAAGTTGTGGTCAATGGGATGGAGTCTAGTTGGAGACCTGCATCTAATGGTGTCCCTCAGGGGTCAGTACTGGGACCAGTTCTATTCAATATATTCATCAGTGACCCAGATGAGGGAACAGTGAGCACTGTCAGCAAGTTTGCTGATGACACAAAACATGGTGTAGAGGCTGAGACACCAGAGGGTTGTGTTGCCATTCAGTGAGACTTGGACAGGCTGAAGAGCTAGGCAGGGAGAGATTTAATGAAATTCAACCAGGGCAAGTGTAGAGTCTTGCACCTAGGAAAGAACCCCATGTACCAGTATAGGCTGGGGACTGAGCTGCTGGAGAGCAGTGAAGGGGAAAAGGAACTGGGGGTCCTAGTGGATGGGAGGTTGACCATAAGCTGGCAGTGTGCTCTTCTAGCCAAGAAGGCCAGTGCCATTCTTGGCTGTATTAGAAGGTTCTCCTCTCTCTCTGCTCTGCTCTGGTGAGGCTGCATCTGGACTATTGTGTCCAGTTCTGGGCCCCTCAGTTCAAGAAGGACATGGAGCTGCTTGAAAGAGTCCAGTGCAAAGCCACAAAAATGATTATGGGAGTGGAAAGTCTTCCTTATGAGGAGAGACTATGGGAGCTGGGTTTCTGTAGGTTGGAGAAGAAGAGACTAAAGGATGACTCATTAAGGTTTATAAATATGTAAAGGCTGAGATGGAGTCAGGCTCTTCTTGGTGATGCCAAATGACAGGACAAGGGGCAAGGTGGAAGTTGAGGCATAGGAAGTTCCATGCACACATAAGGAAGAACTTTTTCACTGTGAGTGTGACAGAACACTGGAACAGGCCACCTGGGGGATTGTGGGGTCTCCCTCTGTGTAGATACTCAAAACTTCCTATGTTCCATCCCTGTTCTGGCAGGGGGTTAGACTAGACGATCTTTCAAGGTCCCTTCCAGCCCCTAACATTCTGTGATTCTGTGTTTTTGTGAAGACACTTCTTAGATAATTCTCAATTCATCCTAAAATGAATTATTCTAGAATCAAGTGGATGGCTGATTAACGAAACTCTGATTAACAGAAACTGTATGATAATAAGAGACCCATGAACACTTCACTAATATGTCCCCTTGGGGTATACTGACTTTGCTGTTACAAGAGTCCTAAAATTTAGAGGCAGAAATTAACTTTTTAGAAGTGTTGTCTCCTCATACTTGACAGCCTTCCTCAGTTCCTTCTTCAGTGTAGTGCTGACCTTCTGTGAATCTTTAGAAATTCAAAGTGCCAGATTTGATCAATTTTTTTCCATATAAAGAAATATATTTTGGAGCCTACCAAATCTGTGTAAAAAACAGTAAAGGCACTTCAGCAAAAAATACATTTCTCTATAGCTTTAACATAAAAAGCCAAGGTCATTATGAATCTAGAAATTAATTGTCTAATGGGAGGCTTATTTATTGTCCAGTTAAAGATTCTTAATGACATAATGTGTGTGTGTGTGTGTAGACAGATACACTTTTATAGGCAGTTGTACATTGAACTTCATTGGAAAAAAAAGTAAACCAGTTATTGAGAACAATGTTGTTTTGATCTGCTTTAAGTATCATTAATGATTTCAAATGGACTAAAGACTATATCTTAAGAAACTAGTAGAATGACTCCTCATAATCTGTGCGTCCTTCCTCCCTTCCAAGAGGAATGGGCTATAAATTACCTAAGGTAGCTTGGATTAATCTGGCTAATTTTCTGGCATTTCAGACCAACTGGCTATTTTTTAGGTTTAGAGCATGCTTGGAAAAATGTCACCTGATGGTAACCTTTATGATTCTTAGCCCTTTTCCATCAGGATTGAAATGTTTGTAATGCAAAATGAAGTCTGAAGACTAGAAACATAAGTTTTCCTCAGAGGTAAGAGTATGTGCAGGGGGCGCAACCAGAATATATCCGGCTGGAAGAGACTACAAAGATCATCCAGTCTAACCCTTAACTCAGTACTGAAGGGTCAACACCAAACCATGCCCCTAAGTGCCAGGTTCACAGGCAACTTGAACACCCCCAGGGATAATTATTCCACTGCTGCCCTGGGCAGACTGTTCCAGGTTTAATAACCTTTTCAATGAAGTATTTCCTAATGTCCAGCCTAAACCTCCCCTTGGCTCAGCTTGTAACTATTTCCTCTAATCTTGTCACTTGTCATCAAGGAGAAGAGGCTGGCCTCTCCTTGCTCCAACCACCATTCAGATAGTTGTAGAAAGTGATAAAGTCTCCCCTCAGACTCCTCTTCTCTAGACTGAGAGCAACTCCATCTCCCTCAGATGCTCCTCACAGATCATATGCTCCAGGTTCTTTGTGAGCCTCTTTTTACCCTTCTCTGGACACACCCCAGCACCTCAATGTCTTTCTTATAGTGAGGGGCCCAGAATCAAATACAATACTTGAGGAGTGGCCTTACCAGTGCTGAGTACAGGGGCATGATCACCTCCCAGTTCCTGATGGCCACCATATTTCTAATACAAGCCAGGATACCATGCTGATTCAAAAATGATTAAGCAGGATTCTTGTAAAATACCAAACCCAAAACCACTCAGTCAAGCTGAGGAAATGGTATGATGAAACTAAATGGCAATTTTAAGGCAAAAGGAGAGAAAAAAAAAAGTCTTCTAAAATAATCAGTGAGGGTTTGGGTGTTGTTTTGGGTTTTTTGTTGTTTTTTTGGTGTTTTGCTGCTTTTTTTTCATTTCTTTGAGTTTTGGTGTTGGTGCTTGTTTTTTTTTAATTGGGTCATTGAATCAAGTGCTGTGCACTCAAAAGCAGTAAAAAACCAATAAATAATCAAGCCCTGACTATAGCCATCTGCTGCAAAACAGCTGCAGGTACTTACTATACTTAAGCTTTCACAGTGCATGTAAAGTGGTGACTGTCTAGCATAATGAATAAAAGAATTATGATTCCTATCTACTTCCAATTACACAAGAAATTTTAAATGTGAATGGATGAATTTTATATTTTAATTATTTTAAACAGAAAGTGTTTTTGCTTATAACCACCAGATATAAGACATAAATGCCATGAGCTACAAATAGGGACTTCAAGGCAAAGTAATTGAGAAGTTTAATCCAAAGTAATTGAGAAGGTCTCTATGTTTCATGTTTCTTGTGATCCTGGATCTGTGATCAACAGCATCTCAATTTAGACTGCGTTGCATTTCTTAAGAGATTTTTTTTATCAACAGTTTTGATTATATTTTATTTTTTAAACTCCTATATTTTCTGTCCTTTAGATAATTTTTCCATGTCCACTGATGCTCAGTTTTCCATTCATAAGGTCTTCATAGCCAATGACTGCACAAAAGTGACATAAACAGCATGAACTGTGGGAAAATTAAATGTAGTATCTTAAATTTTAAAACAGCTGTCGTGTGTGCTCTCATTCATAGTGAAAGCAATACAGCTGCCAGTATGGACAAGTTGCAAAGCAGATTTAGATGTGTACATTTAGATGTCCATCTAGCATCCAAAACGCTACTGTATTTCTGGAAGATTTTAGACTTGATTGAGGTGATCACTCAAAGGCTTTCTGTGCATATTGAGGTGTCACACGTTGACAGAACTTATGCAAAATGTATGGAACTACTGTGTCCTTCTGGGGCAGTATGGGCTGAACAGAATGGTATTTCAAGTGGTGCCAGTCACCAGTCTCTTAACTGCTTTATAGCCAGTATAGTCTACAGAACGACCCAACTGACGAAATACTACCAGCTCCCATCTGACTGCAACCGGAAGGTAAGCACTTAGGTGAGAAACTTTGGAATAAGATTTCAGTGCCTATGCATGGTTGCCTAGTATGATTTTGTACACTAATGGACATTTCAGCTATCTACACAGTTGATATGAAACATATGGGTAACCCATGCACTTTTGAAGAAGTTTCTTTAAATCAGGAGCAATATCCCAAAGCAGCTCAAATAGCGCTCAAGATCAATGTTTGGTCAATCCGATTTGACCTTAGAAGTTTGTGTTTTGCACTTACATAAAATTTTTCAGTACCTGGATTTAGAACAAGAGTTAATACTCTACTACATTAAAAAAAAATACATTCTTATTATGTTAGTGTCATTGGTTCCCTTAGTGATTATAAGGAACTAATTTTGATAAGAAATAAAACAGAAAAAAATACACTTAGATATGGCTAAGCACATTCAAATCTTCATTCATATTCGGATAACCATAATGTAATGTAGTAAACACAATTTTATATGCAATGAATAAATCATATAAAATTACACAAAATATACCCACAAATGATTTGAAAAAGTCATCTTCATAAGATGAAAACTCATCATGCGAGTCAAAAGATATTTTATTCTTTTTCACATCTTAATTAAATGCACATATATATATATATGCTGAATATAAATATTCACTATCACATTAGCTTGAGGAATCTTTATGTTACCAACAGCAACACGGTATGTGGATTCATTCAGCCTGCAAAAGCTGACACCAATTTAAAGGAAGGCAAATGAATGTTATTCTTGCCTTCCAACGATCATATAGATGCATTGCAAGATTTACTTTCATCTCTCTTGCATTGCTTCAATTCAGGAAACTCTTTATGTAAAGTAGTTATAAGGGTTTGAGGCAAGAAAATGGGGTGGGAAGATTCTGGCATTCATAAAATATTTCTCTTTGCTGAACAATATTTCACAACTCCACCAGAGTGAAAACACTATCCTTGTACCCTACCAAATTCCATCCCTTATGGAGTTGACAGGTATCTTCAAAATAAGCTAAGCTACACTGCCTAGATACTCTTTTCTTTCTAAAGAAACAACTGAATAGCGAAAAGGTGATTTCCCTCTGAATTGTCCTTACAGTTAATTTAGAGAGAAATAAAAACATTTTTATGCTGTAGATCACTGACTTGTGTTAAACATAGATGGTAAATTTTTTTAACCACAGAATCACAGAGTAACTGAGGTTGGAATGGGCCTTTGAGGGTCACCCAGTCCAACTCCTCTGCTCAGGCACAGTCACCTACAGCCAGTTGTTCCCGACATTTGTAATGGTTTAGCGCAAGGGCTAACCGGCCTGTTCCCCCAACACAAAAGTGAGGGGAAGAGTAACAGACAAAACTCAGAGATAAAGACATAAGAGTTTAGTATAACATGAGATATCATAATCACAATGCATAATTACCTTAGCTAATAATTGAATTAATCTAATAATATGATGCATAATTACCTTAGCTCAGCTCATTTGCAGAAGAGCAGTAAAATACAGGGAAAAAAAACCCAGCATAAAACAGAGAACCAAACCCAGCAGCTACCCAACTCCCACCCATTCTGCTGTCATGTCTGCAAAAGAGCCAACAGCCAAGAATTCCAAACCCAGAAGCATCAACCGGAACAGGAATCCTCCCATGGTGCAATCTAAACTTCAAGCTTCATAATACTTTGCTCCAGTTAGCACTTTCACTTCTTGAAGCTGGCACGACTGCAGCATGGTATGAATAATAGTAGTAGATTCAGCTCAATCCAAGACAGCATTGTAGCCAAAGTTACAAACAGAAACAAAGCTTATAAATACTTCACCTTTGTTACCTCAGAGTTAGTTCTGTGATTGGAAAACCTCTGTAGGAACTTTATTTTCTTTTTCTCATTTTTATCCTCATATTTCAATATCATGGCTGCAATAAGGTTCATATTTTGTAGAGTTACCATATGAAAGTTTTACTGAAGAGCAACAAGAAAATACTTTTTTCCCCAAAAAAATATCAGCTGAACTTGTTGAGTTCTGTTACACTTCTCTCAACCTTTCTGTGTTTTCCCACAACCTCTCTGGCACCACAAATACTTTCTCAATGATAGCTGAGTAACAAAATGTCAAAATGCAATGAAACAAAAGTATATTTAAAAAAGCTCTAAAACATAAGGCCAAAACCCATCACTTCACCTTTATAATGAGAACCATGGGGAATTTAAGAGTGAATATTTCCCTCATCTCATACCACTTCTTTCCACACTATTAAAAAACAGTACAAAATATCATCTCATAATATATTGAGTATAGAATGAGATAATTATTAGTTTATAGTAATCTATGAATTTACACGAATGTCAGGCTTTCTGCTAACTCTGTTTACTTTGATATAAATATACATCTCAATTTCCAGTCAAGTCAACAGGGAAAATTAGGGTTTTCATGAGACAGAGAGAAACTGAACGTAGCAGTCAGCTGTCGAGGGGAGCTACTTTAGGGTCAGAATGGGGTGGCATATCGTAGTACACAAAAAGTTTTCCTCAGCTTTAGAAATGTCAGGGAAGCAGAGAGACCTATCAGGAGGCAGCAGCTCTTGTGGTAGCTGCTGATGAGGCCTGAGCGTTGTTAGGGCACCTGTGGCCACTCCCATGCCTATAAAAAATGGCCCTGGGGAGTGCAAGCAACCAATAGTGCTATGAACATTGTGGCATTATTAGCCAGAGCATGGTGCAGCAGTTCATGTAGCAGTTCTTCTAGGAGGATGTAGCCACCTACCAGCTCAAGGTTTCTGCCATAATGATGGGCATTTGCCTCAGAGTTAAATCCCATGTTTCTACAGCGGAGGTTTGTGAGATGTCTGACACTTCCACCCAGATGGAACTGGTAAGGAATGAGACTTTGGTACAGAAAGTTGATTGCAATGAAACCCTACTCCTGGAAGAAGAGTAAATACCTGCAAAAGATTGTGCACAGATTGATGATATGTTGCATCAGGTGGCTGAGATGCAGGAAACAGTTGAAAGGCTGCACGATATTAGATGAGCTGGGACGGAGATAGGTAAGTGGTTTCAGAATTGTGCTCCTGTAGTAGACGACACAGAGAGCGAGGCACCTTGGACCCTGGTGACCTACAAAGGCAGACCCTGCTTCAGTCTCCACACACTAGCATTGCAAACAAAACCAGATATGAAGCTCTAAGAGCTGTAAAGAGTCATAAGCAAGATATATATGGACAACCTACCAGCAGCACATAGTGGATGCCACAAAAGGAAACAAGTACCCATAGCAGGTGTCTATCTGCTGCCCTCACAGGAAGTCATGAGAAGTATGCTGCATTTCAAGAGCTAAGGTTCAAGATGTTGCCAAGGAAGTGCCACAACTTGTCAAGAACTATCTGTTGCTACTCTTTCATGCATGCACAAATGACCCTGCAATCTGGAACCAGGGCAGAATCAAAGAAGATAGAAAGCCCTAGGAGTGTAAGTGAAAAGTATTGGTACCCAAGTTATGCTTTCTTACATTTTACCAGTTAGAGGAAAGAGTTCAGCCAGAAATAGACATATAATGCAATTGAATTTCTGCCTTAGTGACTGGTGCCATCATGAGGGTTTTGGTATTTATGACAAGAAAACATTCTTCAATGACTATAGCCTACTAGAGAAGAATGGGATTCACCTAACTAGAACAGGCAAGGGATTCTGGCAGCAGGCTGCCATCACTCGGTGATGTGGACTTTAAACTGAAAAACCTGGGATGTGGAGTCCAAAGAAGCAGTGCTCACACCATTGCAACCAACTGAGGAATAATTGAGGCCAACCAGAGTAACAACAAAAGCTGGAGGTAGTACTATACTCTTGCAGAAATTCTAATTAGACACAAGAATATTGGAAGCACAAAAGAGTGGAAAAGCACAAAAATAATGTTACTTATAAACACAGGTGGTTTGTGCTGCTATGTCACAGGGACGAAACTTGAAAGGGGAAGAGGTCCATTCTTCCACTGAGTGGGCCTGGAGGTTTGTTCCTCCACTGATCACCTTCAAAGCAGCTTAAGTGCTTGCGCAACTGGTAACAGAACAATGGTTTGACCACAGTCCCACCCTCCACATTCTTCAAAATAGTAGCTATGAGGTATAAATATTGTCCTGATTTTGTATATAAAGCCAGGAACCAGAATTTGACACCAAACAGGAAGCACCCTGGAAGGAATGCCTTTGGGCAAGATTCACACCATGGCCACACCCAAGTCCTTGCCTAGGAGATTTTATGTTTGTGATTGCAATTGTATTTTAAAGCTATGCCACTGTTCTGCAGTTTAGTGTATTTATTGCCTATAGTCTTAAAGAATAATCTCCCCAGGGAAGTGGTGAATTCCCCAAAATGGGACACTTACAAGATTCAGCTGGGCAGGGTGCTGGGCCATCCTGTCTAAGCCATGTTTTTGGATGAAAGTTTGGACTAAATGATCCTTGATGCCCCTTCCAAACTAGTTGCAATGATTTGTAGCTGCAGAAATACACTTCCAGACACAGGATCAGGAGTCATGTCATATGAATGCACTTTATAGCTTTTAAGCCCTTAGTGCCTTTAGAGAGACTGTTAATGTATTAGGATCAAGCCATAGAGAAAGCCTTTTTAATTAGCAACTTCTATCACACCTCAAGAGAAAACACTGTAAAAAATGTGCACGTGTGAATGTATTTGTGTATGTGAAGATGAACAATGTACATTAATGATGTAAAAGAACACTGATCTTAGTCTTTTGCTCTATCAGACCACTTTCAGCAAAAAAACCACATTAAATCCTGAAGATTTATAGCAGCTAGTGCTACTCATGACACTTCTGAATAGAAGAACTAATCAAAGAAGCTCCTGAAACACCCAAATCTAAGGCTTTGATCATGAGTTTCTGAACTTATGATCTCTGGATTATCAGTGATCTGTAGGATCTAGAGCAACAGTTTCATGAAATTATTCCTGTTTACATAGAAATTAGGGAACAATCAAAGTGAGAAAATAGAAAAATAATAACCAAACATTCCATGCTTAGCTTAATTTTTCAATAGGATGTTGATGTAAAACATTCTACTAGCATTGCACAGATAACCTTCGTATTTTGGGATGAGCAGACTGCTGTCTGATTTAAAAAGGCTGTGGTTTTGAGGCACTGATCTAACAATTATTGTGGAGTATTTTGTATTTTGTAGTGTCATCTTTTAATCTATTACCTTTCTGTTAAGAAAACTGCATCCTGCAATTTTTATGTTGTCAATTCTGCAATGTATTAGCTTTTATAGGAAAGATCATGCATTTCTGTACCTTTTTTGCATGTTTAATATACTAGAGAATGAGATTTGTTTCATAACTTCTACTCAGATTATAGGAACTTCTTGAGAGTTTCATGTCTCTTTCCTAGACTCCCTTACCTATCCTAATTTATTTGAGTGTAAGAAACATAATGAATTGTTCAAGTACAATCATCTAACATATAAGCAAGATAAATAAATGCAAAATGTGCACAACTTTACTCATCACTCAAGAAACAAATGTTACACACTGAGAAATTATTTCCTTTCCATTTTACATGACACAGCAAGAGAAAAAAAAATCCAGCAGAATACATATCTTGAGTAAGCAGAAAAGGAAGTAAGCTAAACAATACCAAGCAAAATATATCTAGAGTTTTTTATGTGATACATTACTACCCCTTCCCTATCCCCATATACTGTTGGGAATCTACGTCCTGCAGAATATTGACTGAAATTACTTTGTTAAAGTTATAATCATGAATGTTCAGCTAAGAGGAAAATGAAAAGTATTGTATGATGATAACAAAGATTATGACTATCATAAATTATTATATCTGTAGCATCGAGCCATGTAGGATTCAAGTTTAATCTTAAAGAATCTATGTGGTTATTTAACAACAGTTTGAGAATACTTCATTGTCTGTCTTCAGAGATCAAGGCCTAAATTACTATTCACTCTCCTAGGAAACCCTGATGGGAATCAGTCCTTTATACTACTATGGATGTTTTAAAATCAATGACTCTTAAATGCAGCAGACAAAATAAGGAGCATAATCCAGGAATTCGCTGTCTGATGGAGTTCTTTAAGCACTAGACTGTGAAAACAAGAACCCTCTTATCTTGTAGATCTCTTCTACTTAGCAGCTTGAGGACCCAGTTTTCAACAGAAAACTCTTCTGCATACTTGTTGGTTCCACATCATCACAGGAAGGTGATGGAGCACTGGAGCAGGCTGCCTAGAGAGATTGTGGAGTCTCCTTCTCTGGAGAATTTCAAAACCCACCTGGTTGTGTTTCTGTGTGGCCTGTCCGAGGTTATCCATCTAGCAGATGCCTCAGTGACAGATCTTCCTTTCAAGAATGAAAATCTCCATTACAGCTGTGTAGAATATTCAGGTAAAACAATGCTAGTGTCACTAGAGCTGTATGAGGGACCGCTAATCTCTGAATTTTGCATTATTTTCTCAGCTGCTATCTGTTGTTTTCTGTGAATATCATCTGTGGGTTCCAAGGCATCTTAGACTCAGATTATTCATAGCAACATAGATATGTCAAGGCAAGCAAATACTGAAAGAAATATTAGTCTAACAAGTCATAACAGGAGGTTAAAAAGACACAGTAATATAAAGGGGACTGAAAGGACAGTAGTAAATGCAGACAGATTTGTGTAAATAAAAAATCAGAAGTAAATGTTTATTCTACCATTTGAAGTGATTTGCAAGTACATCAAAGGCGATTATCATACAACGAAGCCAGCTGAAATAGTCAGAGCTGTACCTTTATTTTATAGCGGGCTCTAAAGTGGGCAGATGTGGCATTGCCATGCAGTGATCTGAGGTTTTATTTCGTTTTCAGCATTAATTTCATTAATTGATACTCTCCAATATAGTTGTCCACATGTGATGAGACATGAGGACAGAGCAGTGGCTCTAACAAAATGTGACACTTCTGCAGGCTGTTCAGCAGAATTTACTCTGTGGAGACACATACCGGTATCCTCTTTTAATAGAATGTGTCACATTCCTGACAAATCAAAAATGCATTATATTGGAAAGAAAGTGTCTTTGAGTATGTTCTGAAAGCAAATATTTCATAGGAAAAGGCAGTTCTATGAGCATCGTGGCTTTTTCCATTTACCACATCCCATGTCTCAAACTGACCTTCAAGACCTTCACCAGGTTAGTTCAGTGTAATGGTTTAGTACAAGGGCTAAATTCCTTGCTCCCCCAACGTAAGAGTGAGGGGAAGAGTAACACAGAAGACTCAAGGCTGAGATAAAGGGACAAGAGTTTAACATAACATATTATAATCACAATACATAATTACTTTAGATAATAATAAATATAATCTAATAATACCACGCATGATTACATTAGCTTAGCCTATTCGCAGAAGAAGCACAATGAAAGGAAGGAAAAATAAACCAGCATAACCAAAATCAGCAGCTACCTGACTCTCATCAGTTCTGCTGCCATGCCTGTGGGAAAAACCCCACATCCATGAAGCTGGAACCCAGAAGCAGCAACTGTAACAGGAAGTCTCCCATGTTGCAATCTGAGCGTCAAGCCCCATAATACTTTGCTCCAGTTAGCACTTTCATTTTTGAAGCTGGCATGACTGCAGCATGGTATGAATAACAGCAGTAGATTAAATTCAATCCATGACATTCAGTTACAGAAACCATTTACACAGAATCACAGAATCAATCAGGTTGGAAAAGACCTCAGAAATCAAGTCCAACCTATTACCTAATACCTAATACTTCCTGACAACTAAACCATGGCTCCAAGCGCCACATCCAATCTTTTTTTGAATACCTCCAGGGACGAAGGAGCATATGCTTGTCATTACAGACATGACAGTGCACACTGACAAACATTTACCCTTTTATTGTCAAGATTTTTCATTAATCTCATTAATATGTAAAACCTGCCACAAATGCTAGTAGGAATAAAACTATTCTGATTAGTAAAGGGGATATATGTACCAAAAACTTGTATTTGTTTGGAAACTATATGTTTCTTTTTGTTGTAAGTCAAAAACTAGTAAAGAACTCTGAAAAAATAAAATAAAAAAAAGATCTATCTATCTATCTATCTATCTATCTCCTTTTTTTAAACTTTATTTTATTTATATATATATAAAATCTATGGTGTGTATGTATATGTATGTATATATATGTGTATGTATATATAATGTATATATAATATATATAATGTATATGATATATATAATATATATGTATACATATAAAAATATATGGTGCATATATAATATCTGATGTCATATATTTCATATCTATAAAAATACATGGTATACTGGGGTGCATTAAGAAGTGTGTGTCCAGCAGGCCAATGGAGCTTCTCTTCCCCATATACTCTGTCCTAGTGAGACCACATCTGGAGTATTGTGTCCACTTCTGGGCTCCCCAGTTCAAGAGAGATACGAATATGTTAGAGAGTGTCCAAGGTACAAGGATGATTAGAAGACTGGAGCATCTGTCTTACGAGGAAAGGCTGAGAGACCTGGGGCTGTTTAGTCTGGAAAAGAGAAGACTTTTACAAATATCTGAAGGATGGGTATCAAGAAGAAGAGGCCATTCTCTTTTCAGTGGTGCCCTGTGACAGGATGAGGGCAAAGAAGTGAAAGCTGGAACGTAGGAAGTTCCACCTCAACATGAAGAAACAGCATGAAGGGTGATGGAGTGCTGAAACAGGCTGCCCTGTGAGGCTGTGGGGTCTCCTTCTCTGGAGACTTTCAAAACCTTCCTGGATGTGTTCCTGTGTGATCCTGCTTTTACATGGGGGTTGGACACGATGGTTTCTGGAAGTCCCTTCCAGCCCCTACCATTATCTGATTCAATGATATCACTTTCATAAAGTTTGCAAAGGCACTTAGACCTATAAAGTTGTGCTGTGTCTTCATTTGACCAAAACAAGTAAGAGATGTGATACAGAACTGAGGGCTGGATTATGATGGACTTTAGAAACTATGTTGTCAAATCTATGAAAAGGGAAAGTAAATATATGCTAAGATCTGGGATTTTGCTTCAGAGCAACTATTAACTTGAACAAAACACATTTGGAGGGAATATTTATTTATTTTCATAATTTACTGGTAATCCTCAAAGTGTTCAGGAAAAAAACCCAGATACGTATTTTTTAAAAAAGTTTTTGTTTTGTTCTGTTTTTCCCAAGGATTAAGAGGAAAAAAGGAGTAGTTTTAAGGAAAAAATGAGAACAAGTTTCTGCAGTCAATTTTTTTTGAGTATTATATTCTTCTTTATTATGGCTAAAATATAAGTATTAGTCTCAGGCTATCTTGATTTGTAGCTTGCTAGCATGAATGTAGGCATAAAATCCAATATTTTTTAAAAATGTGCCAATTTTTGTTTCATCTGCTTGTAAGGAAAATATGGTTTATGAACCGAGAATCAGAACGCTCACCACTAAATAGAAAAATTCCAGTTATTTTCAGTTTTGTTCTTGATTTAATGTGAAGGTTTCTACTGCTTTTTCTCCATATAAATACAAAAGGAAAGTTTAATAGCTGATTTTCTTTTTCAGTCATTTAAAAAAAATTAATAATATCATATTATGGACAGATATGAAATGTAAAATCAAAGCAACAATCTTCAGAAGAGTTTAGCTTCTTTTTTCTTCTTAATTTCTGTTTACATTCTTAACTTCATAAAGAACCATACTATAAGACAATAACAGTAGAAGCCAAAAATCTTTTCACAAATTCCCTTGTTTATTTTGCATTAGACTTCAGGAGACTGAAGTTTTTCACCGTGTTTCTGTCAACAAGGAAACAAGTAAAAAAATGGGGCAGATGTGTTTATATGTGTTCACCAACTAATTCTGGCTTTCAGGTTCACAAAAAGCAGGATTTAGTTGCCTAAGTATAGACATGCATAGCTCTTGAGGTACCCATTTACAGTCTCTCACCTGCCATGATCCTTGGTCAGATGTTTTAACTCCATGCACCTATCTGAAAAAAAACCCATTGGAGTATCAATAATGGCATGAGCTGCCCATTTTTAAGCAAGTAAATTGCTTCTTACTGAGTTGAAAATAAACACTGAACATGTGAGAAATATATCTAAAGGAAAATGTAATAAAAAAGATATCTGTAAAGATTAATCAAAACATTTTTCTGCAGTAATTTCTACAATATATCATCTCAGTTTTGGCTTTTATTTTTTCACTTTATGTATGTATATGTATTTTAATATTAAAAGTTGGGGTTGTTTTTTCTGAAGCATAGAAAAAAATATTTTAAAAAGCTATAAAAGCTTTGGCAGTTATAAATTTATTTTTACCCAGAAAATTCTGTGATATTCTCTAACTAAGATATTGTTTCAGTAAATCATGAATTTTTAAACTGAAAAATTCCACATTAAATCTTGTGACTGTCCTGGTTTTGCAGAGATAGAATCTCAGGCCAGCCATGGGCTGCAGGCCATTAGCAGTTCTGAGGCAGTGAGGACATCTGACTGTCCTGTATCCCAGTGTATTCCAGACCATGAGCATCACACTCAGTTTAAAGGAGAAAGTTTGCAGAAGAGAAGGGAGCCTCCTGCTTGGGCTTCTCCTGACCCACTTCTTGCTATTCAGGACTGCCTTCCTAAAAATTCCTTTATGTGCTTTGTATTGATTTATGGTACCAGTTTAGCTACCTCATTAAATACCTCATTATTTCATTGGTGACATGCACAGTGGCAAATTCACTAACACCAAGCTGTGTGGTGTGGCTGACACACTGGAGGGAAGGGATGCCATCCAGAGGGACTTTGACCAGGTTGCAGAGGTGGGCCCATGCCCACCTCATAAGGTTCATCAAGACCAAGTGCAGGCTCCTGCATCTGGGTTGGGGCAATCCCAAGCACCTATATAGGCTGGGCAGTGACTGGCTTAAGAGCAGCCCTGAAGAAAATGACTTGGGGGTGCTGGTGGACGAGAAGCTCAGTATGAGACACCAGTGTGCACTTGCAGCTCAGAAAGCCAATCACATCCTGGGCTGCATCAAGAGCAGGTTGAGGGAGGTGATTCTCCCCCTCTACTCCACTTTGGTGACACCCCATCTTGAGTACTGTGTCTAGTTCTGGAGCCCCTATTACAAGAAAGATATGGACATAATGGAACATGTCCGCAGAAGGGTGATGAGAGGACTGGGGCTCCTCTCCTATGTAGACAGATTGAGAGAGTTGAGGCTGTTCAGTCTGGAGAGGAGAATGCTCTGAGGATACCTTATTGTGGCCTTCCAGTATCTTAAAGGGGCCTACAAGAAAGCTGGTGAGGGACTTTTTATGATGTTGGGTAATGATAGGACTAGGGGGAATGGAGCAAAACTAGATATGGATAGATTCTGATTGGATGTTAGGAAGAAGTTCTTCACCATGAGGGTGGTGAGACGCTGGAACAGTGAGGTGGTAGAAGCCCCATCCCTGGAATATTTTAAGGCCAGGCTAGATGTGGCTCTGAGCAACCTGCTCTAAGTGTGAGGTGTCCTTGCTTAAGGCAGAGGGGTTGGAAGTAGATGATCCTTGAGGTCCCTTCCAACTCCAACAATTCTATGATTCTATGATCCTACAGGTACCTCTCTGCTGAGGTGAGGTCACAGGGTGATAGAGAAACTGATACAGTTTAGCCCCAGATACAGACTAAATGTAGACAGTGATTATTTCCATTTATGATCTTTTCTTCAGATGTCACAATACGCACTGCTTCTACAGGATGCAAAAAAGGAACTAACTTGGTGTAGGCTATATTAGCCTGACCATCAGCTCCTTCTCAAATCTCAGCACAGTATGTGTGAAATACATGCTAACAATATGATATTTTTTCTAATGGCATAGTTATTATTACCTAATTTGATTATTATCTGAAGAAAATTGGTTTTGTCCTGGCTTCCTGCTATGCTTTCCTTATTGCTGTGGGCAGTGGCACTACCTGATGCGCTACTTTACAATGCAATTTTTTTCTCTTTCTCTTCTGTACTTCTCTAACAAGATACTTGATATTACTTGACAGAAAATAATTTTTTCAGCATGCCAGAAAGTGAGCAATTTAACTAGTCAATGTATTCACAGTATACAGGATGACTGTCATAATTTGAAAGTCTGCGTGTCTCAAGGTTGTGGTTTAAAGAAAGATTATTTTGATTCCTGTCCTTTCTCTTCCTTCTGGGGGAAAAATAAGTAGGAAAGCCCAACATTAATGGCTGTTGCTTTCTTTGAAAAATATCTTGAAGATGAGCCATGAGATTACTTGCGTATAGAAGAGAGTTAAATTCCTGAAGAGCACATCGTAATTTCTTGATGCGGAGAGTACTTCCTTGTTCAAAACACTTTGATGTCAGTAGTGTATAAATAAGCCAACTATGGCTTGAAATGACAATGGCAAGGGCACACTATCCAATGCTGTTCTTCAGATGGAAATTAAACATGCAGAGAAGGACACACTGGACTTCTAATGACTTGGCATAAAAGACACAAATAACCTTTACAACCTGGATACTTGATTATGAAATTGTAGAATTGTTTGGATTTGAAGGAATTTCAACAATCATCTTGTTCCAACCCTCCTGCAATGGGCAGGGGTACATTCCACTAGATCAGGTTGCTCAAAACTCTGTCCAACCTGGCCTTGAACGCTTCCAGGGATTGGGCATCTACAACTTCTCTGGTCAACTTGTTCCAGCCTCTCACTATCCTCATTAAAGTATTTTCACCCTTATGTCAAATTTTCCCAAATGGGTGAATAAATGCAGGCTTACCTCTGAAGCTGAGAATGCTAACAGTTCTCATAAGAGTGTGCTGCTGTGCTGTTGATGTGAAACTGCTCCAAGTGGTGTTGAAGGAGAACGTGTCAAATGTAAAGAGGACTATGTACAGAGAAGAGTCTGTGGCAGAAAATATCCTGTTGGAAGCTAAGAGAAGCATAAAATCTTTAATCAATTTGCCTTCAAAGTCCAATTTGAGATGTTCTGAAGTAAGTCAACTTAATTTGCCAATCTAACAAATGAGCTGAATGAAAAAAATTATCACTGGAGTTACTATGAGACATAATTTTTTTGTATCTAAGATACACAGTCATGTAGAGTTAGGCTAAATATTCTGGATAGTTAGATGAATAAATGCTTTAAAAATCAAATATGTATCTAACAGACAATGTATGTAATTCCACTTTCTTAAAAATTATGTCTATAAATGAGTGCATCTCTGAGTTATATATGATGTAAAGCATTCTGTTTCCTTTAACACATTATGCATATTGTTTATAAAATATAACACATTCTTATATAAGTAGCTACATTCTAGTGCAAGTCCTCAAAAAGTTAAAAATGGAGACAGAGATTTCTGCTGGATTGCATCATTGTAGAGGTGAGGAGGTCCCTGAAATGAGCTGAGGTGATCTGCACATGTTCGAATGGCAGTTGATGTTTTTATTCCAAAAGTCCATTAGAAAAATAACTTGTAGAACAAGATTATTTTCCTTTATAATTTTTTTTGCTTATTATTTGATTTTTTATGTTTGAATTATCCCTGGCACACAAGAGACAGAATTTAATTGTTCTGTGTTCTGTTCTTACGTTCTTAAATTGCTAGAGAGGGCTCATTCACCGAACAAAGTGGAATACTGATTTGGCTTTTACAGTAGCTCCGAAGATCAGATAAAATGTGTCAGGAATTCCTGCTGTATTGAAATCTATAAAGCACAGGATCTAATGCTGAAATCGATAATTTAATGATGCCTATTGCTAAGAAATATCTCAGTTTCTAGTTCTAATTCAAACCTGTGTTTAATCTTTAAAGATGAAGAAAGTATTTCCTTCTGCACTTTTTGCAGTGTTTCTACATAAAAGATTTTAATCAAGACTAGCATACCATAGGAGACTTTATAACATCAGGCAGATAAGAGAGGCTTTCCTTTTCACCTTTTTACTATACACTGCAAGAAAAAAAGAGAGGAAAATCAAGGTCTTTAAAATTATTCTTTATTTAAAAAATTTTTTTAGCTTGCAAACAGCTTTTGGCAGGACTTTTTGCTTGCAGAATCTGGAATGTCTTCTGAGGTTTTAATAAAGGATAACTTCATAACATTAGAGCAGTGATCAATGCAAAGCATTGAGAGCTTCCAATGGACATTCCCAGCTAGCTCAAATATGACCTTTGTGGTTACTGGGTCTTGTAAACCAGAAATATAAGCTAGAAAATCAAGTTTCTATTTTTTTTTTCCACTTCAGTATAAACTGCTTGAATGACTAGACTGCTTACTCAGTCAAAGCTGCTTGCTGTCCTTATTCTGCATTTTACAGTCACAGGTTTTGTACCTGACAGTCACAGGATCTTTAAGTAGCAAACTCTAAATTTTCTGGAGATCAGATAGCCCATATCTTTTAACAGGTACCACTGCAGGGAGACGAGAGAACCAATCATACAAAGCAGCATTTTGTGTTCTCATATCATGCGGTGTTACCAGTCAGAATTTTTTTTGGAAGCTTGGTTATCTACAGCAGAAAATCATTGAATTAGGGACCATTACAGCAAACCAGTGGATTTGGGAGTGCTGAGGGACTTGGCTACCACCACAAGGCAGCTGTCATCGTCTTCAAGGGTAACTGGGAACTGAAGGAGTTCTCTGGTGACTAGTAAGGCAAACATCACTTACGCTCCTTTTTAACATGGGTGAGAAGGAGTGTGCCAGACTCATCTTAATCCCCAAGAAGGTTATGGGCTAGTTTCTCTGGGAAAACTTGCCCAGGGACAAGAAGGCATCAGGAACAGTCCATATGGACAAATGATGCCTGCACAGCTGCTTGGCAGGGCCAGGACTGGTTAAAACCTTGTACCTCCAACCAGTTCTCTAACAAAGGTGAAAATGTCTGCATGGGAGCATACTGAGGGTGGGTTGCTTAAAGCCTCATCCAGTTTGGTCTTAAACACATCCAGGGATGAGGCACCACAACTCCTCTGGGCAACCCAATTTTGTTTTCTAAGTGAAGAATTCTACAGTGAGTATTATAGTTGTTTCTTAGTTGGAGATCTGGACAGCTGTAAATGTTTTCTTTAGAAATGGGAGCTGCAAATTCAGGGCCAATTTAAAATACACCTTACTTTTAAAACTACTTTAAGTTAATGTTATGCTTTTTTAATAATTTCCTTGATACTTCAGCCAGTTATCAGTTATTTGGCATTGTTTATCTAATTTTCTTCACTCTTCATCTGGCTGATCCTATACAGAAATACCAATAATATTAAGATGTGACATGCTAATTAAATAATACAGATTGGTCATGCTATTGAACGCCTTAGATTTTTTAAAAATACATCCATGTCTTAGGCAGCTCTTGCACAAAACTTTAAGTCTCCTACTATATATGCAACAATGGTATCTTCTAAGGAGAGGAATTTGAGCTATGATTAAAAGGTAAGATCACTCATTAAAACAAGCATCTTTTGGTAATAATTCTGTTTGTAGTAGTTGAAGACTTGCCACTAATTGAAGACAGAAACATACAAGAGGAAGAACGGCAATTAGAGCAATAATGATTTAAAATATTGGATCAAATGATGGGTTTTCTTTGATGCTTATAGTATAGAAGGTAGGAAAATAGATGAGAAACACGTGGTGCATATATTATTTTTTCAATCCTATAGTTACATTGCTTGTTCTGTATTGACCTCTTGACTTCTTATCAGCTACCTCTTGGTCATCTTCATATGTTTCCTGGAAACAACTGGGGTAGGAACATTTTATGGAAGAAAACCTTTTGAATTACACTTATAACTCAATTTATGTGTTTAAATAAATAAATAGATAACTGTTGCATATATTTACTCATTGTAAATAGAACGTGTTGTAAATAGAACAAGTTGCAACCAACAGGACTTATCTCAGTGTGTACAGTTTTACACAACCATGAAACTGAGATTAGTTATAGATCTTACAATAGATGAAAGGAACTGATTTTATATGAATTACTTGTGTTGAAGGGGGAAAAAACGGAATTCTCTTAGGGACTCTTCCTTGTCAAAACCTAGCCAGAGTGGCACAGATTCTTAAAAAGGCCTGTTCAAATAGAATCTACAGATTGATACCTATTTACATGGATTAGACAACAAGCAATTGGAATTTATTTAATTTCAAATCATGATACTATGTTAAGTTACACAGACATTTATTTTGCAGATTTTCAATATTCAGCTAGGAAACACTCATTTGCTTAGGCAGCCTCCCATAGATCCTGAAAATGGGAAGATGCTATGTCAGTATGATGCTTAAGGAATCTGCCTTCTTGTTCCACAAAATTGTTTTAAACTGTGTTATTTGCAGGCTAAAATATGTCTCATGGTAGCCAGCATATATGTAAGATTCAGTCTTATATGATTACTTCAGTGCAAGACTGAACAAAATAAGAGCAAGCAGGTAGTCTAGTTAGATAGAATGCTCTGGAAAACATATATATTTCTAGAAAAAGAAACTAGAATACACCCCAAACAACTACTTCATTCATCTAACCATTTTTTACAAATTCCCTTTGTAGTACTGATCTCTACTTCGGGTTTCTGTAAAAATTTCTAAGATGGCAATTTCTAGAGAATAAAAAAAAATAATACTTTATTAAATAAAATTGACAACTATATTAAAAATTAGCATTCCATAAAATAGTAGCCATCTTAAATGTTTTTCTTTATTTTTACTTCCATATGCATTTGTCAATAAACCCCAAAGCATTGAAATTCCATGGAATCTCTGAAACAGAGCTACAGAAAAACTGCAATAGTTTATTCCTTTTTTGCTATCCTTCATCATTATGTATAAATTTATAAACATTTTTACCCTTTAATTAAAATTAAATTTTAATTAAAATTATTAATTTTAATAAACAATTAAAATTGTTTATATATAAATATATAAACAATCATTTTAGTATAAATATTAGTTATTTTGACCACTCCGTTGCAAGTTATCATAGTTTTAATAGATAATACATAGTGCACAATATTTAATTAAATAGATATTATCAACAATGACTCAGTGATCTAATATTTAGCTCTATCAAGCATAAAAAAGTGATAGAAAGAGTAAAAGGTTTGCTTCTCTCAGAGGGATTTCTGACTGAAGTCTGAAAATTACTGCTTTGAAACTGTTGTGTATCATGCCTTCTTTAATTTCTTGGTTCCATGAAATATTAGATTTGTCTTTGAATTAGACAATTTTCATTTTGACTCTAAGAGCAAGTAGAACACTTGAATATGCATGCTTTTATTATATGTACTATACTCCTGAAACAATTTTTTTTGACAAAATGTTGAGTTGAGAGGTCTTTTGACTATCCAAGACTACCAAGCTCTTGTGCTAGGTCTCTCAACTTCTATGACATTTAATTTTGATTTTCATATTGTTTTTCTAAATTAATTTCCTGAATTTTCATGAGTACTCCTGGCCAAATCTTGTCTACAGATTACAGTGTTGTGGGTTAAGTGTGCTCCCTTCATGTACAGTGATGAAAAGAATTTTCATCACCTAAAGAGGGAGTACCAAAATTATCTGTCCAAAATGAAATGGGATGTGTCCCAGTCTAACCATCTGGAATAACTTGATAAATACTTAATTTGCACAAAATGATCAAGTTATTACTTGGCAAGTGCTTCAAGTTTCTGTCCAGTGAAGAATATAACACAGACAACAACAACAAAACAAAACAAGAAAAAAAAACCCGCCAAGCAATGTTGACATCATATTCAGTGCTTAACCAGATAGGAAGACATAGCTTTTTGTAGTCTATAAACAATATTTTCAGCATTGTTACCTTTCTTTTTCAATTTTTCATTTTGTTGATAAATCATTTGTGTTCCTTATTACTGAGGAGTAAAACCTTATGTCTTCAACTAGTATTAAGATCTAAATCTAGCTCTGATTTTAAAGGGTAAAAATCAGGTCCCTGGGAAGTACTGATCAGCCATACTCATCCCTGTTCAGAAAGATCACGGAGCAGATCCTCCCAGGAGACATATCACAGTATCACAGTATATCAGAGGTTGAAAGAGACCTCAAGAGAGCATCAGGTCCAACTGCCCTGCCAGAGCAGGATCACTTAGGATAGTCCCCACAGGAATGCATCCAGGTGGGTTTTGAAAGTCTCCAGAGAAGGAAACTCCACAACCCTCCCTGGGCAGCCTCTTCCAGTGCTCTGTCACCTTCACTGTAAAGAAGTTTCTCCTCATGTTGAGGTGAAATCTTCTATATTCAAGTTTGAACCCATTGTTCCTTGTCTTATCACTGTGAGCCACCAGAAAGAGCTTGGCCCCCTCCACTTGACACCCACCTCTCAGATATTTATACACATTGATGAGATCAGCCAGTGCTCTCTGATTAATCTGATGGCTTTCTACAATTCAGTGACTGCATCAGCAGACAAAGGAAGAGCTATGGGTGTCATCTACATGGACTTTGTAAATCCTTTTGTATTGTCCTACACACCATTCTTGCTGCTAAATTGGAGAGATTTAAATGTACTGTTAGACGGATAAAGAATTGGCTTGACAGCCATGTCCAAAGAGTTACAGTCAATGCCTCAATGTCCAAATGGATTCCAGTAAAAAATGAAGTTCCTCAAAGGCCAATAATATTTAATATCTTCATAAATGTCATAGATAATGGGACTAAGTGTTCCCTCAGCAGGTTTGCAGACAACACCAAGATGAGTGGTGCAGCTGACACACTTGAGGGAAGGGATGCCATCCAGAGGGACCTTGAAAGGTTTGGGGAGTGGTCCCATGTGAACATCATGAAGTTTAACAAGTCCAAGAGCACGGTCCTGCACCTAGGTCCAGGCAATCTTCAATATCAGCAGACACTAGGGGATTAACTGATTGAGAACAACTCTAAAGAGGACTTGGGAACAGTGGCGGGCAAAAATTTGGATTATGAGACAGCAGTGTGCAGTCTGAGCCAAAAAAGGCAATTGTATCCCAGGATGCATCAAAAGAATCAAAAGAATCAGTAGATGAGTTTTCCCCTTTGCTTTGGCGAGTCTACACCTGGAGTATGCACCCAGTTCTGGGGCCCCCAGTACAAGAAAGGCATGGACCTATTAGAGTCCAGAGGAGGGACACAAAATAATCAGAGGACTTGAAAAGCACTCTTTTGAAGGAGAGACTGAGACAGTTGGGGTTGTTCAGCCTCAAAAATATAAGGCTCCCAGGAGATTTTATTGTGGCCTTTCCATACATAAAGAGGGTTTATAACAAAAGACAAGAAAAATTCTTTATCAAGGCCTGTAGTGGCAGGACAAGAGGCAATGGTTTAAAATGAAAGAGGGTAGGCCTAGCTTGAAGGAAGAATTTTTTTTTTTTGATGAGGAGGATGGGACAGTGTAGCAGGTTGCCCAGATAGTTTGTGGGTGCCCTGTCCCTGGACGATCTCAAAGTCATTATGGATGAAGCTTTAAGCAACCTAATCAGGTAAAAGATGTCCTTGCTATGGCAGTGGGGGTGGAACTACATGATTTTTAAGATACATTCCAATCTAAATCATTCTGTGACTGTATGACACCATTCCGTAATTTATGAAGTCTCAAAAGTCATTAAATGTGCAAAGAACACACAAAAAAGAAAACTTATAAAATAGGAGTAGAATCTTAATTTAAAGAAAACTAAATTTATCTCAGGAAATCTTGTGTAAAACTTGAATGAGATAATTTTATATATCTTTCATAGCTGATATACCAATTCAGAGGATTGTTCTCTACTTACAGTTTGGATTTATAATAGTTTATATGACAGAATTGATTTTGCCTTTTTTTTTCTGCCTAGAGATATGTTTCCTTCTGACTGCTAGCACTAGTTATTTTAATGCTTTACAAGGCATGGGAACACCACACATGTTGAATCCAACTGCTTTCAGAAAAAAAGAAAAAACGTTTTTGTTGTGATGTTGAACAAGATCAGCTGCTTTCAAATTTCTTCCTAAAACATGTCTCTTAGAATGTAACTTCATTCTCATTAAAGGTTTTCAACAGACAAATATAAATGAGATGATTAACCTCAAGTGTACTTTGGTCTTTGTTTCTGCATTTCTAAAGTTAATATTCAAATTCAGATTACTCAGAAGTGTGTATACAAGCCAAACTTCTGCATCAGGATTACGTAGGAATGACAGTTCTGGTTTGTTTGTTCACAGATTATTCCCTCATTGTGAAAAATTAAATTCTTTCTATTTTTAGTTTGCATTCCTGAGAAACATTTGGAGAAAATAGGATTCTGAACAACTTCTGATTTTTTGTTTTTCCATATGCTTGCCATGCAAGTAAAAGCAAACAACAGGAAGCAAAATTTTTATATATTGATTTGAATTCTCAGGTACTGTAAAGCAATCAAATAGCCAAATGAAGCCTTGTCTTTTTTGCTTTAGTCATATTGTGCTTTCAAATGAAATAATTTCTCATTATCTGTCCATTATTTCAATATTTTGAATTACATCTATTTCTGTGAGATAAAATTTCATATAAAACCAACAGCCCTGAAGAACAATGGAGTCTAGACTACTGTGCATGTTGAAGTTCTTCCCAGATTAGAACTTTGAAAGTCCTCTTTCAGCATCTTGAAACTATACATATGAGTGATAAAGCCAAGTTTAGAAGAGATAGGGAGAGAAGGAGCTTTGACGTAAAATAGCAACTAAGATATCACTTATATTCTTTACCTTAACATATTCAGTTTACTTGCTATCTTGCTTATCATTCTACAGTGTATTTATGAGATATGCATACCTCGCCATGTTTTCATTCTGTACTGGAACTTTCATGATCATTTATCTTTAGTGACGTATCTTCCACATGACAACCTATATTTTCACTAATATATGCATTTTATTACATATGTCATTAGTAAAATGACATTTTTGTATATAACAATTACTCATCATTTCTACCTTGCTTATCATATATGAAATGATTCATAACACAGGATTCAGAATCCTATATTCAAGAACACCCCCTGCACTGTATCAATAACTACTCAGAAATTAATGTGCAGGTAGTCTTCAACTTCTTTCTGTCCCTTTCAAATTGTAAGTGGGATACTTCTTTCCATTTGACTATAATATCTGCAGTTTTCATCATATTGCTAAAATGATATTCCATCTGTGTTATGTTGTATATAATCTGCCACAGTCCCTTCCCTTCCCTTCCCTTCCCTTCCCTTCCCTTCCCTTCCCTTCCCTTCCCTTCCCTTCCCTTCCCTTCCCTTCCCTTCCCTTCCCTTCCCTTCCCTTCCCTTCCCTTCCCTTCCCTTCCCTTCCCTTCCCTTCCCTTCCCTTCCCTTCCCTTCCCTTCCCTTCCCTTCCCTTCCCTTCCCTTCCCTTCCCTTCCCTCTTACCCTGTTCCTTTTTCATTTCCCTTTTCCTCTCTCCATCTTGCTTTCCTTGTCCCTGCTTTGCCCCACCTCACTTCTTTTGCTTTAATCACATTGCTCTTTCAGATGGCAGTTTCTCATTTCCTGTCCACCATTTCAGTATTTTTGAAGGACATTTATTCATGGAATATTATATTTGACATAAGAAACAACTTTCCTGAAGAAAATCAAAATACACAGATTTTTGCCCCACTGACTCTTTTCTTCTGCTTGCCTCTGGCTCTATTTCTTTATATTGTCTTGATATACATGAGGCTGCTTAAAGGTAAGGTAAGATGTTCTTCAAATTATTGTTTTCATCAATTTTAGCCTCAGGTTCGAAATGTCCGCACAGAATGTGATGGGCAGATGAGATCAGAAATTGATTTGAATTTAATTTAAACTCCATGACAAGGAGTGAAGGATGTTTTGAATCAAATTCATTCCACTGGTTTGCTGTTTTCTGTTCTATTATACTCCTCCAAATAAAGAATTCAGATTTTTTCTTTACGGGAGGTTATTGGGTTTTGGATTATTTCTGTGTCTGCTTATTGTACGTGACTTATTGTTCCTAAATGTTTGCCTATTGACAACCTATGACTTTTGCTTCACAGATCTGGAGGACTTCATTCTCTGAAATTAAGCCTGTAATGATGTGATTCAAACTTTATAAAAAATAAAATTCAAAACATGGCATATTGCAGCTTTCAGCAACATTTGGGGTGATCCGCACAGAGCAAATTGTACTTGAGAAGATTAAATTAACAATTTCTTCCATCTGATACAATAATCAACCTTGCTCTTGAAATTACCTATTCATTTAGTCACAGGAAATAGCTGAAAGGTTAAAGAGAAGATTTTTAGAGAACTGTTACCAGTGTACATTGTACCTAAAACTAAGTATATCATTCCAGGTGGTGATCCATTGATAAAGCCTCTGTATTGGTAACGTAATCTGAAATGCGGACTGTGGTCTGGGTACTTTACAAGACCCAGAATCACAAGGGTGGAAAGCCTACCAGCAAGAAAACCAGACTTGCAGGTTATTTCCCATGACAAGTAACCTGCTACAGACCTGTGAGAGAATGGCTGCACATTTAATATCTCGCTACGTTGCTCAGCTGTTACAAATCTGTGATTTTGAAGTTCTGGGATTTCTGGGTACTGCTGTACTTACCAGGTGTTTTTGCTGTCATTTCATTACTCCCTCTTGGAGTTGTCATGTTTATTAGCTGACACTCATCATCCTGCACTGCATGTTCTTGAAGCCAGAGAACAAAAACAGCACTGGAAAGCAGTTTCTAATATTATCTTAGACACTCATCTCTGCTACTTTCAGAGTTCTTCCTTTCTAAACTGTTTTCATAATCTACTCCTTCTGAAAAGCCAAATTGTCTGTCTGCTTCTTTTCAAATAACCTTCAGAATCTGGTGTAAGGAAACATGTAAACTAATGAAGCAGAAAGAATTTTAGACTGGAAAGATTTTGCAAATAATGAGACATTGTTTAATTGCAGCTTTGCTGTGGTAGATGCTAAAGAGTAGACCACGCCACTCTGTGTTGTGGTTCTGTCTGTAAATATTTAATATTTGCACAGAAAAAAATCTTGGCTGCATAAAAGACTATTTGAACTATATTGCCTGTTAATTAAAAAACTGTAAATAGAAAAGGGTCTTTCAAAGAGTACAAAGTCTGGCACTCTCAGTAAGGAAACAGAAAAGTCTCTTGCATTGTTTTTATAAAATACAAAATCTCTGCTTCAAACTCCTTGGGTGTATGCTTTTCTTAGTTGTCTATGAGGCAAGTTTTCTCTCCATTTTTGATGTGCTGATCATAAAACGGCATTCCCAGATTTGGATGACTTCCCAGAATTGCATTATACAGGGACAGCGTAGGTCAGTTTTCATATACTTGTGTGGGCCAAAAAAGAAACCATGGGTTGATGTGCTGGAAATCAAAAAAACTTATATATATTGAAGTATTAAGAATGACAGGTATAATACTTCTTATTATTTCAACAAAATCCAAGTATGAAAAAGTTGCTTCATTAATTTTGTACATGAAATTCACTATGTAAATATTTCTATGTGTGTTAATGGCATGAAAAAAAATCCTTAGATTATTAGCTGTAGAGCAGTGAAAAGGACGTTTATTTATAGTAAAAAAATAAGAGTACAGTTTTACTGGGGAGAACCTCCTTATAAAAAGCCTGATAAAAAAGCCATCTCATTTAAACAATATTCTCACCCTGAAAGGCTGGAACTGTGTGATCCTTGAGATCCAGTCCAACCTGGTGTTCTATGAATATTATCATTATTTGAAAAATTAATTTCTGTAATGACGTTTCTTGTACCATTTCAGTAATATTCTTTCAAACACTTAAATTGTCAAGAGTTATTGACATAATTTTGTCCTGGGTTAAAAGCTTGCTCTCACAAGCCCTTCTCTCCCCATACAGACAGGAGGGAAAGTAACATGCAAAAATGGATGGATAAGAAATTTACTGAGATAAAGCAATGCACAATTACCTCAGCCTATATGCAGAAAATGCTCAGTAAAATGCAGAAGCAGCAGTGGAAGCCAGCGATAAAATGGTTTGTGTCATCCAAGCATGCAGAAGCCATCCCAGTGGAAAAGACCAACACCCCAAAACTGGAAACTGTAAAGGGAAGCCCCTCATGTTACACTCTGAACTCCAAGCCCCATGATAGTTTGTTCCAGACAACACTTTCATTTTAAAGCTGGCATGACAGCAACATGGTATTGAATACCAGCAGCAGATTCAACACAATCCAGGACACATTAAAAAAATAATTGAAATAATTTAAATATAGTAATCACTTTCCCTTTATTTTTTTTTTTTTTAGTAGCTCTTTGTTTTTCCAAACTTTCTCTCTGGTCACTGCCTTTTGATGTATCATTTTCAAAAAATCAGTATCAATTAGAAACTATTCATAATTATTTATTTAAAAAAACCTTCTGCTGCTGCACAATGCAGTGCCAAAACAAGCAACAGCTCTTCTGAAACAGTTCTGTGAATTGTAGTAGACCATCATAGACTATTCTTGCAAATATTTCTCCTGTTTGAATACAGACGAAGAAGTTAATGATTTTTGTATAGTCTGAAATACTTAGCTCCTAGTAGGCTGTACTAACACCTCCTAAGCACAGTGTGCACAGCAAAAATGGTATTTTGCCAGTGCCTCATTGTAATGGTCCTTATGTGACCTGATCACTAAATACTGTACAGTGGTGTACTTGTGTTGGCCAATAGAGCTTGGCTAGAGTTAATTTTCTTCAGTGTAGCTCATATGGTGCTCTGTTTTGGATATGTGCTGAAAACGGTGCTCATAACACACTGATGTTTCTTTCAGCTATTGCTGAGCAGTGCTTACAGAGCTCCAAGGCCACCAGTGTTTCCTGTGCATCCTCATGGTGGAGGTACACAAGCTGGGAGTTGAAATAGGTGAGACAGCTGCCCTGAACTGATCAAAGAAATGTCCCATACCGTGTGATGTCATGCTCAGCAATACAATTCAAAGGGGGAAAAGAAAACAGAAATGTTTGTAATTATGGTGCTTGTCTTCCACAATAACTGCTATGTTTACTGAAGCCCTGGAAACGACTATATACCTACCTGCTGATGGGCAAGAGTGAATAAATTGTTTTGCATTGCTTGTGCACAAAACTTTTGCTTTCCCTATTAAGCTGCTTAAACCCATGGGTTTTCTCACTTTTACCCTTCTGATTCTCACTCCCATTCTGCTGTAGGCCACTGTCTGTTTAGGGATTAGTGGTCTCCCAGGCTTAAATGACAATAAATGGCCTTTGAAATACCATTATTATTTTTAAGGATAAAATGAGATTCTCAAAGTAATCTAAAATAAGTTAGGCACAAGCAGGAATTCTCACCATTGAATTCTCACCAGTGATGAGAAATTACATTTTTTTTTTTTCTGCGTAAATGCTATAAAATCCAAGGAATACATGAACAAAAAGTAACAGCAGTGTTCTGGCAGTTGATTTTTGTTAAACAGCTGATAAATATTAGTTTAAAAAAGGCTGATTACTTAACTTATTGAATAGGACAAATTTGGACTAGGACACAATTTTTTTCAGCTAACCACATTAGAGCAAAAATAGTGATATAAAGATGACACTCCTACAGTGAGTCCTCTGAAATGGTTTCTTATTTAACTAAAAGCATGTGAATATTTTCTACTTTCACACATCTGGGAGAGCTTCACTAGAGATATTTGTACTGCAGAAGTACCACAGAAATTCTTGACACAGTCTGTTTAAATTATCAGTTTATTAACTAGAGAACGCTTGGCCCACAATTGTTGACTGCATTGTAGATGCAATACTGTATGCATTATAGCATAGATTGACTACTGCTCTTTGTCATCTTATATACATTCCTCGTTTGTTCTCAGACTGAAGGTAATTAAATCTGGACTTCACACTCTCAGTGTGCCTTACAATAGACTCAAAGAGTCTGTGTAGAAATCCCAGGGAGAAAAAAGAAGTAAATAAGCAGCTTTGAGTTTTGTTTTTTTTCCAGCATTGGTCCTTGTCCTTAACTTTTTTATGGATTTATATGGCTAGTCATTACTAGCCTTGTTATTGATGTGTTCCTGGGCCTTGTAGCCTAGACACCCAGACCAAAGGTGGTGGCTCCTGCACCTCAAAGATCTACTCTGTGCAACTGGGAATACAGGAAAGGGTTATTACATACTGATAACTTCTCTCAGTGTATGGCTGGGATGTGACTTGGGCATTCACCAACATGTAGGAACCACAGAAAATCTGTCTTGTACAGCAGTGTGGATGCAGCCTCTATTTGCTTTATACAAATGGAATTTAGTGATGAAATAAATGAAAAAAATGTAGTTCAAGGCCTTTACCTGTATACAGTACAAATAAGGGACATTAACCACATGATCTCAATCTTGAACCAGAGCAGCAGACTTGCAAATTATTCTATCATTCTGTTTACCTTGAAGCTTTTCTTTTGTGATGACTATAGTGTTAATTTTGGCTGTTATAACACACATTCTTTCTGTCTTTTGTAGAACATCACTATAGATCACATAGATCACAATTCTATTATCTCAAAACTTCTGGTCATGTAAATGTTTCCCTATCAAATATCTGCTACACCCTTTTGCTATGTTTCAGTAGAAGAGGACTACCTTGTGGGTATCCCATCCAAGGACTGTTTATCTTCAGTACATTCTGAGACACTAAGCAATTTGTTTTAAGCAAGGTGCCTAAAGGGTTTAACAAATAAAGGAAAACAAATAAAATAGTTTGCAGAAACATATGGTGTTGAACAGGAGACACTGATTCTTCATATACTGCCTTGTCAAAGTTCTATGGACCGAAGGTAGCATAAATAGATAAAAATGAAGATGTACCTACCCAGCAACAAAATCGAAGATGAATGAGGTAGTCTGAAACTGTCCTTAATATTACCCTTTTATATCTATATCTATATCTATATCTATATCTATATCTATATCTATATCTATATCTATATCTATATCTATATCTATATCTATATCTCTATGTATAAATATCTTTATCTTTTAACTATTTATTTTAGAATTAGTAAGTGATAAATGGAAAGTGATTGTAAAAAGACCATACCAGATGAAGTTGCACCAGAATTTTAATAAAATAAATTAATAAGCATGGAAATCTGTCTTCTCACATTTCTATCCTCAAATGCAGTGTTTCAACAGTCATTGTGATCTCTATCATAGAATAAAGATATCATAGAATCATAGAATGTTTTAGGTTGGAAGAGACTTCTAAAGGTCCCAGAGCCCAGTGTAACTTGACCTGGAATGTTTTCAGGAACAGAGCTCCTACCACCTCTGTGAGTAACTTCTTTCCAGTGTTTCACCGCCCTCATCATATAATCAGATTTCAAGATGATTTACAGATGTCATAAGTATTGCTCAAATCCTCTTTCCTGTGCTGTAGGAATTACTAACATGCCCAAGGTCTGCCATGCTTGCTATTTCATTTAGAGTAAGAGCAGACTGGCAGAAATGGGAGCAAAAGGATGAAGACAGTGAGTGTGTTGATAAATATTAAAATAGAAAGCAACATGACAGTAGCAAGGCTCTCAGACATGGTAAAAAAAAAAAAGGTAGGTTGTGAAGCAAATTATTTTTTTTAAGGTATGTTCCAATTCATGACAAATAGAAACAAAAATGTTTTGAAATTTTAAACTTGAAATTGTTTCAGTATGCATTCTGAAATAAGGGGCATATCTGTTCTATTTTTTCTCATGTTCCTGAAATCCACTGCTATTTTTCAGAGGCATTATATAAACTCTCATAGTCTATAGCAGAATTCACATAGCTTGTCTCTATGTATTTTCCCCCTCCATCTGCATAATTTTACATTTAAGAGTTTAGTTCAATTTTTCAAAATTCTGTAGAGTATCTCCATGTTCTTAAATGACACTTTGGAAGGGAAAGATTCTTCTGCATGTCTTCTGTCACAGCTTTTAGAAGTCTATGACACACTTAGGGCAAAGATATATTTCTTTTAAGGCAAATCTATTTCGTGTGAAGTCTGTGGCTTCATTGCTAGGTTTGCGTGGTGTTTCTTTCTTGGGTAAGTTTCTTTTAGAGTAGCTCTTCAGAATGCTGTCTTCCAAATGCTAAAATTCTCAGATACAGAAGTGAATAGAGAAAATCTCCCTTAGGTTTGGGTCCAGAAGGGTTATTTGGCACCAGGCAAAACCCAGTCTAAAGGTATAAATCCTTAGAAGACATTGTATGAATTTTCTGATGTTGCTTGTAATAACCAATTTAGATGCCATTCTCTTTGGTTGGTGTACTACCATTTTCAGCAATTGCCTCTGATACTAAACTGGACTATTATAACTGCATCTCTTAATGCACTATTGATCCCTCCTCCCTTTCCTTGTCAATGAAATACACTAAAACTGGGGAATTTTACTGATTCAGCAATAGAAAACATAACAAAAACACTATAACCATCTTATTTCATAAGGAATGAGTTTAGATGTTCTAATTTTACATCTTACATTTCTTTTGGAGATTGTTTCCCTTCCAGTGATCATCCAGCATAACAGATGTTTAAAATGCATACTGCTATTTTCAATTCATGCCAAAAGAGATATTGTGTCTTTAATGAAACAATACACACAAAAATACAAAGCCCTGTTTGGCAAATACTATGTCATCATAATTCAGTTCTTCAGACATTTCTCTGTGTTGCTCATTAAGTTTATTATCACAAATTAAGTTTTTACAATCCCTGTTTGGAATGCTGTGCTGACTTACATGTAGTAGAGTTAAGAAATGTGTAATAGTGGTGTAATCCCACAGGAAACATCTTTTTACTTTCCAAGTAATGCAAATAATATTCTGTGTTGCATTAAATTAGCATGAGGCTGATAAAAGGTAAAACATATCAGCTGTATCGTTCTCAATTTTGCTGTTCGTTGGTGGTGCATGGTTCACAGGCAGTTGCAGCAGCAAGTTCAGAATGATAAATCCGATGGAAAAAAATCATTGAATAGAAGCTATCTATCAATAGACATGTCATGCCAGGAGAGAGAGAAAATGTAAATAATAATTAAATTTAGCAACATAACCATCATCCAAAATGTTCCAGGAATTTTCACTTTAAGCCTTCTTATAAGGCCTAAATCCTTTCCTTGTTACAATCCTCAGTGTTTGCTATCTCCCTGTACTTCATCAAGCAACCTTCCCTTAATCTTTGTGAAGAAATAATCTATTTAGGAAGTTTCTTTTTGAGCCACTATACTAGCAAATTGCCTACAATAACAGGGGAATGGAATATCCCTGTCTTATATTCTTACCTAATGAGAGAATTGATAATATGGTGGATGGATAATAGAAACCCATTCTTTATTTATAAAATAGGATTAACAAATAAATTCCTCTTGGATTTAGTTCATGTAATGATATTTTTCATTCTATCAATTTCATTTAGCACTCAAAAATGCATACCTTAAATATTTTACATGCTTATGTTAAAAAAATTCTGAAGTTACAAAAATGAGGTCTCAAGAAGATACAAATGGTTAGAATTAAAGATGTCAGTGGGTCACAATTTGGTCCCCTACATTTAGGCATATACTTTAACTGTTGGATCATACAAAGAATCCTGTTATTCAGAAAATTTACCACTCACAAAGATGTTTAAAGTGAAATATTGGAATTTCAAAGTGGAATTTAATGCCTAAATTTCAATTCAACATCCTACTAAAAATTCCAAAATCCTCTTGTTAGAGAAATGTGCTTATGGGTTTGAACATGCATTGCATCAAAGGTTTAGTCTTTGCTTCTGACAGATAACTGTATTGCATTCAGTGAGTGTATTCTGTAAAATATGTAGCAGTTTTGAGGTCAGGACCAAGATATTCAGTGAGAATCAGTTGCTTTCTGGATCTGATTTTTGTTCTGTACTTATGAATCTTCCACTTCATTCATGAGGGACCCTATAACAGTGTCATAAGAAGTGAGGCTGTGCTCCGGCTGCCTTGTGTTGTGTAGCAGTATCAGTTAATGAGGTAGAAAAGAAAAAGCTGCATAATTCTCTTCTGTCCATGTAGTCCGACAATCAGTTACAAGTTATTCATCATCCACTTATGACTTCTTAGTTGATGGAACCAGACTACTTTTTGTAACAGAACAGAAAAATGTATTAGATTAGTTTAGAGTAGATAAGTGGTATGCACCTGATTGTGTACAGAATAATTTGGTGGTGGCTTTACTTGATCTAAATGGAGTGAATACTTCCCTTGATCAATCAGACTGAATTATAATGATGAACTTCATGGTGACTAAAGTCAATTTTCCCAGGACAGCACCATGTGTTTTCATCTTCCAAATCAGACTGAAGCAAAATGCTTCAGTGCTCTTACACCTGACAACATTATTTTCACATGTTCAGTTTAGAAAAACTCAGAAAGAATTGAGGAAGTTGTCTATCTCAAGAAGTGTTAACTAGATCGCTCTCCAGGAAAACTGTTCCACTATAATGTTCCAAAAGGACAGAAAATGAAATGGGCAAGGAAGAAACCATGATTTGGATAAACAATCATCTTCACTAGAGATTGATTATAGGCACACATGATACAAGCAATTTTAATTTATGTTCAATTTAAATAAATGATAGCTGTTGTAAACGAGGAAGTTAATGTCTAATAGTATTGACCTAAGGGTGAAGCCTGATCTTAGATTGTTCTGAGGTTGAGTACAGTTTACTTTGGGGTTTACTCTAAATTGTATTCTAACAAAACATCAAATAAAATCACTTATTCTAATAAGAAAGTTTTCAAGAAAGGAAAGTTTAACAGGTACCGTCCAACCCTTGTTAAAACAAGTATATTACAGCACAAAAAAATATAATATTAAATAAACCTTCCCCCCAAATATACTTAAAAGAATTTATAAATATAAAAATATGGTGTACATATGCTGGAAACAGATACCAGGTAAACTTCTTTGTACTTTACAGACAATTCTAGATGATGTAAGCAGACATTGTTATAGCTAAAATCATGTTGATAATTACATCACCCAAGTAATTGTTTAATTACTGAATATTCATTAACAATTTCACTAAATAACTCGTCTTTGCCTTTCTTGGTTTTTTTTTTTTTTTCTCCTTTCAACCTTCTCCTGATGGAAACTTGATGGAAACAAACCTGATGGAAACAAACAATATCACTCACAGTAATACCATGAGTAACAATACTTAAAATAATAGTATCACTTCAGTGAGCAGCTGAAAAGACCCAGTGGTACCAGGAGGGTATATCAAGAAGATACTTAACTTTTACAGAAACTATTATCTTCTAAAGTGACTGCTGTTAACTTGTCTGATATTAAATTTTATCATCAATCACTCTTATTAACTGTGCAGCACTTTGTCATATTCTAAGACCTTTACAAACCACCTGCAAGTTTAGCCATTTCTTTAACAGGGTTTATTTCAAAATGTGGAGAGAATCTCCCCCTTTCCCTCTCTTCTAATGTGATGACCTTCCCCTACTACATTGATGACATGCTCAGCACCAAAAAGTACATTAAGTGCAAATGTCATATCCAATGACAAAGTCTCTGTTCATGAAAACTCAGCATAGGGCTCGTATTCAAAGCCCACTGAAGCACTGAAATCCCTGGATGGGGAAAAAAAACATGATTTCGGTGATCATGGATAAAGGAAAGACACACCAAAAATGTGTTCATTAGAGTAATGCCATGTACAACATTAAGGTACATTCATTGAAATGAATGGAAGTAATGGAAACAGAAATCTGTTACCATGTACTTAGCAGCATGAACAGTTCTCACAGTGTAAGTGGGGTTGAGGGAGCAATTTGACAAAGAAGGTCACATAGCAGACGATTGTCAGCTTGCTCTTAAACACAAAATGTTATTTAATAGAAAACGCCTGCAGATTGTGTCAGAAGGAAGATTCTCTGCTGTTAATAGAAAGAAACAAAATGAGACAGCAGAGAAGGTGGAGTTACAGAGTGCTTTAAAGAGAGTGAACGTGAAATTAAATTAGGGGAGTCAGTGACCAGATTGCAGAAAGGGACAAGACAAGTTCAAAATAATAAAACAGAAGAAAATTTTAGTGGCAGCGTGTCAAACCTCTAAAGATGGATGCTGATGTAAAGATCAGAGTTCATAAGACAGAAAATAGTTACAGCACCATTGAAAGCTTTAGGTGTGATTTGTTTTCCTCCCTCAAGTTTTGAAGGAGATCTAAAAGGGAACAGTAAGATTTTAGCAAAGGACTGATATAAGAATAAAGGAAACAAGTCAAGGTAGCACCAAGTTCTTGAGTCTAGGAGGAAAATAAACAATTAAGGATTTTAAAGTGCTCAGTAATACTTGGCATTTAAGATTACAGGTTTTGTTAAATTGCTGATTTCTTCATGCTACAAGACCTCAGATCCTATAAATTTTGTAGGGAATTGCTTGGTAGAAGTGATGAGGGTAGAGAAATATCAGAAATCCCAGTGTCCTGTAGGGTTGTAGTTATCTAGCATCTGTCGTATGTGTTTGTGTGTGTATGCACTTTAATCTTTTCATGAGGCACAGATGACAGGTGCATTTTGGGCACCAACTGGCTAAAATAGCTTGTAGTGATGGCAGATCTGTTCAGTCGTGACATTGAAGTGGTTAGAATGATTGAGCAGTGAAAGATCCCTACCTCTACAGATGAAGAGGATTCAATTTCACATCTTTTAAGAACTGAGAAAGTGTCCTCATCACCCTAATTTTCAAGCTACAGCCACTCCTAAAATGGGGATACTGTGCATGTCTTGATCTGAAGTGGTGCTCCTGCAAGAAGTTGCTGCTGGAACAAGTGGCACTGGGACTGAAAACAAACATGGATTATTTTTTTTCTGGATAAATTTCCAGCAGGATCTACAGATTTATTTGCCTCACTGCACTTTAGCTGAAATGCAAGAAGCAGTGGGAATGTGCAGTTACTGACTTGGGGGAAGGCTGGCATTTAGCATAGCACTGTCCCGTGTTGGCTTGACTCACTCAGGAATCCTCACTGCAGGTGATAGAAGCTTCTAGCAAATGATAGAAGTTGGTGCATTTTGGACAACATAATTATCAAATATATTTTATCTTATGCTTTATTGAAGAGTAATAGAGCTACATGAGGAAGCACGAGCAGGATAAGGGGGTAGTTATCAGGAATAGTTGGTACAGTTGCAAACAGAAATAAACACAAAGGTGTCACGTAGTTTGAAATCTTTTAGTAAGGAAGTGTCACAAACCAAAAGGAGCAAAGAGAAAACATCTGGAGGTTTTTATGTATCAGAAACAAAAATATCTGCAGAAATATATAGCTTGCTGTATTCTGATAGGTGAATAAATGAAAAGCCAGGGTACAGAAATATCCTTTTACTGTCTGACAGAGATGTCCAGAACTAAAGTGTAGGGAAATATATGAGTATGAAGATATGCAGATATTTAGCAGTATTTCTACCAGACCCATGAAATCTTACTACCTGAGACCCTCATGTTTTATTATTATTTGAAAATCAATTTTATGTAGTGTGCTTGGTTTGTGTCTTCCATTAAATAATAAAAGCACAGTGTTTATTTTTCATATTATATTGATAACATTTATTTTTTAAATCTCAAGGAAAGATAGGTTTACTTGTAGCAACAAAGATGTTGAGCTATAGTTTTTCTACATAAGATGGAAATTATATGACTGCCCAGAGGCCATTTAGACTTTATGAAATCAATGTATGCACATTTTTAAATAGTTAACAGACTACAACTCATATACATATTAAAAAAAAAGTTTTTCTCAGAAGTTATATGAAAAGGCAGCTGTCCTGGAAATCTTAAATATGATATTTATTTAGTAGTGATGGAAGACTCAGTTGTATATCCTGTCTAATAATCTATTTATTTTTAATTTGCCATTTCCTCTTAACTTCTGGCTACATAATCAGAATGCAAATTTTCCTTCTGAATGACACCTGAAAGAGAGAAAAATCAGAGGAAAAAAAGCAAACAAACACTATGTACATTCATTCTTGCCAGTAAGTACTAGATTTTGTTTTGTGGGTTTGTTTTTTTTTTTTCCTTTCAGGATCTCATAAAGACAGATGTGTATCAGCAGAAAAATATAGTTCCCAACATTGAAAGTCAATGATGCAGATAATAGAGATTCAGAATCTCTTTGCAAAATGCACACTGTACTCATTGTGAGATTCACATGTTTGCAAAACCAGGAAACTACATTATAAAACAAACAAATATACAAATAAACAACTCGAAGGAAAAGTCTCATTAGCTAGATTTATTAGCAAGATCTTTAATGTGCCATATGGCACCTCGGCTCTTCTAAGAGGCACAGATCTGTGAATGAATGTACTGAAGTGTGCTGACCAGTACTAGTAGAACAATTGATGCCACCCAGGAGAAAGAAGTGCTTTCAGCAGTATTTTTCACTAGTGTCACTTGTGATGCATTTCCAGGTAGTCCATTTTGCCTCAGTGTGCTTTCAATCAAACCAGTGATCTTCATTTAGCCTGCTGTTTAGATGGATCTCTAGACATCTTGGTTACAAGAAACGGAGGGCATTTAGAAGATTCATCATGTTATTTAATACAGCTTGCTTGCATCAGAATATTCTGTGCAGGAAATCCAAACAGAAGGATTTACAAAGGTTTTAAAAGCCATTATTTAAGTAAACGGAAAATAGACAAAGTGTGTCATTTAAATTTTGGGCAGTTCAAAAGAAATTTTTATGTTACCTGAAAATAATTTTAATTATCGTCCAGGGATAAATGTTTTCATGAATATTTAATGGAATTTTGTGCCTCCTTTTTATTATGGAACTGCAGGAATTTTCAGTTGCTTTTTACAGGAGTTTGGAATATCAACTGTGATTCATCCTTACTTTCTCTCTGCGTACTGCTAGACCTTATTTCGTATTTTTCAAATGCCTTGTTTTATTGCTACATTTTCTCTCAATGCCATATTATTTGACATCTAGCTACATTAGCCAGTCATTAAGATACAAAGGGGAAATACTTAAAAGATTCCAGCACATGCTCATTAGGTTTATCCTGTCTGTGATGGCTGCACAAAAAGGAAAATGGAGATTTAAGTCCCTTCTCTAGTAGTATAGAAACATAAAAAAATGCTACTATTTCCTGTAAAATGCCATTAGCTTTAAACTCAAGGAAATAATTATTTTAATCAAATGTACTATTGACCAAGGGAATTTATTGTCCATAATGCCATTAAGGCAAAATCTTAGCAACATTCAGAGAATGAGTCATTTTGATGTAAAACAATATTCAGATTTCTGAAACAGATGGACAAAAGAACTTTTCTTTTTCTCTCTCTCTCTTTCTTTCTTTCTTTCTTTCTTTCTTTCTCTTTCTTTCTTTCTTTCTTTCTTTCTTTCTTTCTTTCTTTCTTTCTTTCTTTCCTTTCTTTCCTTTCTTTCTTTCTTTCTTTCTTTCTTTCTTTCTTTCTTTCTTTCTTTCTTTCTTTCTTTCTTTCTTTCTTTCTTTCTTTCTTTCTTTCTTTCTTTCTTTCTTTCTCTTTCTTTCTTTCTTTCTTTCTCTTTCTTTCTTTCTTTCTCTTTCTTTCTTTCTTTCTTTCTTTCTTTCTTTCTTTCTTTCTTTCTTTCTTTCTTTCTTTCTTTCTTTCTTTCTTTCTTTCTTTCTTTCTTTCTTTCTTTCTTTCTTTCCTTCTTTCTTTCTCTTTCTTTTTTCTCTATTCTTTCTTTATCTTTCTTTTTCTATTCTTTCTTTCTTTTCTCTTCCTTTCTTCCTTTCACTCTCTCTTCTGTTCTTTCTTTCTGCCTATTTTTTCTTTTTATTTCTTTTTTAGCCTCTCCTCTCCTCTCCTCTCCTCTCCTCTCCTCTCCTCTCCTCTCCTCTCCTCTCCTCTCCTCTCCTCTCCTCTCCTCTCCTCTCCTCTCCTCTCCTCTCCTCTCCTCTCCTCTCCTCTCCTCTCCTCTCCTCTCCTCTCCTCTCCTCTCCTCTCCTCTCCTCTCCTCTCCTCTCCTCTCCTCTCCTCTCCTCTCCTCTCCTCTCCTCTCCTCTCCTCTCCTCTCCTCTCCTCTCCTCTCCTCTCCTCTCCTCTCCTCTCCTCTCCTCTCCTCTCCTCTCCTCTCCTCTCCTCTCCTCTTTCCCTCTTCCCCCTTATACTTACTTTTTCTTTCCTCTTTTCCTTCATTCAGTTCTCCTTTCCATACTTCCATCTTCCATCCCTCCCTTTCCTTCTTTATTTTCCTGCCCCATCTTTCTCTCGGTTTTCCTTTTTCTCCTTCTCCCCACTGCACTTCTCTCCTTCCCAACTCTCCTCCTACCCTCACCTCCAGCTCTCTTTCATTACTCAACAGATACTACTACATGTTTCCCTGGAGGTACAGTAACTTTTTTTTGGTAAGGAAGAAAACATATTGTCAAACGTAATTTTTGACAGAGGCGTTTCTCTAAATTTAGACTAAAACCAAGCTGGTTTGATAAAAAATTCTGTATCTGACTAGGTACCATTAATTTCACATCATGTCTGTTATCCAAGTTTATATTGACTGTTTTCAAAGGAACAATTTGTAGATAAAACACAAGCTAATGCAAATAACTACTAGGATACTTTTGCTCACTTCCCCTCTGTCACGGTAAAACAATGATTGTTCAATATAGTCAAAACTTCCTTCCATTAACTTTTATATTTTTTAAGAGGACTTCTCCATCAATAAAGACTGTAATAGTTGACAAAAACACATCCCACAGAAATAAATATTTTATTTACCCTGTGAGCATTGTTAGAGGATATTTGTATAGCAGTATTTTCAGAAAAAACAGTTGTGTTTACAAGTTGGCAAGCCATTGGCTCTTCTTCCTCTCAAGAAGCTAACCAGAAAGCACTTGAAGACATTACCACAACCTTTGATTGTTTATTGTAATTTAGTCCTCTTTACTGTCTACTTCTAAATCCAAGCAGATTTCCTTAACGCAATATTTTAGAAAATTTTAACTTTCATATCTCCAGTGACACATGTGAATTGCAAATATTACTAATCCTATCACAAAACCACTTAGTATTACGATATATTCACATACCTTTTTCATAACAATTGATATTTCCCTAGAAGCAATGCTGTTGGGATTTATGAGCTAGTGTGAAGGAAAAAACCCAGCGAATTATTTGTAATATAGATGTACTGCTAGCTTTGCCCCTGGCAAATAGTGTTTTTAGCACTAACAACAGGCTCATTAGCCTTTGTGTAAAGCATCTGAGATACTGAGTCATATCCTAAGACACCGCTACTCTGTATTCTTACTTTCAAGGAGAAATGTAAAACAAAAGTCTTTCCTTATTGCTGATTTTTGGTGTTTGTTTTTTGTGGGGTTTTTAATTATTATTTTTATTTTTTTGTTTGTTTTGCTTTTGTATTGTTTCTGAGTTTTTGTTTTTTTTTTCTTTTTGGACGTGGTGGTTGTGGTAGATTTGCTGCTTTTGTGCTTTTTATACTTTATTTTGGCAAGCAGATGTTCAAATTACTGGCCAGTCTTACTCCTCAGTTTTAAATACTGTCTGAGACAACCAAGGAACTCATCAATCCTTTGGAAATGGACTGCTAATGTAATATTTAATCCATTAAACATTATGACTTTGTTCTTTAATGTCATTAGCAGACATCTAAAATGCACTAACCTTTCAAGTCCAGACCATCTCCATTAACATGCCTTGGAAATTACTTTGTTGTTATTGAAGTTTACATGTAGTAAGTAGCAGAAAACTGAATTTATGTGTGCTCCTGTCAAATTGAGTTTGTAGTAATGATAATTGTTAGCTGGAAGGCCAGGTTATGATCATTTCTGCTCTCTAAGAATTTTTATATTTTCCTGGTGTAATCATGACCCTATGAATATTACAGAATCATAGAATCATAGAATGGTCTGGGTTGGAAGGGACCTCCACAGGTCATCTAGTCCAACCCCCTCTGCAGTAAGCAGGGGTATCCTCAACTAGATCAGGTTGCCCAGAGCCCTGTCAAGCCTCATGTTAATATCTCCAGGGATGGGGCCCCAACCACCTACCTGGGCAACTTGTTCCAGTATTCCACTACCCTCATGGTAAAGAACTTGTTCCTAACATCCAATCTAAATCTGCTCTTCTCTATTTTGAAGCCATTGTCCCTGATCTTTTGGAAACAGACTCTCCCCATCCTTCTTGTAGGTCCCCTTCAGGTACTGGAAGGTTGCTATTTGGTCTCCCCAGAGCCTGCTCTTCTCCAGGCTGAACAACACCAGCTCCCTCAGCCTGTCCTCTTAGCAGAGGTGCTCCAACCCCCTGATCATTTTTCTTGTCCTCCTCCTCCATCACATCCATAGCCTTCCTGTATTGACAGCTCCAGAGCTGGACACATTACTCTAAGTGAGAATTCCCCAGAGCAAAGCAAAGTGGCAGAATCACCTCACTCAATCTGCTGGCAACACATCTTTTGATGCAGCCTAGGATGTGATTGGCCCTCTGAGCTGCAAATGCACACTATCTGTTCATGTCCAGCTTCTTGTCCATCAGCAGCCCCAAATCCTTTTCCACAGGGCTGCTTTCTATCACCTCATCTCCCAGTCTGTATTCATAGTGAGGACTGTTCTGGCCCAGGTGCAGAACCCTGCACTTGCTCTTATTGAACCTCATAAGGTTCACCCGGGCTTAACTCTCCAGCCTGTCCAGGTCCTTCTGGTGTGTCGACAACACCACTCAGTTTGGAGTCATCTGCGAACTTGCTGATGGTGCACTTGATCCCACTGTCTATGTCTGAAAAAAATACTGAACAGTACAGGTCCCAGTACAGACCCCTGAGGGACACCACTTGTCACTGCTCTCCATCTGGACTTTAAGACATTGAGCACTACCCTCTGGATGTGACCATCCAGCCAATTCCTTGTCCACTGAATAGTCCACCCGTCAAATCCATATCTCTCCAACTTGGAAAGTAGGATGTTATGGGGGACTGCGTCAAAGGCCTTCAGAAGTACAGATAGACCACCTCCATAGATCATCCCTTATCCACTGACACAGTCACTTTAACATAGAAAGCCACTAGGTTGGTCAGGCAGAATTTGCCCCTAGTAAAGCCATGCTGGCTGTCTTGAATCACCTCCCTTCCTCCATGTACCTTAGCATGACATCTAGGAGAATTTGTTCCATGATCTTCCCAGGCACAGAGCTGAGGCTGGCAGGTCAGTAGTTCCCAGGGTCTTCCTTTCTACCCTTTTCAAAAATGGGTCTGCTGTTTCCTTTCTTCCAGTCATCAGGAACTTCCCCAGTTTCTCCACCTCAGAAGCTACAGAGAAGCAATGATCAAGTACTACATACTTATATCTAAAGACTTAACCAGTTTTGTAGAATCCCAGATCCCAAATTTTCTGAAGATAAGAGATTTTTATACAAGTCTTTGCAAGTTACTGGTACAACCAACCATTGTCAATGGAAAAAAAAATCTGCTATAAGATTCTATATGGCTCTGAGATGCTTGATTGGAGTTACTTTCTAAAAAAAAAATCATCTAAACCTCAGCTATGCACCTGTATGACATCAAGAAGTGAACTTCTGATAGTGCTTTCCTTTGGTGGGGATAAGAAAAGTTTTTATCATCTAAGAGGTTCTCTGCACAAGAAACTGTCCAGTGTTTATGTTGCATTGTGCATTTTCTATTTGAGTTATCTTTCTGTGAAAGAGGAATGTAAGATTTCACAATGTCATAAAGGTTAAGGCAACATTTAGATGGGATATTTGAATTTGGAAATTCAGTTTCATTCAGAAACTTACTGGTTTGAAGCTTTTTGAATATATGAGGTAGAGCCTGCAGGGTAGAGAGAAAGGGCAGAGCTAGGTTTGTTTTTAAGCTCACAATCTGAGAGACTTTCCATGCACATATATCATATAGAAAAGATATAACTTGGTGAAAAGCCAGTGTCAGGCTTTGATGTAAAGCTATTTCAATACAATGTGTCATAGGTCACAAATCCTCAAGAACATTTTATTTAAACCAGATAGAAATATTTGAGAAATGATAATTACTAACCTTCATGAAATGTAGATTTAATTTTGCCTTAACATTTAATAGCTTTATGGATCTTTTCTAAAATACATTTTTGTGTTTCTGAAATGTGTCAGAGTGACAGTGCAAGAATCTAACATCTTTTATCTAGACACTGAACAAACAACACCCGCAGCAGCACGGCAGGCTTCTTGACAGTGCCCTGTCAAAGCGTCGTGTCTTCAGCTCCACTTTGGAAGAATCAGTTACTGAGGTTGGTGCAGTTCAGCTTCTGCTTGTTCATATCTCAGTCTGTTTGCTGAAACTGCCAATCAAATGTACTAGTTTTAGCATGCCTAAAACCAAAGTGTTTGTCAGTGTAGTCCAGCAAGAAGCTACTGAATAAAAAAAAAGGTGTTGCTGCCAATTTGCCTAGAATTGTGCAACTTGTCTAAAACTGAGGCATCTCTTATCAGTTGCCTGGATTATTCTGAGATAACTAGACTAAATTCTCTGGAACATGCTGGTATATCATAGAAATAAAGTTGTCCTTCTGGATAGCCAAGTTTCTGAAATGCTAATAAATGAAACTAGAGGGCAAGTGGTAAAGACAACTATGATGAAGAAGGTTGTGTTTATAACCAGAAATACCAAACATTACTGCCTACAACAATTTATATGATGGATATGTGGAAAATATAACTTATCTGGCTACTTAGCAGTGAATGAATAATGTTGTTTTCCTTCTGGGACTGAAAAGTATTTGACCTCATTGCAATTCCTCAGCCTTACTTGATCTCACAAGGATTCAGTACCTATTTAATCATGAAGGGTATTTAGCAGTTATGAGTAATAACATATAATTTGACAGTCATTGTAGAAGATCAGAAATTGCAAAATGGATGTTACATCACAGAGTAAAAAGTAGTTGTGAACACAGGCTACTGGTTTTAGTAGAGACCCTTCAAATCATGCCTTTGTGCTACTGTAAAAGAATAGACAGTAGATGTAGTTGGTGCCTGAATATCAGGTGGTGTATACTAGTATGCAAATTTCTAGCTAATGAAGAAATATAACATTTAGAAGCTGTTTTTCTTCTCAAAGGAGAAGATAGAAGGAGTTAGTTAGACAGAATCCCATGTAAACCTGAAATTTATCTCTTAAAGCTTCACATATTAAATATTAAATATCCTTGAACTAATATTTTCATTGACAGGAGGGACTTACGTGACCTTTTTCAGAATGAAAGATTCTCCATAGATCCTGAGGCCTTAGTTCAGCTGGCCAAGCAGGCTGCTTTTATCTTTAGAGATGGCCTAAGACACCTTCTGGAAGCTGGCAGAAGCAATTCAGGATACAGTTGAGAAGATCACTGCCTCTTTGCAGTGCCATAAATGAGCAGGTGTCTCAGATTGTCCTGCTGCAACCCAGCAGCCTTGTAACATGACATTGTTGAGGCTAGTAAGTGATCAAAGGCATTGCACTGAGCTCACGAGTCCTCCTTCAGACTGACAGACATCAGACTTTCTGACTGAATTTTTCTTTACTTGCCTGCAGGTTAGTCCACTGGACTAATTACTAGTCCTCCCAATGCTCTGAAATTACAAATACAGTTTTGTTTTTTTTTTATAGTTTACTAAAGAGATACATGACAAGCAAGATTTATTTTTCAGGATCATGTTGCTTTTTACCTTTTGAAGGCCTGGTATCCCAGATTTTGTTTGACTTTAATCTTTTTCAAAAATAAAAAGATGAAAGACAAGGACTTCATGACCAACTCTGTTTGTCAAAAAGCAGGAATTTGAACAGGCATTGAAAAATATTTTTAACAGCCAGCACAGCCAGGTGTTAGCTATATAGATAAATAAACTGTAAGTAAACAGGAAAGCACATTCTCCTACTGCACAATACCCAGCCTTTACGGACACAGCTACAGGGTACAAATGGCTCAGGGTAAGGTGTGCCAATGTATGTATTGGGCAGTATGGTTCTGTGCAACGGCAGAAGAGATCTTTTGTAGTCTTTCATGTGTGCCATGTGTACAAATAAAATCAGGCTTTGCTACGAGTTTTTTTTTTAATGGCCATATCCTACTTTAGATATTGAAGTATCTGAAGGTGCAACTGTGGAAATACCTGTCTGGGTTTTTTTTAATGTTTTTAAAATGTTTTGTTGTAGCCAATGTTGTGACCACATGCTATAAACGTGCTACTAAACTGCCAGGAGCACTGTGGCCCCATTGTCCTTTGTACCAGTGCTGTTAACTGCGGAGATGCAGAGTGAATTAGATCAAGGGGATCCTTTGGGTCAGTAATACCCTGACTAGTTTCATTGTATGGTCCTGTGAACTCTTGTACCAGCACAAATATGGGAGAGTGACATTGAGAGAAACAGGAAATTCACAAACTGCCACTGAGAAAAACTTCCAGGTGACTTAAAATCAAGAGACTAACAAATGATTTAGATTACTTGACAAACCTGGAGAGACTTAGTTGTGACACCTAAATTAGGCATACACAGCAGGTGATCTTAACACAACCCTCTGCACCGTAAGGGGTGATGAGATGCATTGACTGAGTCCTCAGCATGTTATTCCTCTTCAGTGCAAAGCTAGTAAAAGAGCTTCACAGGGTACCAGGTACACAGTCTCTACCATTTCACAAGTTCTAAAAAAAGTAAAAGATAAGTTTCCGCTGCCAGACATGTAATTTTTGTCTGGCAAAATCTGTCAGGACAGAATTTACTTTTTTTTGTGCATCACCAGGAATGAAGAATTAGGAGCTAGAATGCTATTAATAAATTTGCTGAGATTTTCAGGAGGAAAAACTGTGTTTTACTAGAGCTACATTAGCTTTTCCGTCTTATGTAGTTAGAAACATTTTTTAAAAAACATTCCTATTATAATCAGACAAAGAACAGAATTGTTTGCTGAATAAGATTCATGTTTACAGAATTATTTCAGAGTAGAACTGAACTCAAAAAAAATCCTACTAAGCACAGATAGTTTTAACCAGTTATTTTAATTCATGCTCCTGAGAAGATGCTGTGGTACAATGGTTAATCTGAAATCTTTGATAGGTTAATCTAAAACCTGTTATAATCTAAACAATAATATTATCTTAGTAAACATATGGAAAAACACATATAGGTAAATAATATATATATGTATCTACCTATCTATCTATAGAAAGACAACAACAATGTATTACATGACTATAGCTATGCTTCATCTTTTATAAGTCATGAATAAACAGTGATATTTGCTTCTGAAAGAAACAAAAGCTTTTTGTTCTCTTTAACCAGCTACATTCAGGAAAGCTGTCACTTTGGAATATATAGAGCTAGGACATTAGTTATGAGAAAAAGTACTTTGGTACATTTTTTTCCCCCCAGGAGGTACAAGTATATTTAAACACACAGGTACTTCTAAAGAAATTTTTATAATGCACATTCAAGAAGAATAGCTTGTCTTACTACATAAAAATATTATAGATTTTTGAAGTGATGCATTTTTCAGAATTATTCTTCTTCTGATATATTGTTTTTCAAGTAGCTACAAGGTCCTCTAAGAAATTATTACCTATGAAGTTCTCTCACCTTATAGTTGATGCTTTTTTTAAATTGTACTGAAACCATTTACACAACTTTCCTAGTGACATCCACTGAAATTGTAGTATAACCAGCATTTGAATGTCTGTCTGAAAAATGGTAAACATTGACTAAAGTCTTCCTACTTTAAACTGTATCAGCTCTAATACATGAAAAGTGTATTTAAAAGAAAACAAAATAACCCAAAATATTTTTTCACAAAAGGCTTTAGCAAACACAAGTTTTAGACTGTTAAAAATGTCTGAGTAAAAACAAATGGAAATAGTCAGAGCAGCCAAGACCCAAGTGCCATTTCTCAGTGGCAGCCCTGTGCTGTCTGTATGACCTGCTGTTGGGAAAAGCCTCTGCATTCCAAAGCAATTGACTAGTGTAGGGACACACACTGTATACAGTCCACCATTTTATGTTGATACACGTGTTTTTACACTATATTGTCATGTTCTCCACTTTAGCCTTTTTTTCTTTTTCTCCTTCCATCTTCTTTAACATACACTGCATGTTTCTACTCATGTAGAGTGCTATGCCTTGTTCTTTTGTTGACTTTAACACATGCAAAACTCCAGGTTTGATTTATCCAGTTGCCAAACTTAGAGCTACATTTCAACATCCTGCTGTGTTCCCACAGTTTCTTGCAAGGGTACCTTGAGACACATTGCCAAACAACTTTGGTTTTCTTCTCTTTGCTTTGAGCCATTTTACTGATTTCTTTATAGTTATTTAAGAAACAAGAATATTTCTTTATACTATGGTAGATACGGTGAAAGAACTGTGATGCAGCCTGCAATATGAATCTAAGCAATGGTGTGGAAGGTATGGTGATGCGTAGAGACTGGTGGCACAGTGAACAAGGTCTCATGGCAGAGGGTCAGGTGAGGGATCTCCAAGCCTATCACTATTGTGCAGTTGAAAGACAAAGGGAACAGGTCATGAAAAAAATGAGGAGTATACAGGTTAATAATTAATATATACTTGAAGAGGTCTTAGGAACTACTAATCATCATTATTTGAAAAGGGCTTTTTTTTTTTTTTTCAAGGTGCTGCTCCTTGACTACCTGGTGCCATCAGTAAGGTCTTGAACAACACATGAAAATGAGGAACTGAAACAATGCTTCAGGACAGCAAAGCTTTCTTCCGTTTTCCCTGAAGTAACTGATACTGATCATTGTTTAAAAAAAAAAATATTGCTGGACTAGACTGATTACTAGTTTGAGCTGGCATGAAAAAGGAAATGAATGAAGTCAGGTTTTTTCTCCTTGAATTACTGTTGTCATAATTTCACTCTATGACAAGTAAATTTGAAAGTCTGGTTTACAAAACCTGCAAAAGAAGAAACACTATGCCAAGTGAAATAAGCACACATGCTTATTAACGACGTTTGTCTGTCATAGAATTGCTTTTAGGAATGTTCACTTGCTTCTCTAAATTTTATGTATGTTTGCCTGTATGTTGTACTGTATGCATAATGACTAATGCATACATTTGGGAATAAAAATACTTACATGTGTTTCTTTATATTAGTCTCACCTATTTTTTTCCAGTCTAGGAAGAGTTCTAGTTGTATGCACTCATACTGTACCCTTTTAAAATTATTTTCTCCTCTTGTAAAAGACTAAAGAGGGAAAATAACTACAAAATATTCTCAAATAATTTCTGATTATTTTAGCTTGCCTAAAGCATGAGAACTTGAGCTGGAATTCATGTTGTGATTCAGATTTGCATTCATGTGTCACCATTTCAATAAGGTATTCTAAACTACTAATATTATTTATGGAGACTTGGTGTATGACTCATAGGTCCTATTATGGATCTCTAGATCTCTTTGAGATACACAAGGATAACCCACTTATCTACCAGCTGCCACTCCTGATGGCTCCCATTTAAGGAAACCTCTGGAACTTCTCATATGTCATGCATCATATATGCCAGTCCCAGGAGGATATCTTGGATACTCCAAAAAAATCCTAGGTGGCATCACACCCTTGCTTTTGGGCAACTGAGTTGTGAGGTGGTATGTCTTCACATAAGCTGAATAACGTACTGGGGCTTCACTGACGGTGTTGACAAAGGGCTCTGGTCACCTGTCCATAGAAGGACCTAAGGCCCTTCACAGCAGTAACTGGACATGAGCATCTAAACTGGCCCTCATTGCTATTTTAGCAATTGAATCTTAATCTGTATTTCCACTGACTCCAGTGACAGCATAGAGTGGATGTGTGTAATAGACACATAGCACCTATGTAAATATCTGTATATAGACATTCAGATACCTTAATCTAACATTGAATTCTAACCTTGCTGTTATATCTAGATAAATCTTGAATATCTAGATAGATCTTGAATATCTAGGGCAAATTCAACATTTTCTGTTTTACAGAGACCACATCACAGAAGCCTGGACCTTAAATACAAAGCTCATGAAGCGCTGAGCAACAGTTTCATCACTTGCTATCAGTTGTATGTAGGGTTGTGAACAGCAGCACAAAGTCCACATGGAGAACCTCACTTACTCCTGGTTTAACCCAGGATTTTATATGTCTGATTTGGAGTTGAATCCAGTTGGCAGCTGGTCACTAATGGTGTTCTCCAGGACTCGGTATGTGGTCCAGTTCTCTTTAATATCTTTATTGATGATCTGGATGAGGGAATTGAGTGCACCCTGTGTAAGTTTACAGATGGTACTAAATTGGGTGGGTGTGTTGGTCTGCTTGAGGCTAGGAAGGCTCAACAAAGAGATATGGACAAGATGAATGGATGGATGAGCCAAGGTCAATTGTATGAGGTTTAAGAAAGGCAAGTGCTGAGTGCTGCACTTAGATCACAACAACTCCATGCAACATCACAGGCTTGGGGCAGAGTGCCAGGAAAATTGCCTGACAGAAAAGGACCTGGCGGTGCTGGTTGACAGCCAGGTGAACATCATCCAGCAATGTGCTCAGGAGGCCAAGAAAGCCATGGTAGCCTGGACTGTATCAAGAATAGTGTGGCCAGCAGGAGGAGGGAAGTGATTGTCCCTCTGTATTCAGGGCTGCTGAGGCTGCACCTTGAATACTGCATTCAGTTTTGGGCCCCTCACTACAAGAAAGACATTGAGGTGCTGGAGTGTGACCTGTGTCCTGGAGCATGTCCAGAGAAGGGCAAAGAAGCTGGTGAAGGATATAGAGAATAGTTCTTATGAGGAGTGGCTGAGGGAACTGGGATGGTTTAATCTGGAGAGGAGGAGGCTAAGGGGAGATCTCATTGTTCTTTACAATTGCCTGAAAGCAGGTTGTAGTGAGGTGTGGGTCAGTCTCCCTATTATCAGGTGACAGGATGAGTGGAAATAGCCTGAAATTGTGCCAGGGGACATTTAGATTGGATATTAGGAGAAAATTCTTTACAGAAAGGGTGGTCAGGAATGGGTTGAAATACATTGCCCAGGGAGGTGGTGGAGTCACTGTCCTTGGAGCTGTTCAAGAAATGTCTAGATGTGACACTTCAGAACATGGTTTAATGGCCATGGTGGTGTTAGGTTGATGGTTGGACTCAGTGATCTTAGAGGCCTTTTCTAACCAAAACAATTCTATGATTTCTTCATTAATGTTCAGTACAAAGTAATATGGTACACTCAGAGCAAAAAAGTGAGTAATACCTGTTACACCAGAGAATTGTTCTGCCATTCAGAGGGGCCCTGCCAGATTGAAGTAATGGCTTGATAGAACCCATGAAGATCAAGAAAGTAAGTTCCACATCTCCACATGGGGAGGAATAACACCATGCACTGGTTCACGCTGGTGCCTGCTGACTAGAAAATGTTTTACAGGGAAGGACCTAGGGGTCTTGACAGACACCAAGTTAGCCAGTGATGTGCCCTGGCAGCAAAGACTACCATCCTCCTGAGCAGAATTAGGAAAAGTATTGTCAACAGGTCAAAGGACATGATCCTTCCCCTCTACTTAGCACTGGTGAGACCATATCTACAGTTCTGTGTTTAGGATTTGCTCCCAAGGACCAGAGTGACAAGGGCATATTGGATAGAGTCCTGCAAAAAGCCATAAAGGCTTTTAAGAGACAGAAACAAGTCTTATGCAAGGACAGCTTGCATAACACAGCTGGGACTGCTTGGAGAAGAGAAAATGCAGGGAGGATTTTCTAATAGCATATAAATACCTGATAAGGGGAGTAAAGAAGTTACAGAGCCAAAGTCTTATCAGTGGTACCCAGTGACCAGACAGGAGGCAATGGGCACAAACTGAAATACAATAGATAACATTTAAATCTAAGATTTTTTTTTTCCTGTGAGTGTCAAACCATTGGAACAAGTTTCCCAGAGAGGCTGTAGGATCTCCATCTTTGGAGATATTCAAATACCAACTAGACTTGGCCTGGGCAGCTTGCTGTAGCTGACTCTTCTCTGAGGTCAAGGTTGGTCTAAGTATCTCCAGGCACCCCATGACTCAATGATACTGTGATGTCTTTTTTGCAATTTGTTTAGAAAGAAAGATTATCACATTAAACTTATATTTAACATAAATTATTATAAAAGGAAACATGATTTTGCATGACTATCCAGATGTTAAAAAAACCCACAGGAAAAAAAATTGCCTAAAAAACTTTGTATTCAGGCCTAATATCAGAGAGGCTGATATTATACAAGCTGTCATAAATATTTCTATATCCTTATTTGAGACTTGTGAGTGGGGATAAAACAGGCGACAATGAGACACGTGTATCAAGCCAGAGTTAACAGTTACCAAAAACTGGAAAACAGTGCTACCAAACTAATCAGCATATGTGTCATACAATCAGCCACTGCTGCTGTACATCCTGCTCTGGTTGTGTCTAAAGTGCTGCCCTCATTGGTTTGATGGATTTGCTTTACAGCATTGAGGTTTGTCTTGTCTGGCATCCCTGCTGAGACAAATAAGAAAATACATTCTGAAGCATGCCTTGTCACTACTGGCAACTCGTTATAGCTAGGACAAATTTAAATATCATAAGCACACAGACTGTCACACTTTGGTTTCTAATTCTCATGCTAGTGCCAAGTTCAAAATTCTTTATAACTGCATGTAAAAACATACACTATACTAAATGGTTTTTCATCACTGAAAGCAGTTCAGAGGTCTGCCAGCTCTGAATAAAGGTGTTTTTGTGGAAATATATCTCAACAAACATCTGCAGAATAAAGTAAACAATTTTGCCTGTCCTAGCAGTGCCAAAAAGTTCACTGTTTATACCCTTCTTGAATCTGAAGGAAAACTGAAATAATTTACATGAAATAGCTTATGCCTGGGTCCCAATACTATACCAGAATAGTGTCTATGTGATGGGAAGTACAAAATGAAGCATACTTTTTGCAACATAAACCCTCATTTTTGTGCAATTTTAAAAAGAGTTTACAACATAAAAAGGCAAAATGGTAAAGCTAACTTCAAATGGGAAACTTTTACTGAGTTCCCAGATGAATATTGGTATTTTTTTGGACTGGGGTACATAATTCTCTGTGTCAAAACAATGTTTTGTGTGGAACAAATATGCAATCACCTATTATTTTTCCTCTATCTGGTTGAACAATTGGAAACAGAAAGTCTTGGGCACTCATTCAGGTTTGGTAGCATTCTCAGCTGCTTGTATTTGCTATGCATACTTCTAGACTAACTGCTTTACTCCGTATAACATCTTGTGGCATGCCACTATCAATCAAAATTAACAAGTCTAAATTCAGTGTTATTACATGCAACAAATATTGACATTGTAATTACACTGAGAATGAAAAGGGCTTCACATAAAGCAATGTCAATATTTATGTAATTAGGTCAATACATATATAATTCAGAAGGTAAACTCTACTGTTGGAACAGCATCATTAGAAAGAAGCTCAGCTCTACTGAGCTGACATTGACTTTACAGTCTTGAGTATCTGCATTGTTATTAATTGTTTAGGTATTTCTTGCCTCTATCATTAAGAAATATTCATAAACTAGTGATTCTTTTTATTATTATTCAAAAGCACTGTTATGGAATATAAATATCTCAGTCATGATGTTATCCTCTTTATTAACCTGGTGTAATAGAATATACAGAGAATCTGCATTTTTAAAAGGAACAAATTCTTTTTTTGTTGTTGCTGTATGTGTTAAAATCACTCTTTACTCTCAAAGCAACATGAAAGCTGTTCTTTGTGAACTTGCTGTATGTACTCAAATATCCTTCCTGCAGCTTTGAAAAAATGCATTAAGAGTCAGCTAAAGTCAATCATGTTGTCTGAAAAACCTGCTAGAATGAATTTGTTGGCTTTGCTGCTGTTGACTTAGACAGCAAAATATACTGCTATTTTGTGTGGATTTATTGATCCAGTGCTTTTGTCCAGAGTTTGTGAAAATTAGCTCCATGAGTACAATGCAAGTGAACATACAAGGAAGAGGAGTAACAACAGATATTGAGAAGAGGGAATAAAACTTCTTATCATGCACGTTCAGTAACCTGCCTAGAAAACCATCAGTCACTCAACACTTCACTGAATGAAGTTTGGTGGGTCATCAAAGAGGGTGTATCAAGGTTTTTTCAGGGGGATTTTGTAAGCAGAATCACAAAAAGAAAAAAATGCTTTGAGTTCTTTCTGCAGAGCATTAGTGAGGCTTTGTCACATGTAGGAAGATCAGTTTCAACACTGAAAAATTCAACTCTCACCTCTACAACAAAGCAGTTCATGAAGTTCTGTAAGTACAATGAAGCAGATTTTCCCAGTGCATTTACAATATCACAGTAGTAAGATATATGGCCTTATCTTAAACATCTTAGATGTTTATCTTACTCTAAAAGACAATTATCGTAACCCTCAAAATATTCCTAGGTCTTGCAATTAACAAAATAACCAGCTTCAGTTAGAGCATCTGATCTGAATCTGAAGGCAATGTGACTAGATTTTAATTACTGATTGGATTGTTGAGTTTAATGTCTAGTGAAGACTCCATAGAGATATTATGGAAAACAGGGGGAAAATTTAATTTTAGTTTTTGGCAAATGTGTTTGTGTTGGTTTTGGGTGGAGTGGGTTGTTTTTTTTTTAGTTTTTAGGTTTTGGGTGTTATTTTCTTTGTCTTTTATTTCCAGATTAAGATTGAAACTGCATATTTTGAAAGCCCTCATGAAGAGAATGCTTTAAAAATATTCAAATATAACAATATATTTTCCTTTGATCAATCCAAATGTCAGGGAGTATCTAATATGATCTCTGATATTAAATGAACATACTGTTAGGATTGCAGCCTAAATATACAGCAAACCTTTCAGCTCCTAAGCCTCATATGCCTAGACCACAACTTTGACTTTATTGAAACAAGAAGTTCAAAACCTATATAGTTAGAAGTGATCTTGGGACAAAAATCCCCAAACACAAAAACATTCCTAAAAATTAGTGTATTTTAATAGAAGTGTGTGAGGGGGTTCTTCCCAGAATGCTGTATCTTTTATGTTTTTCGTAGTTCTTTTAACAGTAAATTTAATTCCTAACACCTAAGTTATACTTTCTATTTAAATAAATAAATTTTGTTGTTCATTATGTATCAGGATTTAAATATGAGTGACTTTTCATGTATCATAATCAGTAGTGGAATAATATTTTCCTGTGAATGAACTTAACTCTTATAGTTCACAGCAAATTTACAATGAGAGCTATCCAAACATTTGTAGAAGAACAGACCAAAACTAAAAGCAAATTTGCTTGGTTTTAGTTTCCTCACATGCGAGAAGCTAGAATTTTGTCATAGAAAAGGGATTTAAGTTTCTCAAATGTTTAAAATTACCTCTGATAAATGTCTTGTCTACTATCACACTGGAGTTAATATTTTGCCTGGAAATCAGTAACATACAGAAGCTTCAGCTGAGATTCAGAGGTTTTTTTCTGAAGAGAATCTAGAATTGCATCAGGGCAGAAGACAAGTTGCATGGGAATTAAAATCCAAATGTAATGTTTCATGAACCTACATAAAGCAAAGCTGTCACATATCACATACCTGTCCCCAGAAACAACTTTGAAGCTCAGTTAGTGGCTGCAATTTATTGTCCTGCCCTGGCTTAGAAAAAATTAAAAAGTAAAAAAACACAACCCAAAACACCAGAAACTGTGATAACTATTGCAGCATCTCATTATAGTATAATAGTTTCAGAGTATTTCTAATGCTTTTTAACATCCCCTAAAGATATTTAAAGCTTGTCAGAGGTAGTGGTACCGGCATCCGACCTGTTATGTTCTCCAGAGTAGGTACAACAACATGACAATTTCCTTCCAATATTTAGCAAGAGCCTTTAACCTTGATTGAAAAAGTGAAACCTAAGTCATTTGACTTGGAGCTTTCTACTGAGGCTGTGAAAATATTACAAAATGGTCTATGACTTTTGAGCAGTAGATGCTTGCCTAACAATGACCATGCTAGGATTTTAAAGGCTTTAAATGTTTTTCACGGAACATCCTCCAACAATGGCCTAGTTTGAAATCAAACCAGAAATTGTTTGTGTAACTGCAGTTTAACCTCAAACACCTTGCTGTATTATCTTCTGTCTGCTGAGTAACATATATCAGAACTAACACAAGTCTTCAAGGGAAAATGAAGATGTCAGAGGAGCTGGTGTGGGAATCTTGGATACAAATCCTGTCAAAGGTTTAGGGATGAGGAAGAACTGGATTTCTCTCTGTGTATCCCTGTTATGATGTTCTCAGATTCAAAACACAGCTTTCATGGCACAACAATTTTCTATGAGCTTGAAATATGAGGAATGATTTGAGTATGGATGGGACAGTGTTTCAGATAAGAAAAAACGTGTAATGTGGCTTTTACAAGGCAACACTCCTGTGAAGCTCTGTGAAAAATTCATCTTAGAAGTGCAAATAAATATTTCAGTCATTGTATGTAAAGTAAATGTTGAGATTTCATAACACAGAAGCTGTGAAGAAAAGCACTGATAACTAGCTAAAGTTCTGTCTCAATCATGAGGAAGCTTTATGAGAGGGTAAAGAAATGCATAGGAGTCAGATGAGCAGATGAAAAACCTGATGGGCTGTAGATGAATGTTTAAATATGAAGTTGGTAATGTAATTATATAATTAAATAGTTGGGAAAGGGTGTCATGTAGGCACATTGGTCATTGATTTATAGATATCAGTAATGAGAAATAATATTTTGGGTAACTAGAAGATAAAATTGGATGCAACTGATAAAGTAAATTTAAGAACTCGTAGGCAAAGGCAAAGAGAAGAATAGCATAGAGATTAAGAGGAATGAATAAACATTGATATCAGAGCAATGGGATAAGAAATTTTCAGCTAGGAAGAGCTATGGCAATCTCCTTACTATGTCACATAAACACCAACACTAGTAGCAACATATATTTGTAATATTAGTTCTATTCCTGAAATTCACAATATTCACCATAATGAGATTTAAATGATGAGTTTATGTAGGTATTTTGACTAAACTGATTGAAAAAAAAACCAAAAACCCAACCAACCAAAAAAACAAACAACAATATTTATTTTGCATCACCATTCCATAAATTATAGCAGCATATTAGTAACCAATTATTTCTTTTTAACTGGCCAATCTCTTGCCATCTGGAACTTTCAAAGCTTCTAATAGATGTCTCCTCTCTTTTGGTTTTACATTTCCTACTTTAAATAAATATAGGAAAATACAGTATCTATAATTCATATCCAGTGTACCTGGCAAATTTCTTGATCCCATTTTCATGTTTTTGTGACAGCATCTGTAGTTGTAAAAGCTAAGGGATGTCCCTAAAAGGAAAGCATATGCTATATTACACTTGAACATATTCTCTTCTTATAGTACACATATAACAGTTCATGTATTTACCCTCTTCAGGAAATCTATGTGTTTTTATGATGTAGTGCAACTTTTGCTTTCTCCATTGCACAATATGTAAAAGCGAAAAGAGCAGAGGAATTGGAATAGATAATCTCAGAGGTCCTTTCCAGACACAACAATTTTGTGATCCTGTGATTCTATGAGTATCAAACGTTTCATAATTCAGCACCAGTCAAGAACAAACAAGCACACAAGATACCTCACACTAGATCTCACTAGCAGATCTACTGCAGATGGAAGGAACTTGTGTTGCTTTACCATAGAAACATAGAATTATTTTGGTTGGAAAAGACCTCTAAGATCATCAAGTCCAGCCATCAGCCTAACACCACCATGGCCTTTATACAACGTCCTGAACTGCATGTCCACACGTTTCCCGAACACCTCCATGCATGGCGACTCCACCACCTCCCTGGATAGCCTGTTTCAATGCCTGACCCCTCTTTCTGTAAAGATTTCTTAATATTCACTCTAACCCTCCCCTGCAGCAATTTCAGGTCATTTCTTCTCATCCTATCACCTGATACTGGGGAGTAGAGACTGAGCCACACCTGAATACAACTTCCTTTCAGGGACTTGTAGAGAGCAATGAGGTCTCCCCTCAGCCTCCAGACTGAACAATTCCATATCCCTCTCCCATTCCTTGTAAGACTTATTCTCCAGACTTTTCATCACTTTCGTTGCCCTTCTCTGGATACACTCAAGAATCTCAATGTCCTTATCGTAGTTAGGGGGAAAAAATTTGTCACTACCTCACTGGTTTGGGAGCAGGTAATTTGCACGCCTGCTCCCATTCTTTGACTACATTGTTTTTGAAGATGTGAACGTATCATTTAGGCTGGAAAAGACCTTTGATATCACTGAGTTCAACAATAACCTAACATTACCAAGTCTGCTGCTAAACCATGTCCCTAAGCACCACATCTACACATCTTTAAATGTCTCCAGGGATGATGATTCAAGCACTTTCCTGGCCATCCTATTCCAGTACACATTCCCAGTGATATGAGATATTTCTGCTGTGAATTAGGTTGGGAATCAACCTAGTGGAAAATGTATCTTTACTTTATTTTTTGAGTTTTCATTTAATGAAGAAGAAATTAACAGCTAAGGAAATGACAACATTTTAAATCGTTACTCCAATGAAACCTTGTGACTTTTGAAGTTTAAACTTTAAAGAAAAATATGTTATCTAACATTGTACACTGGTTTACCCAATTTAAATTTCATGTCAGTTTACACAGCTGAATTTCTTAATACTTCAAACTTCCTTTCACTGAAGATTTCTTTGCTGCAAGTTTTGTAATAAAAGAAGAGTCAACATTATTCATTCAGAATCAATGAAGGATTTTGCATTATGGAACCTGTTATATAAACATAAGCAAACTGCTGCTCTGTCAATGATGTTAATTAATTAGCACAGAAAACAGGCTTCACTGATACTAAAATCATGTTGTAAAATGATTTCGATTCCTATCCTCTTCTGTCTTTCTGCAAGGTCTCAAATTTTTATTTGGGTGCAATAAATTATTGTTATCTGATTGTATCAATTCTAATAGCTCACTAGTAAAAGTAAGGTGGAAGATAAAAGAAAGTTCAAAACCAAAATGAGTAGATTTTGCCAAAACAGAAATATGTTTCACTCTTTGAGTCTGTCTGTGACCATTTCCTGATGCTTTTGAGCCAGGCATAACAAGATATAGTGAAAACTTTAAATAATCAATCCATTGGGACCACTAACTTCTGGCATTCAGTGATTAATGTGTGCCTTGGAGCATAGGGATAGATATTTATTATCCTTATAAAGTAGAGTGAATGATTCTCATAAGTCTCATAAATTTGTGTTACCTTTTCTACAGCTGCTTTGCCTTATGCAAGAAGAGAACAAATTAAAATCAACGAAAAGCCAAAATGCAATCAAACAAACAAAAAACATCAACAGCCTGAAAAATGTGCTTACACTTTCTCTGTTGTATGAGAGAATTTTTAATGAAGGACAGAGTTCTTGAAATACATCAATTAAAAACAATTCGGTACAGCTTTTTTAACATCAGAGATGAACTCATGTTTTGGCAAAGCAGACTTTCATCTGCTTTGCTGTAGTGGATGTATGGGTCAGTTGGTGTCAGAAATGATAAGCCTAAGTGTGAGCACCACACCGAGTGCAGCATAAAGTAGCATTATGCTAATGCTAAAGTGAGGAGCTTAAGAAGATAATAACAGATGAAATGCAGTGTGTGATTAATTACACTTAGTTTCCAATATTTGTACAGTCTACATCTACAGCTAAGGTTCAGTTGGTTAAACATAGCTGTCTACAAACATTTTAGATGCTGGAGAGTGGTATTGAACTTGGCATACATACTGTCCATCCAAAAGAAGCCTGACTCTTATAAAACCTTCTAAGGATGTCTTGTACATCCTAAAGCATCTCCAAGGACTTTTTGCACTTCTGTTTAGACAACAGAATTCTGCCTTGCATCTGTTAGTTACTGCAGATCCTGTTATAGTGAATACAAAGAAGTAAGTGATGGTAGAAGAAGATATATATTTAGTCTGAATTTGGACAGAAAAATCCTACATTTAGTCAAATAACAGGTTTGCAACTGCTTAACTAATGAATATTTTCCAGCATATTCCCTGTCATTATGCTTTACATCTTTGATGGAAAATATTTGTGATTTCAGCTTCTGGTCTTGAAGGGTAGGATGCCATACTGCAGTGAAAATATGAATGTGTGCTCTGTGCAAACAGTGTCTGAGAAGCCAGTACTTCATGGAAGTGTTTCTTGCTAAAGTACAAAGAAAGTCTTTGCAGCTGTATTTATATAGCTAAACAGGCATTCCAGAAATCCCAGAAGGAGATCCTTCAGACAAAGTGGCATTGAGAGGTGTATATCTACTGTGCTCAGAGATAGCAATACCTAGACGGAACTGATTAAAAAAAAAAAAAAATCTCCATTACATATTACAGTGCCCTGCATCTCTTTTAAGATATTGTCCTGGTTTTGCTGGGACAGAATCCCAGGATCCCAGGCCAGCCATGGGCTGCGGGCCATTAGCAGTTCTGAGTCAGCCAGGACAGATGACTTGAGTTGGCTCTCATGTGTACCCCATACCTCGGGCACCACACTCAGTGTGAAGGAGGAAGTTTGCAGAGGAGAGGGGAGCCTTCTCTTCCCATTGCTCCTCTGGATTGCTGCCTTGGATATTGTGCCTGCTGCTTTTTTGCTGGGCTTAGTAGAACTTTATGTATCTTGTGTTAACATTACTATTATTTTGGCTATTTCATTAACTCTGTTTTTCTTTCAACCTGTGGGTCCTCTAACTTTTTCCTGAGTCTCCTATTCTTCTAAGGAGGGGTCACCAGGTGATAAAGTAATTGCTATAGTTTAGGCCTAAATACAGGTTAAATGTAGACAGCCACACACAAAGGTCTTATTGGCTCAAAGACATAGTTAACATTTTGTTTGTTTGTTTATTTTCAGTTCAAAGTGCATGGTAAAAAACAAACAAACCCCCCCAACAAAACACAAAACAAACATGAGGGGGGTGTTGCAACCCTCTAGGTGGTGATTTTATAACATGAAATTGAAGGAGAGCATTATAGGCTCTGAGATATGACATCCAGGCACAGGAAAGTATTTTGAAAATAAAAACCTGCTGTTGAGGGACTTTGTAGGACAAAGAAATTGAAGTCTTCATCTGTCTGGTTTGTGTTGTGGTTTAGAAGCAGTCCTTGGAATGAATTACCCACAAAATTTGATTTGTTTTGGAGGAATGGAGGGGGTTTTCCTTAATGCTAAGCCATGGAGTGAACTAACATTTATGAAATGCAGATAATGAGAACGGAAACCATGAAACAACTCACAAGCTGAGTTACTTTGCAGTATTGACAGTGCTGGAGAATTGCCTAGTATCATAGAAAGGTTCTGTATGGTGATATAAATTCTAGCAGCAAATTCTTAATGTCCTTATGACTCTCAATTCTGTAACTGGCTAGTGATTTCTTTCAGTGAAATACAATTATGGGGTTTTACGGCCCTTCCTACAGCTCAGGAAACCTGTATCAGATCCCAGGGAAGACCTTGAGAATGAGTACCAAAGGATTGAACCTGACTTATATGATGAGAAAGTTATGTGGAACATGGAGACAACACTCACTTATGAGCCAAGCTAACTAAATGTACTTTTAACTTTCTATAGTAAAGCAGTTTAACTTTCTATAGTAAAGCAGTTATCAGTGACTGGGATTTTTTGTGTTTGTGCAATAAGTGTGGTGATAATCAAGCCAGCATTAGATACTTTATCTCTCAGAGTAACTTTCTTGTGCTTTATCCAATCCATTTTGACAGTTTTCACCAGTTTCCCCAGGGAAAACTATGTCACTCCCCATATAATGGAGTAAGCCATAGCATGGTGCAGGTGAAAACTCTTTGAAACAGTGTACTGAACCGTTGTCAGTTCTTGCTCTGTGCTTATGTGCTAAACATAGATATTGTTATGAAGAATGTTTCTGCAATAGATGATCGGCAGTTCTTTGGAGTAATTTGGTCTAAAATCCTTCTTTTTAATTTAATATATCTCAATGAACATTGTAATAATACACAGATCAACACAAAAAAGCAATTAGAAACGCACAGGGAATATGAATATGCAAGTAATCTCACCTACAAACAAAGGAATAGTATCACTGTTATTGTTAGAAAGCAATTAACAAGTCTGCCTAATGAGAGAAGCTAAAAGAATTCTGCATCCTTAACTGTATATGAAGAAATTAACCCAATATCATCTGTATAAATGAGAAATAGAGTGTAAACAATGATCTGAACATAAGTCTGACATCTTAACTATGAGCAGCAGACATTAAGTCTTTAGTGTTTGAAAGCTTTCTTTCAAAGTCAACAGTAGCATTTGTTTCACATTATACATTAATGAACTCAGCATTTCTATTTAGAAAACAAAGCTTTTATGAGTTAATGCAACACAAATAGTGTCACAAGCCAAAACATTTCCATTTATTTCTGATTCTTAGGAATCAGATAACATTATTTGTTGAAATAGTTAATGTATAAGTTTTCACTTGTGGATTAATTGTGGCATATAACAAAGTGTTAGATGCCTAAAAGACTTGATTTTATTTTGCATACAGAGTCTAAAACATAACTGTATTTTTCATCTGATGTAGAAAGAACCATGTTAACCTTCATTAAATCTATTCCTATTGCTTTCTATGCAAAAGCTTCTAAATCCATCTTCTTTATAAGACATACCCATTATAACTTCAATGTTCTAGGGTCCTGGAATCAGCATTGTCAATAATGCCTGTTTTAAATTAAGAAATCCATATTTCAATCCCATTGACTATTGAGGAGCTTTTAACCTTTATCATTAACCTATGCAAAGTCTTCATAATCGATACAAAATTATAATAGGACTAAAGTCCCATAAATCAAACTGGGTAGAAGTAAGTAAATTCTTAATTCTTTGAATTTTAATCTGATCAGTATTCATTTCCATACTATGAGTCAGATGTCCCATATACATTATTGTTATTTGAAACAATTTCTCCACATTATTTTTTTTTCCAGTTTGGTGTGCAAGATTTATAATCAACAATTCTGGCTTATACAAAATTACCATCTAGAAGAGAGAAACAAAGTTGAACTGAATATCCTGGAAGTGAAATGTGAAAGTGGATAGAGGCAGAATGTTACCAATTAGGCCCATTAAGAAAATGAAATACAACTTTTTTTTTCCCAAACCCGATTTCCAAGATCTATGGCCCAATTTCACTGTAGCAGCTTATTATTTTATTGTTTATCTGGATGCTGGGTTTTAAAATGAAAGTATAAGAAGTCTGGAAGAAAAATCAGAAGTAAACCAATTTCCATTGAAGTAACTTTGGTAATTTTTTTCATGTCAGTTCACCCAGAATTCAGTCATTTCACTTTCAGTTGAAAGAAATACTCCCTGTAGATTAGCGTAGTCCTCCCAGACACTCATACCTTAAACTGTTCTTCTTAATTTTTGCTGTAAATCAAGTTTAAATTGTTGAAATGTATCTTGAAATATATTTAAGTCAAAACTTGCAGTCATTTTCTCATCATATCTGCCAGATGGGTGCTATAAACCCACCTCTTGCCATTCACTGGCACTTGCAAAATCCCCTTAGTGGATCTGCTCCCAGAGGTGAGTGATCAGATCTGTGATTTTTCTTACTTAGTTTTACTGCATTTGGAGCTTACATTTAGAACCACCCCACAGTGGGATCAGATAAGTGCCTGCAAGAGGAAGAAGGATCATGGTACCATAATCTGGGAAAGGACTTAAACTGTCAGCTAACCTTGACATCTTAAAACACCCAGAAGCAGACTGAGAAAAATGTATAATCCACTGTTGATATCTGGCCTGAACCCACATCAAAGACTGGATTACTGACAAAAGGAAGCATGGAGCAGTAAAGAAGGTAGACATTCATTGTCTCTGTTCCTTCCCTGTAAATAAGCACAGCTTTTCTCCTTGCAAATAGGAATGCAACACAAACATTTTCTTTAGTTGTTCATTTATCTTCCTTTCTGGGATAACTTTTGGTTCCCTGATCTTTAACTCAGCTATGATGTTAAATATATCAAAACCATATGACTCAGAAGAATCTAGCTCTTGATGCCTTCTTGGAAATGCATTCTCTTATCAAATTATGAGGTTTAAAAAGTTCAATTTTTCATAGAAATTTTTGTTCTCAGATTTTCATTTTGGAGACAAGCCTTTCTGGAAGAATGTATCAATTTCTTTCAGGCTAGATGAATATCTATGATAAATATTGTGGTGCTTGCTGAATGAATATTGATCTGCACCTTCGAGTGTGTTTAGTGTTACGCAACACAACAGAAAGCCTTGTGTCTCAGTTCATCTTACAAGATCTTTGTTCTGAAGTCAGTAAAAATGGAAAGTTAAACATCAAAATGAGTGCATTCTTTTAGCTCAACTATCACTACCTCACAATTTGAAGACTAAAACTAGTACATGCAGAAGCTCCACCTCTCCTTAGGATAGCTGACCTTGCAGAATTCTTATCAATATGTAAGTTCCATGCAAATATGTTCTCTATTCAGCAACACACAAATAGTGCTGCTTCTCCTTGACTTCCAAGCATCTTCTCTGAACAGAAAAAAATCTGTTCTGTCCTCTATGCTCACAAAACCTAACAATGCTGATGATTGACTTGATTTGCTCTGGTCACCTGGCGGGAAAGTAGTTTCTTACAAAAGCAAGCTACTTGACTCCAGGATTTTAACAACAACAACAACCACAAAAGGCAACCAATGTAATAACTGGTCTCAAGATAACATATGGAAAAAAAGGAAAAACAGATTGAGGAAAAAAGATTTCTGTATTCTCTAGATCAGTAGTGTAGATATGAGAAGCCAAAGTAAAAAACCCATATGATTTCACTGTATCTGTTCTTTACTTCTAACTGAAGGGGAACACCCATCAAAGAAACTGAACTGCTATTTCCAGTTCATTTAGTAACTTACATATGTAAGTTCAGAACCTTGTTTTAGTCAAACACAGCTATTCAAAGAGAACAAGAGTAGAGACAGATAAGAAACAGATGAATTTTCACAGTTTAGGATTTTGGCGTGAAGATATTGATCCAAGAGAGAAAAAAAATTGAGTAAACAATGAATGGGTGTTGAAAAGTAAAGAGAAGGGAGGAGACAAAGGTGACCTCCCTCTATTTAAAGTGATTCTGTGTGGACTTGTAAGCCAAAGATATCATAAGTTTGCACTTTATTTTTGGTTGGGAGAGACTAATTTTGACTTTAAACCTACTTCCAAAGGGGCACAGTAAGTTGAACTGTACCATTTTCAGTGAAGTGACATGTGAAAATAAAGATACTAGTTTTTCATGCATGAATGAGTTATGGAAATTGAGAATACATTGTGGAGTCATTTTGTGAGCTTTCTTTTCATTTTAACCCATGGAGTTCTTATCCTGACCATTCACTGTTCTTTAATGATAAATGTTCTTCTCAAGCCTAAGTATAAACCGACCAAGACCACCTCTTCCACTACACTCTTGTTCTCTGTTGAAGCAACAGTATTTGGCAAGAGAAGGAGAAATAACAGTGTGACCCTGGTGAGTCACCTTTTAGATGAAGTGAAAGAAGGTTGGACTCAGATCCCACAGGTCATGCAGCAGAGGAAGTTTGTCAAGAAGCCTGTACCCAAAAGTTTATGAATACATGCCAGAAAACATGAGACAAATAGTTCACATCCCTGTCTTTTTGCCTATGTTTCCTACTTTTTTGGGTTAGGGTTTGGGATTTTTGTGGGTTTTTTTTGGTTGGTTAGTTGGTTTTGTTTGGGGTTTTTTGTGTGCATTTTTTTTCTGTTGTGGGGCCTATGTTAGCACAGCTGTCATTTCTTGGGAATTCCTAGAGAAAGAAATTCTTCTAGTGCTGCAGAATGCTAGTGCTGTCTCATATCCAGGCTCTTGATATCTAGTTTAAAGCATACGATAACTCTTGGTTCCCTGAAACTTTTATTTATTTTTAAAGTCCTTTTCCAGAAAATGGAAGCTGAATGAGAAGACTGCATCACAGACCACTAGCAGTTTGTTTTCCAGCCTTACACCAGGGATTTGTGATTTTATGGACAGAAGAGAAGCCATACAGTTCCTGGCATAGTTTTGAGTGATGGTTCAGGATGGAGAAATCCAAACCCAGTTGTGATGGTTTAAAACTGTCTTTTTAATTTTTGTTTACAAAGTTCAAGCAAAGAAAGCTAAAGAATGTAAATAAGTCACTATTGGGTGTAAGAAAGCAAAATAATGATTGTTCTAAACACTTCCATTGGATAGATAGAAATGTTTAAGGACCACTACTCAAAACAAAGTTGGGGCAGCTGGGGTCTGCAGTTCGCAACTTGCTGGACTGTCTGGCTGCTGCTGCTTCTCTTCTGGCTGAAGATAGCACACTGACCTTGGCGAGCTAAGTTAACAGCTTCTCTGCTTCTTAACTCTCTGCTTTCTGCCAGTGGGTTCTTAGGGAGGAAGCCCCTGGGAGAGAGGCCCCTTGGGAAAGGTCCCCTTTGGGGGGAAGCAAAGGGAGCTTGGTTGTGCTTTTCTGTTGGTTGTATATATTTGTAAATGTTGTGAATTTTGTATATTTGTACATATTCGTTGCATTTCATCATAGATTATATATTTGCTTATAAATACAGCTTTCATTTGCTTTCCAGACTGAGCTAGCCTGGTTATTGCCAGTGGGAGGGATTTCAGCTCTCACACTGATACACCAGCGTAAATTATGTCTATTCTGGCAATAGAGTCAGTCCTGAAGCAAGCTATCTTCTCAGGACAATTGTGACTTTCCCTGTTGAGGGACTCCACATGGGAGTTCTAAAGGAAATTAGTGTGTGTATAAGGTGAAGGATTAGATTGCTGAGTCCTGAAGTGAAGAAAAAAAAAAACTTCACTCTACAGTGAAATAGCCTACGTTTAGTTAGATCCACTCTTGCATATTCAATGTTTAAAAAAAAAAAATAATAATTCTGATATACTTTTAAAGTATGAGATTTTGGGAACTATATCTGAATTGAAACAGAATGAATGAATGAATTCAAAAACTAATGTAAATTAAGTGACAAAGGAAATTTTCCAGAAATAGTTCAGCAGAATAAGCAGATGAGCCAAACTGCTGAAAAGGCAGACTCCAGGGTTTTAATAAGTCAATAAAACTATAAGTCTTAAAATGTCATGTAAGCTTAAATGGTAGTCATGACATCACTTTCCTTCTTTGTGTTGTGCCCTCCTCCTCCTGTGTTGCCCTCTTTTTTCTTCAGGGTCATTGATGAGTCATATCATGTCATGTTCTTTCTTCACACAGTCTTAGGACATGTTTAGTACACTTGTTCCAACAGTTTCCACAGCCAGTAAGGAATTAAGGAGTGGCAAAAGTGTTCAGTGTGTGTTCAGGACGAGAATATCAAACTCCACTCTCTCCTGAATGCCAAGTTCAATTCAAGAAAGCTGTCAAGAAACACAGCTCTGAGTTTGGGAGGAGGGTTACAGAAGGTTGACAGGTGAGATGAATTCTCTTAGGATTGTTGCTTTGTCTACCTGCACGTTGAGGGTTACCCTAGAACAGACCATGGGGTGAACACAGAACAGGCTGCTGGGGTGTAGTTCTGTAACAGCTGAGCAGGCCTGGGCTAGTAACAGCAACAGTTTCTGTTGACTGTCCAGTGATCCCAAGGCAAGATGAGGTGCTGAATTAGACCCAGATCCATTCAGGAAGACCAGTCAGAAACAACAGCAGGAAACGGGAACAGAAATGGAACTAGAGGTTTCCTTCAACACAGGTCTGAGGCCATCCAGGAGACAGAACTGGAGATAAGCAGATACACAGAATAGCTCGGGAAAGGCCTGGGTGTGCAGAATTGAGATGAAATGAGACTCTTGGGTCCATGGCCAAGAAAGTATGAGTGGAAACAACAGATGAGGTTGTCAGACTTCCACATTATCTCTCCAATGGAAAACTCTCTAATTATATGAAATCAGATAAAGTTGCTCACAAACAGAATAGCTTGACCTGATGAGCTTGTCTTGATCAGACTCAAGGACGTAATTTTTAATTCTTGGAGTACTTTGAAACAATTTACTTTTTTAAAAAATTGAAAACAATATAGGCTTTTTGAATACTCACTGTTTGCTGTGAATTTCTTACACTTACTGACTTTGACAAATTTTATTCAACTTTTGTAATTTGCAAATGGCAATCATGTTTCAAACCACACAAAATAAAAAAGAAATTAAAGTATTTACTAAAACGAGGCACAATGTCAAGATTACTTTAGTGCCAATCAATTCATAAGTTCTAAAGAGATGAATTCCTGAAAATGGGGCTTTACTAGTTGAATGCTGGCAAGGACTCACCTGAAGGGCCCAGAACTGTTATATCCAAATTCACAAGCACCAGCTAGACACTGGAAATTTTGTAGCTGGTCTCACAGAATCACAGAATTTTCAGGGACTCTAAGGGACCTTGAAAGATCATCCTCCCTGCCAGAGCAGGATCACCTACACCAGATTACACAGGAATGCATCCAGGCGAGTTTTGAATATCTCCAGAGAAGGAGACTCCACAACTTCCCTGGAGAGCCTGTTCAAGTGCTCTGTCACCCTCGCAGTGAAAAAGTTTTTTCTCATATTTACATTAAACTTCCTATACTTCAGCTTCCACCCATTGCCCCTTGTCCTGTCATTGAGCACCACTGAAAAGAGCCTGGCTCCATCCTCTTGGGACTCACCCTTTACATATTTATAAACATTGATGAGGTCACCTCTCAGTCTCCTCCAAGATAAAAAGCCCCAGCTCCCTCAGTCTCCCCTTGTACGGAAGATGTTCCACTCCCTTAATCATCCTCATGGCTCTGTGCTGGACTCTTTCAAGTAGCTCCCTGTCTTTCTTGAACTGAGGGGCCTGGAACGGGACACAATATTCCAGATGTGGCCTCAGCAGTGCAGAGTAGAGGGGGAGGAGAACCTCTCTTGATCTACTGACCACACCCCTTTTAATCCACCCCAAAATGACATTGGCCTTCTTGGCCACAAGAGCAGATTGCTGGTTCATAGTCACCCTTCCATTCACTGGGACCCCCAGGTCCCTTTTGCCTTCACTGCTCTCCAGAAGACCTGTCCACAACCTATACTGGTACATAAGTTGTCCCTCCCAAGTGCAAGACTCTGCACTTGCCCTTGTTAATCTTCATCAGATTTCTCCCTGCCCAGCTCTCCAGCCTGTCCAAGTCTCACTGAATGGCAGCACAACCTTCTGGTGTGTCAGCCACTCCACTCAGCTTTGTGTCATCAGCAAACTTGCTGACAGTGCACTCTGAGCCCTCATCCAGGTCATTGATGAATATATTGAATGGTACTGGTCCCAGTACTGACTCCTGAGGGACTCCACTAGACGCAGGCCTCCAACTAGACTCCATCCCATTGACTGCAACTCTTTGACTTCTTTCCTTCAACCAGTTCACAATCCACCTTACTACTACCTGATCATCAAGACCATGCTGCCTCAGTTTAATTGCAAGCATGCTGTGGCAGATGGTATCAAATACCTTACTGAAATCAAGATAGGCCACATCCATCGCTCTACCATCATCTATCCACCTGGTTATGTTCTCATAAAAGGCGATCATGTTGGTCAAACGCGACTTCCCTTCCCTTATGCTTTGTATTAAGATGACATTTTTCAAAGTGTACCTCTGTGCAAATACTTTCTCCAGAAAGATACTGTACATCTGTGTGATGGTTTTAAGGCTATACCTTTAATTTCTTTTCACAGAGTTCAAGCAGAAAAGGAAAAGAATGTAAATAAATCACAATTGGGTGTAAGAAAGCAAAATACATCGGAGAGATAGAAATGTCTAAGAGTACTCAGAACAAAGTCTGTCTGGTGTTTCTCTGCTGGGCAGTCTGTGTTTCTCTTCTGGCTTTGCTTTCGAAGATAACATACTGGCATGTTGACCTTGGAAGCTAAATTTAACAACCTCTCTGTTTCCTGTCTTTCTTCCTTCTGCCAGGGGGGTCTGGGGAAGGCGGGGAAAGCAAGGAAGGGGGAGGCAGCAGGGGCAGCTTTCCTGGCTTTGGCCAGGAGGGTTTTGTGCTGTTTCTGTTAATTGTACACATTTGTAAATACTGTGTATTTGTACATATTCATTGCATTCCACTGTAGGATGTAGTTTTTGCTTTGTAAATACACCTACATTTGCTTCCAAACTGTGCTAGTCTGGTATTGTTAATGTGGGAGGAGAATTTCAGCCCACCACACTACAAAAATCTGGGAGTGTAGGTGATTTCTATGAGTTCTTAATCAGTGCTAAGAACTTGAGAAACAAATGATTAAATGTGAGTTGCCTTCCTCAGTGTTATTGTGTTCCTGTTCTATATCTTTCTGTCTATTTTTAAAGGAATATTTTAAAATAGTTTGCTGTCTAAATGTTTAACAACAGCATTAAAACTCCAGCTAGGTTGTGCTCAGCATTTTTGTCCGGTGGAGTGAGCATGAAGGAAAAAAAAAATCTATCCAAATCTGTACTTCTGGTATCAAACTTTCAACTTGTATAACAGAAGATATATGACTTTTATTTCATTTTTAAAGTATATTTTCTATTATACTCAACACTGAAATGTAACTAGGGGTGATCATTTGTTCAAGGAGTTTCATTATTCCAAATACATGGTTATTTTAGAGTTTCTAGATGTATTACTAGATATTGTGCAAGCAAAAGATGGAACTATCTTCCTTATTAAAAGTAAAAAGTGAAGTCTAACTTGACAAGATTAATATCAAAGATGGTATATGGGGATAAGGTATAAGATTTACATGATTACCTAAGTTTGCTCATGTTCACATCACTTGGTTTAATTATGGCTACCTTCTACAACGTTGTCCCCGGAAAGAAACAGTACAGTCATGTAGAGACATAATGCTTTTAATATTTTTGCATGATGTTCAAGAGAGTGAAAAGTCAGGAAACCTACTCAGTGATCACTCTGCACCCAGAGAAAGTAGAAGAAATCAGAATATGTACCACAAGATTCATTATACCCCCTTTTGAGTCTACCAGTAAAGGCAAGACTGGATTTACAAAGTCAGTGAAATACTGGCTGCCTCCGAGCATTAAGTGTGAAAATGCTTATATTTTAGCAAAGCATGCTCTTAAAAGAAATATAGAATTACTCTCTGGTGAGGAGCACTGACATTCCTTCCATGAGCAAAACTATAAATTTGCCATGGGGTAGAAATACAGTAAATGTACTTTTTAAAATGCATTTAATCAAAGGTGTATCAGTAGCAGACATATTTTTGTGTCTGGATATATACTTTCAGTATTTACCACTCTAACTATTGAAATATTAGCATTTAAAAGTCTTGATTATGGGGCCCTTTTTATGCAGAGTGCAAGTTTCTATGCATTTATTAGACTAACTTTCTTATAAGCTCTGTAAACAAAGGGAAAATAGAAATATATAAGCTTTTTACTATAAAACAAGTTAGAAATTCAACATTTAAGTATTGTCGTTATAAAGTAAGTATGAATTTTTACTATTTTGACTCTTTTTGTATCCATAGAAGTGGTTGCTCTCCACTTCAAAATTTTGGACTGTAAAATGTTATAGATCTATAGTGACTTTCATTCTTCTTATACACAACGATGAGTGAAGTGTTGTTACAGGTCTCAGCCTGACATAGCTCCATGCATATGTTGGTGTATTTTTATGTTAGAGAAGTAATATTTTGTGCTAGTTCTTAACAGTCACCAAAAAAAGCTACTAAGAAACAATAAGATGTAAGGTATCATAAAGTATGTAATAGACACTTGAGATATTTTTGTTTTGGAAAGAACTTTCAGTACACCAAAGTAATGTTAAAATCGACACTCTTTGTGGACTAATTGTAATTAACAAATACCACAATGTCACTCTTAATTGTATCAAATCTGAGTAATTTAAATCAATTAGGGTAGTGGATTTCTCACATTACCTGGTGAAACTTAAACAGAGTTCTCCTTTTCATGCCAAATTATAAGAAAAATGCCGCTGATGGAAACTTTATAGCAGAACTATTTCAGTGTTATTTTTAAAAAACTTTGTATTAAATGGGCTCTTCATCTACAGAATGAGATTAATATCAAAACCTAAACCCAGAACAAACACAACATTTGAAGAATTTTCTTCATCTTTCTAGACAGTCTGGCTGTGAAGCTGCCAAAACACAGCTTAGTGAAATAGAGAACATTTTTTTTTTCAGGTAGGTTTTTAAAAACTTTTCTGCATTAAAGAGATTTCCTTGGTTCCTGACAAAATTTATTTTTGGTTTACACAGCAATTACTAACTGATGTGCAAGAATTATTAACAGCTGGTGTTTATTTATTTATTTTAGAGACTGAGTGATTTCTTTTTGCTGTGCATTGAAACAAAAAATAACAGAATTGCCAACAATATTTCTATTGGATGCCAAAGAAAGGCGAAAAGTTACTTTTAAGAAAAACTTTTACATGTAACATTTATGTAATTATTTGTGAATTTGCAACACTGAAAAGTAGTGTATTAATGAACTGCCCTAATACCTACTGCTCTCAAAAGATTTGCCATTGTGGTACAAAGCTGACTTCTCTCCAACACAGGAATTCTTTTGTGATCTTTCACAAAATGTGTAGTAAAACCCCAGTAACATTTCGAGGTTTTCCAAATCCACTTAATTATTCAAAGAACCATTGTCTCAAAAATGTTTGGATTTTATCAAGTCTGCAGTAATAATATCTAGCTTGAGACAATACTCTGCCTCTCTCTTAGTAATACAATTCAAGCCTCTAAACTATCCCAAAGGGAGAAGAACTGGAAGAATAGAAAAACTGCCATGAAGCAATTACTACTGGGCAAACTGCTTCATATCCAAGTGTTCAGTACATGTATTTCAATTTGTATCTGGCACAGAGTAATATAAAATCAAGGATTCACAGAGAGGAAGAAACAGGAATAACAGGCAATGACTTCAAAACAGGCAATAAATCAGTTTATCCAACAAAACAGCTATAGATACTTCTGGCTGAACAGAAATTCATCAGAGCATCTGGAGAAAAATTCTGGGGGCAAGAGGTATTTCTAATATTTATTCCAGGTAATTTTGTAGACCTTGCATATTTATGAATGCCTTGCCTTGTATATATGTACCTTGTATATGTGTACATTAGGCAAATTATATACCTCACTGAAAGAAATATATCTGGGGAAAATTTTCCACATTTATTTTAATGCTAAGTGAAACTAGATGTAAACTGCCCTCCACGTGAAATACCAACTTAATAATTTTTCAACTTAGACTGCTGCATTTTTTGTTTGGTTTGAGGTTTTTTGTCTTTTTTATTTTATTTTTCTTAAGGATGGCAAATATTTATAGGCAGAAACTGATAAACTACCTGTGAGCTTCTGCTGAGCACCTCTGTAAAGATACAATCAGACTAGACTGCTGGGAGATGGGTAGCCAAGAAGATAATGAAGAACCCAAGTGCTGCCTAATTTAGTATGGTCTCCACAATTTCTAGGGAGCAAGAATGGATTCAGCCCAAGCCCACAGACCTCTTCCATGACACAGGTAATTCCACATTTCTAGCAAAGCCCACTGAACCCAGTACCTGTGAATTTACTGGGAAAGTTTGGTATAGACTAAACATGTTTGGAATACTGTTCAAGCAATTTACTAATACTGATCTTTTAATTTCACTGCCCAAAAATGTTCCTGATAACTGCTGAATTTATTGGTATTCAAAGAATTCAGGTGAGAAAACACACTCTTGAAGCATTTCCTCTCAGTACTTGAGATTTCAGACTCGTAGAGGTAATATGGAGAGATTGTGCTGGTCAGTCAATGCTAGCATTTGCAGAAGAAAAGTATCTAGATAAAAAGGAAAACCTCATTCAAGCAAACACATGCTTGTGAGCACATCTGAAGCTGAACAAGGGAAATAACAGTTCAGGACAAAGGAGAACAATTTCCAAGTGGAGCTGTTTTGGGATGTGAATATTTTGACTCATTAGTGCAAAACTTCTCTAGCAGTAGAAGATTTCAGCTCTTGAAATTCCTGAACAAAGATACTCCACTTAGTGCTTTCAAGCAATCCTCTTGGTGATTCATCCATTTGAATCTGGATGTAATTATAGAACAGAATCATGGAATGCATTGGGTTGGAAGGGACCTCCAGAAGTCATCTAGTCCAACTCCCTTGCAGTAAGCAGGGACGTTCCCAACTACTTCAGGTTGCTCAGAACTCCATCAAGCTTGACTGTGAATGTCTCCAGGGATGGGATCTCCACCACCTCCCTGGGCAACCTGTTCCAGTGTTCCACCACCCTAATAGTAAAGAACTTCTTCCTAATGTCCATTTTAATCTACCCTTCTCTGGTTTAAAACCCTTGCCCCTTGTCCCAGTGCTACATGTCTTTGTAAACAGTCTGTTGCCATCTTTCTTGTAGGCCTCCTTCGAGTATTGGAAAGCTGCTATAAGATCTCCTGGGAACTTTCCATTCCCCAGGCTAAAAACTGCAGCTCTCTCATCTGTTTTTGTAGGAAAGGTGCTTCAGCTCTCTGAAGATTTTTGCAGCCGTCCTCTGGACCAAGTCTAACAGGTCCATGTCCTTCTGGTGTTGAGGGCCCCAAGATTGGACACTATACTCCAAATGAGGTCTCACTAGTACAGAGGGGCAGAAACAACTCTCTTGATCTGCTGGCCACTCTTCTTTTGATGGAGCCCAGGAAGCAATTGGCCCTCTGGGCTGCAAGTGCACGTTTTTTATTTTAGTACAACTGCTTGTACACTCACTCTCTGCCATTTCCCATAAACAGCATCTTAAATTTTCCAAGCAGCCTGTTGCAGTTAAGAAGAATGGTGATGAAGTTAATCAGGCATGAACAGAATAGAGCTCAGAATGGAACAAAACAGAATATGGAATCCTACATTCCTTATGTGCTTTTGAAATAGAGGCCCTGATGCACGGACCAGCAAGCTACAGAGGGAGGCCTTTTGCATTATGCTCTAGAAAGTATGTGGCATGTAGATTCACACAACAGGACAAAACACTGACAGTAGTTAGAAACTCAGGGGTTTTTTTACACCTCCATAAGTGGTCTGTGATGACGATAAGACCAAAAATTGACATTCTGATGTACATATTTTAGTGATACACTGATTTTGTCATAATACTCATAACGGGCTAAGTAAGTCTGTTTTTTGTGGACTTTTTTTAGACAGCTATATTGTGCTTAGATATCACAGGAATACTTGAGGACATGTGTTTAGGCACAATAAGTAAGGACTGGCAGATTTTATCATTTGTAATAGAAATTAACCCTGTCCAAAAGGTCTGGAGAAAAATGAGATCTGAAAGAAGTCCTTTCCTTTTAGTGATAATCAAACTAAACTGATGAAATTGGCACTGTTTCTACCAAAAGAGATTCCAAGAACTATTGAAACCTGATACCTTGGTCATAATGACCTTCAGTTGAAATGACTTTCAGCTGGAGAGAACTAGATAATGGATGCTTATACATCGGTCCAGCTCTACAACTCATATGGCACATCAAAGCCACATTTGTCCCCTTCTGCAGGTTATATCTCTCAGTACAGAAAGAGAACACTTTTGCAGGTGCTTTCAATCTTGTTTTCATGAGTACATGTCTAGTGTTATACAATCCTATCTCATGAAAGTTCAGAGCGTATGTTGTAACGACAAGACTGTGCTCTTTAATCTACACTTCATTACACGTTCTTTGATAGTTTTATAACCCTTTTGAATTTTATACCTGCACAAGAAACATCTGTTTCTTTGTTGTTGTGTTTTGAAGTACATTGTGATGCATATATTACAGTAACTAATTTACTTCCTTCTTTCTCCCTCTACAATGTGTGCAAAAATATAGTGTACATCAAGAACAGTGGACAGTAGGACTATTAGAAGCAAAGAGTGTCTGAGGGTCTCTTTCTGCTCCAATTGCTTCAATATGCAGGTCAAACCTGTGTTTATAGTATTTTCTTCAGTATTTCCTGTAAATTTAATCTCTGCAGGGGGTAAAAGTTATTTAATTTTCCACTCTTTTGCACACTATTTTTCTAGAGTTGTGCATTGATTTTAAGTGTATGGGACATCTCAAGGTTAATGGAACTCCTTTACTGAGATGTCAGATGTCAGATAATTACTAAAACTGAGTAAAATCTTTCTTTAATACATATTGAATATGAGCATTTGTGCTGAATAGTTCTCAAATAGTTAGTAAGGCTTTCTGTACCTTCCATTGATGATGACCAGCTTCTTTTTTTCCCAAATTTAGATTCAAAAGCCTCTGATTACCAGTTGTAGAATGAATTCCAATTCAGTTACTTATTTGGAAATATTCAGTCATAACAATTCAACTACATCTGGAAATGCCATATATGCATTCCCAAATATAAATATCATCTCTTGTGGGATCACCAAGTGAGTTTTGTTATGAAGGGGTTCTAGTGGTTGAAAAACTGTACTGCAAGTGACTTAGTGTCTTTTTTATTTTCCCCCACCTCAAATCTATAGCTATGGCAAATTCCATAATTTTTATATGCTTATGTATTAGAAAGTTGATTTTGTTACTGAACATTTCTGAAGAACCTATTTTTTTCAGGTTTTCCTTGTGACCAAACTCTACCTTCACCATTACTGTCAGGTGACTGGCCATGCTTGTTTTCTGCCTAACATTGGTTCAAGTTCCAAACTTCCCCAAAGACTTTTTCTACAAAACTACTTTTCTTAGATTCTCTTTGAGCTGGAATTCTTAACACAGTCTCAGCACCACCAATGAAAACAAGGGTGGCCTTCCCTTCATAACAGTGGTGGCATCAGACAGCACCAAATTGTGGCAGAGAAATAATATAATTCAAAAACATTGGAAACAAATATATTATTGAGAAGAGAATTCACTGGTTAAAGGCATTAACTAATACCAAGACTGTGAAGCTAGAAATAGGAAGGAAGAACTTAGAACCTAAAGGAAAAATAGGGAAAACTGGAAACTGTTTACCTGGAAAAGTGCATTCAGTTTAAAAGAAAAAAGTGATAAGGGAGGTGGTGAATCTGACAGGAAAATCAGACTTATGAATGAAGAAAATAGTTGAGCAAACAGTGATAGAGTGGAAAGTGATGAAAGGGAGTAGATCAGATGGTGGGCAAATTGACTTTGACATGAAGCTAGAAAGAAAAAGGTGAAGGAGTGGCAACAAAGTGGGAACCGAAAGAGAAGTATATTGAAAGTGTCAATTTTTTAAATTGACTGGAAAAGATGGTGAAGCCAGATCAAACAAAATCAATTGCATTGGGTTAAATGGGTATCAAAATCAGCACTAGAAAGGAGAATTATCTTTTGGAACTGGAGAGACATTACAGTTGTCTAGATAGAGAATTGTTGATTTCCTTCTCACGTTATCTTCTAGTTCAAACAGCAGAGGTTTTGCAGTAGATCTGAAACTTCAAGAACCACTGAGAGTCAATGTAAGTAGCTGTAGAAAAATTAGGAAAAATATGGGATTTTTTTTTTAATTCTTGAGTGGCTTTGTCCAATTTTAATTTTTTTTTTATTTTTTAGTTTAAAAAATGCAAAAATGTATTAAAACATTTTCTGACTGAAAAGTCAACCAATTAAAAAAAAAGAAGAAAATGTATTAATCAAAGTTTCTTCTACAGAATTCATTTGGATTGTTTATTACACCTTTGTTACTAATTAAGAACTGTGAGAGAGTATTATGAGCTACTAAAATTGATCATTTGCAGCTCTGTATTGTCAGAATGATGTCCTGGCAATTTTTTGCCCTAAGATGACCAGAACTCTCTAAACCCACTTCCAGATACAGACTGTAAGGTAGCATGAAGCAGAGACATGTAAGCAAATAGTCCTTTTGGATATGGCCACTCTGTCTTGGAGGGCAAGAAGGTTTAAGTTTCCCATGCCTTTTGTCTGTAGTGCTATATGAGGTTTATACATTTCAGTTTATGGTTATAGACAAAACCTTAGCTAACCAAACAGTTTTTTTTAAAAATTCATAATTGCATGCTCCTTTTTTTTTCCTTTCTTCCTAAATCGGTTACAATTCTCCATTATTGCAAGCATAAGTAATATTACCTAGCCTGAAAAAGTGATGTTTTATATATATGTTACCACGAAAGAGGTTCTAGAGTTTTCATTTACAGACTAATGAAAATTTATTTTTAATAATGGAACATGCTCAGGAAAAGAAGGAAAAATGTATTTGCAGTAGTACTAATCAGACTAACTAATTTGTCAGATGTGTATGCAAGTATAAAGAATCCTAAAGACTTAAGATTTTGGATACAATGTGGAATTTGGAAGTTCATTTATTGCACTTAGAATAAATCTGCTCCTCTGTCATGGGCCCTTTGTAACAGTGCCCTGAATACCATGACAAGGTGACAATTAGTGACACCAATCTGCCTGAAGAAACCTGCACCAAGTTCGAATAGGCTTGCAACAGAGACAGAAAACACAGACTGGACAAACTCCAGATTTCTGCAAACTGCAGAAATTGGACAAGATCTATTTTCTATGTTCAGCAAGGAACAATTGCTCATAGCTCCCCATTTGAGTCTGTTACTCTAGGAAAAATCTAAGAGTAGGTTTATAAAATGCACAGCAACTCTCACCAACAGGAATAACAGAATGTAGGTATTTAAAAGTTTTTGAAGATCTGGCTACATGCTCAAAGTGGACAAAAATAGTAGGACAGTCTCTAGAATCAGAATATAATTTTGTTTATAAAATTTCCATTGTTTTCCACATTGTTTTCTTATTGTGCTATGGAGGAAACATAACGGGTTTTGGGGATTTGGACAAGGCTAGGAGCTAGGTTCTACACTTGGGTCACAATCCATGCAATGTTGCATACTTGGGAAGAGTGTCTGGGAAGCTACCCAGTAGAGGAAGACCTGGAGGTGCTGATCGACAGCTGGCTGAACACGAGCCAGCAGTGTGTCCAGGTAGCCATAAAGGGCAAGAGCGTCCTGACTTGTATCAGAAATAATGTAGCCAGCAGAACTAGGGATGTGGTTGGCATTTGTGAGGCTGAACCTCTCATACTGCATTCAGTTTTGAGTCACTCACTACAAGAAAAACATTGAGATGTGGAAATTTGGTCTGTTCTCCCAAGTAACAAGTGATAGTTCAAGAGGAAATGACCTCAGGTTGTGTCAAGGCAGGTTGGACATCAGGAAAAATTACTTCACTGAAAGGGTTATCAAGCATTGGAATAGGCTGCTCGGGGAAGTGATTAATTTACCATCCCTTAAGGTAATTAAATATGCAGATGTGGTGGTGAGTGACATGGTTTAGTGGTGACTTGGCAGTATTAGGTTAAGAGTTGTACTCTTAAAGGATCTTAAAGGTCTTTAAATGCTCTTATAATTCTATCTGTGATTTGTGGTTGGGGTTTTTTTGCGTGTTCTGTTTTGTAGTTTTGTTTTGCTTTGTTTTATTTTGTTGTGTTTTTCCCCCCACAAGTAGCAGAGACAGAAATGCCACGATAAATATAGGTAGTTATATTACTTGAAATTGAAGAAACTCAGGTTCAATTATCTGCTCCAAATGCATCAGGGACTTGCAGTTTAGCATCCATCAGCTCGTACGGAGCCATAATCTGTAAGATGTTCCTGTTTCTGTCTTCTAAATTATTTAAAAACTTCACTAATATAGTTCCTACCACGTTTCCATTTATAATAGCATTTAACATAGAAAATAACTTTGTCATGACCAAGGCAACATGGAAAATCTTAGACCACTTTTCTCAGACAACAGATTTCTAGAAATAAATCACTTTGCTTTTACTATTCAATACAGCTTGAGGAATGTTTAATTTCTTAAATAAAAAGATCTGAAAGCATATATTTCAGAAAATTAAGGAATTTTTTCATGCCCATTTTAATTGTAGCATTGTTTTTACATCACTGTTCAAGTCATGTTGTGACACCTGCCTTAATATAGAAAAAACCTTTTCGTGTGCAATTGTCATTTCCCCTGTCACACTGAATTGTTCCACAAAGAGAAGCAATATTTTTTTTTTCATCTTCCTAAATGGTCAACCCATCCTGAAAGCAAGTCACAAGCTCAAATATCAGAATGTTTTTGGAGCAACTAGATTACAACTGCATTTCCCTCAGGAACAGAATGGTAAATACAAGCAATACATTTGCAGCTAAACCCCACAGAGCAACAGATTACCATTTCCATAAAATCTTAACATTCATAACGAAATGGGAGAGACTAATTATTATTGTCTTACTATTTCTGTGTAAGTTCATAGTCTGGAGAAAAAAAAATATTCCAGTAAAAATTGATGACTTCGTAAACCAAATATGTATTAAATGATAAGTTGACATGCTGGATGACAAAACATTTTAATGCTGAGATATTAAACAAAACAAACAAACAACAACAACAGTGAACAACCCAAAGCAAAACAAACACCCTCCCCCAAAACTCAGACAAACACAATCCAAAAGAACCAAACAGAAGCAGTAGACAGATGAGACATTCACAAGCTTAGACCCTCAAGATAAAACCTAGAATAATGAAAATGTCTTCTTTCATTATCAGTCATCAAAGTGAGTTAATTAACACAGTTTTCTTTTCCATCAGTTTTAGAATGATGGCATCAGGCTTCTCAGCTCTAGGGCTACAGGAATGAAAAAACACAAAGACTGTAACAGCTGAGAATTGAGAAAATAAAAAGATGTACAATACTTTATACACTAGTCCACCTTCATGGAGAAGTAACAAGTGTGTACAGACTGTGTAGTCTGGTGCATTGCTTTCAATAAGAAAACTTCATCTCAGGTAGGAATGAAAAATAGATATCACTTTCACAAAAGGAAATTTGTGTATTTATAATGAAAGCTTCCTGAAATTTGTGAGGATTTCCTTCTTGTCATTGTTTGATTATTCAGGACACAAAATAGGAGGCTATAGGAGAAATAGGAGACTGGAAGAACTCTTAATTTATGCTTTTTATGTGCTCTGTAGATAGAACACTTCTTTGGTGTTTTGGAAAAATACATTATTTTTTGAATCAATCTGATCTGAGAGTCTAATGGCTCAGCCCCAGTTATATTGAATGGAGGAATCTCCACTATTAAATATTTCAAGCTGTTGATAACAGTTTTTTTCTGAGGGTGCTCTTCAAAAGTATGGCTAATCACAATTCAATTGTCATCTAAGAAAAAATATTCAAAATGAACATTGAAAACAGGTGTTTATATACAGTAGTGGATATTTTACAGCTGTGCAAAGCTTCTATTTTTTTAATGTTTTGTTAGACATGAAAAGTATGTTTACTCTGTTAATTTTACTCATCAGGAAGAATCCAATTTGCATGTGGAAATTTATAACAAAATATTTGCTGTTCAAGACAAGTACATTTCTCCAGGTAAATTTAGACATTTATATGAAAAAAAAGTGTTTGTGTTGATTTTGGTGCTCCAACAAACAGAATGTTAGCTGAGAATTATATTCAGCATTGGTCAAGAGAATATCTCATTCCAGAGAAGAGGAGCTATTTATTATAGTTCACTGTATTTTTTTTCTGAAATGTTTCAGTACAAAATCCTAACCAACATAGATGTGTTTTCTATTTCTTCATGGTAAACACTACTTCTTGTGAAGGGCCTTTTAGAATTCTCCAAATTTTTATGCTATAGAGAAAGGAGAATGAAAATGCTCTGATTTAATAAATAAACCTTCTCAGCAACAAGATTTTTTAATATTTACCTACCAGTCTACCTACTTATCAATCTATATGTATATAAGTATGCATGTATATACATGATATATGTATATATATCATATATTTATATAAATATGTATATATTTGGGCATGAATATATGTAAATACACGTATATATAAGCCATTTACTCTGTAGGTTTCATTTGGTTTTTGCTTTAGGCAATATATTATTTCATAGTTTCATAACATAGTTTTCATTTGAAAAATATTTTGTTCTTACTATGTATTTATTGAAAATAAAACAGCCCTGTTCTCATTCCAGTATTTCAGATATTTAATTTTGTTCACACAATATATAAACCATGTGCCCTGGCACCCCATATCCTGGGGTGAATCAAAGACAGTATAACCAAACAGTCAAAACTGGTGTTCAATCTTGCTGTGTTCTGTGTTTGTGCAGCTTTGACGTGAGTACTGTGTGCAGTTCTGGGCCCCACCATTTAAGAAGGATGTGTGGGTTCTTGAATCCATCCAAAAGAGGGCAAAAAAGCTGGTGAAAGGAATGATAGGAAAGGGGAATGGTTCAAAGCTGCAGCTGGGAGGTTTGGACTGAACTTCAGAAGCGTTTCTTTACTGAAAAATTGGTCACATACTTGAAAAGCCTTCCTAGAGAGGTGTTTGTGCCCCAGGACTGTCAATGTTTAAGAGTCATTTGCATAATGTCCTTAATAACATGATTTATCGTTTGGTCATCCCTGAATTGGTCAGGCAGTTGAGTTAAATGATCTTTGTAGGTCTCTTCCAACTGAAATATTTTATTCTAAAACTATTTTTGGAGTTTAAGATATAGATAGTCAAAGGACCATTAGCATTAACTGTTACTGGACCTGTACAAAACTTGGTAGATGTGATTTCTCTGAGTCTTAAACCTTTCTTTTGCCTCCTATTAATACATTTCATAGTTTTTATGTTCACCTTTTTCTTTAAATTTTCTAACCATTTGAATACAGTGTTTTATGAGACTGCTTAATGATTTGCCTGTGTTAATTTCATTAAGCTTTGCTGGTTGGATTTTTTATTTTTTTTTTTTTTTGGGAAAGTCAATATCTTGCTTTCAAAATATTTTCCTTTGAAGAAGCAGAAAAAAGTGTTTTCTTTAATTTGAGGTTTCCATTGAAGATGGATGGGTTCCAAAATTTTTGTTTAAATTACATCCAATGACTAACCCATATCTTACCAAAACCTGAGTTTCAAATTATTTCCAATGTAATTTAAAATGTCTTTCTAGGTTTAATATTTGTGATTGCAATGATGATTTTATTGAAATAAACTAATAGAATAAAATTAGAAAAATAAAGCATGTTGGTTGAAAACACTAACAGTTTGGGCATCATTTCAGGAAAACACTTAAATGTGTGCTTGAAAGGAAAGTAACTTTGTTCAGGACAGACAGTAGACAATGCATGAGACAATGTAGAAGACAGTCTCAAAAAGTAAAAGATCCCAAGACAGTCAGAATTTGGCAACAGGATAAGGCCTCAAAAATCGAGGAGATGGAAATTGTCCAAGACAGAATGAGCAGAGTTGTCAGGCAACAAAGTTGTTTACAAAGTTGTAATTGAACCTGCATGATGTGTTTCAAAGTTTATAAAAAATTTATGTCTGGGATATTTTAGAATGTGGTCATCAGTGTGGAATCCTAGTAGCTGGAGAGGCCACTAGATAATATCATGATTAATTGAACAGAAAATGATTGTTCAATCATCCTGCCAGGAAAAGAATCAGAGAATGAAATGAAGTGAGCAGTTGTGAGTTGTAAAACATAGTAACATGAAATAGAAGAAAAAAAAAAAGAAAAAGCCCACAAAACAAAATAAGGAAGCATGTCTTCACACAAAACATACATGAGTTGTATGGAACACCTTGCCATGAGATGTTGTGGATTTGAGGTGTTACTCATGCTCAAGAAGTAGCTGGGTAAACCTGATACAGGCACATCCAGTTGGAGCTATTGAATAACAGCTTAAATGCAACTTATTTGCAATAGCCTTTGTATTTGGTGATGTTTCGGACATCCTAGAAGCTTGTAGGTGGATGTTAAATTTGAAAGAGACCTTTCCTTTCTTGACCAGAGCTGGTGAAATACACCTGGGTATTTCAAATGATACCAGACATTCATGCTTATGCACCTGAACCCAGGATGTTTACTTCATCATGGACTGAATCTCTCCTGAGGTTCTTTTGACTGTCTTGACTAGACAGTTCATTAACTATATGTCAGTCCATTAACTATAATTAAAGCTTAGGCATTTTGCTCACATCTAAGCAGTTGCGTGGAGACATCCACAAACTGCCTTGGTTGCAGACTGACAACAGCTGGGAAGATATTCTAGGAAATGATGAAAAGTCATAGTATTCTTGTTGCTTTTGTAAAACCTTACCTAAGCAGCTACTATTAGCCAGGGGAGACGGATCAGAGGTAAAGAAGATGAGATTGATGGACCCTGAAATGACTTAGTATAGCAACGCAGATGTCCTCATGATGTCCTTTAGGACCATAGTGTGTTGTGTATTTTTAGGAGCTAAACCAAGTCAGCATAGCAAAAATTTTGAAAAAGAAAAAAATTTTAAAAATCCAATGAAATTCAGGCAATATGGTAGAGATGAAAAGTTTCCAAAGGTGTTATGTATGACACAAAATGGTCCTCCTGAAAAAGTTGGACTCTTGTTAAAGAACCTGCTTGCTCCAGGTATTTCCTTAAATTGTTTGAATTACTTCATATGAAGGCAGAAACACATGCAAAATATCAAGGTACTACTAAGTCTATGGATCTGAAATATTACTTTCCCCATTCTGTTCCACAGGATACCTCTGTACTGAAAACTTGTGTGTCTTTACCTCACAACTATTTCCAACACTTTCTATACATGTTTCCTCAAGCTTCATTTATAGCAACAATTTACAGAGACCAAGATCACAGTTATCTGTCCTCAGTAATGCCTAGCACACTCCTTTTGATCCACTTTCCATATGAAGCTTAAGAGTAATTTGAAGAAGAAAATACTCCATGGGCTGTTGAAAACAGGTAGGAAGGGTGCCTAATACTTTTTTCTTCTTTGGTGGAAAAGGATAAGTTTACCAGTCAGACTTTAAAATGCCATGGCCATGACGTCCAACTTCTAATCAGTATCTAACATGTTTTATTTACTAATCAAAATGTAACCGAGTGTGCAGGGGTTTTTGTTTGGTTTTTGTTTGTTTTTTTCCCAGAAATTGTTTAAGCCAATCCTTAAGCAAAACTCCAAGTGACCCTAGCCCCAGGGTACCTGAACATGTCACAGGTTTATTACCTTTTTCTGTTGTAACTTTTGTGCTGTTCTTCTGTTGATTTTCATATTTATGTTTAAACTATCCTCTATGGCTGATCCTACCACAAGCTTCATGTGGTTAGGTCAGTCTTGTCGTTCATAGCAAACCCTGCTGTGCTTTCTGTGAAGCAAGTAGTTCAGTTGTAGATCCTATGAATTCTGCTGCTGTAATCCTTTCTCCCAGTTTTTTTGTAACAGCTGTATCCTGATGCAGTACAAAGGATTTCCTGTAAATAATGCATGGATTCTCAGAAAACTGTGCACCAAGAATCTGTAGAAGTATCAAGAGTAAATTCTTTGGGAAAACAACTTATTTTTATTCTTTTCTCACAAATTGCCTAGTCCACTGATGTCCACTGGAATGGTGATGAAATAAGTCAATGCAGTTACTATACTATGAGACCAATATGTACACTGTAGTCTCATCAATATGTACACTGTGTACAAACGTACAGTGACAAATCTGACCATTAATCTGTTAAACAGACTTCCATTGCCTGTGAATACATACATTTTTGAAATTGTCATAGGCATAGTAACAAATAAAACTTTACAATGCAACAAATGAGTTAAAAAACTTTAAAATCTTGACAATTGAAGCAATGTCTCAGATTGCTGCTAAGAACACTCATAAGTCACAGGTTTTTCACTCAAGGAACTTGGGAATTTATGATTGGGAGACATAAGACAACTGTATCTAAATTCACATTATTGTGTCCCCATTTCATTTTTTTTCCCTAAATTGTTATTCAAAAGTTTCTGTGGCCCTCTTTGCTCTAAAGAAGAAATGTTAACAGGGTCTGTGATTGACATTGCATGACAAGCGATTTGAACCATGTCTCATATGGTTGCATACTGCAAATATTTTAGAAAATATTGTACACAAAAAAGGTCACAATTATTTGTTCATCTGTTTTTGCCAATACATATTTAAAATGCATGCAATCTTTAATTCAGCAAGGTCTTCAAGCCCACATAAAGCAAAAAATTGCAAGCAGGTAGAGTTGTGAAATCCTGAGACAGAAAAATCTTAGTGATTTGCAAGTTGGCCTTGTTATGGTTGAGAGGGGAAATTATTGATTTATTGCCCTCACAACAATAATAAATGATATGGTAAACGGGTATTAATAAAAATAGTAACCCTTTATTAATAAAATATGCCAAAACTCGTTGAATAGGATCATTGTATGGTTGGAATATATATTTACAATTGGAATATGCAGTCTTAGGGCAAAACCCAAACTATTCTATGCAAATTAGGAGGCAACAGCTTGGAAAGAGAAAGTCCCCAAGAGCAGGTAGCGCTCGATTACAGTGGGGGGAGCCTCAATAAGAACCGTTAAACCCAAAGGGCAATGAATTAATTACTCACAGCTAGTTTTACCCACACAGGGATGCTGCTGCTGCTGCTGTGTGAGAGTTTACCACGTGGTCCCAGGCTGATCTGGCTTCAGCGGACAGCAGGCAGTTAATGATGCTTGTCACGACGGGTGCTCGCTTGGTTTCTGGGTAGACTGGGGCATGGCACAGTTCTAGTGGCAAGGGGAAGCAGGCAGATCCAGCTTCTATACTTATGGCTTCTCCGGCTTGCATGTGCATTGCTCGTGGCTTTATCCCAGGCTCTGGACCAGGCACTAGAGGCAGAGTAGGGCAACTTGAGGCAGCTTCTACAAGACAGGTCCAAGTATGTGTGAAAGCAATATTTGAGAAAGGCTTGAAGCAAGGCAAGGCAAGGGTGACTACCAAGTTACTTGTATATATACATCTTGCCAGAGATCGACTGGTCTAATGGGGCACTGAAACTCACGTGTAGGTGCCCAATGAAAAGGTGATCTGCCAGGCTACATCCATAAAAGGCAGAAGCAAAGATCTCGTATCTGGGGGAACTGTGGTCAGCTTACGTGCTCTCACCCCAGATAAACATTTTGTTTACCAGACAGGCAGGAGTCCTGTCCCCTTTGTTCTTTTTCCCACATTGCCCTGTTTTTCTGCAGGAGGGAGGGGAAACAAAGGGACCCTGTCCAGACAATAGCTGCCTCCTCTCCACCCCCTTCTCCCCTGTACAAGGGAAAAGAGAAAAGAGAAGAGAAAAGCAGAGAATAGCTTGTTAGTACTTAGCTACAACAAGAACACAACCAAGGTCAGCAACAGCTAGTATCAGCTGGAGTGAGGAAACTGAGAAAAAGAGAAGTTATACAACTAACTTTATATTAGTTATCAAACCAATGGGATTATTTAGACCTTTACATCCAATGGTAATTTATTTACATTCTACCACTTTCTACTCAAGATCTGTGGAAAAATTCCTAGACATCAGCCTACAGTTACCACACATACTTTGTGGGGAAAAAAAGAGATCATTTTCCTTTTCTAGAAGATACTGTTTTGAGTTTGATTACAGCAATTTTGCTACAATTCCTCTGTGAGCTACTATAATTGAAGGTTATCATGACATCACTTTCCAGCTTTTACTTCTCTGACATTGCAGCTCAAATGTTTTCTTTTTTTTTTCCCCTAGGTAATCTTTTCTAGAGCTTCCTGTTTCCTTCTGTGCAATTCTCAACATTCCCGTTACCTGGTCATCTCATCCCCATTCCTAAAATTGTACTTCAATTGACTTAGAAGAGTTGAAAGTCACATGAAGACAGGTTAGAGTGGAGTACTGAAGAGACTGCCTTCACCAGAAGGTATCATATTCTGTCCCTGTGTCAGTACACTCCTTTCTTCCTACTGAGTTATATTTTGCTTAAGCATATTACTACAACAGGTCAATTATTTTGGGAAGTTTTATCCTATCTTCTAAAATACTTGCAGACCTAGAGTTTCATAAAATCTGAGCATTTAATAAAGATTCTCTTTTTTTTCCACTGTCATGAGTGAAAAATGTTGCTGACCCCTAGGTAGACTTCTGTGATAACACACAATAAGCATATTTTCTCTCTGCCAATGAGCCAGACTTAATTCTTTTCTACAATAATTTTACACCAGTTGTGTGTTCATGTTGCAGTTGTTTAATCTGCACAGCATTTCCCTTGATTGCTTACAATAATATCAAGTGATAACTTCTAAAGCTCTTTTAAAATAAATATGTATGGCAGGATGCATTAAAATGCAATTGTTGCTTACTTGGAGAGTGAGAGTTTCTGCCCATATCTATATTGTTGCCAATTACAGAGTGGCAGACTTCACTGTTTCTGGAAATTCATGCTTTCTGGAAGTATGTAATGAAATTCAAAATTTCACCATTATGTGATATGATAAATATTAATTAAAAGTTCTGCCTCTCTTTGAGTTAAAAGAAATTTGCCAGTAGATGGTGCCAACATGACCATAAATCACTTCATATTCAGTTTTCACTTTTAGCTAGTTATAAAATACTTCTTAATTTAACATAATACGTGAATCAATGCTGAGATATAACTCAGAGTAAGTGATATTTTTGCTATGATGAGTGCTTTATTTAGCAGTGAAAAAATTGGCTGTGCAGGGCACTTGAAGTGGAGAATGCCAGTAATTTCTGCTGACACTAAGTTACTATCAGTACCCAAATATAAACTATCATTTATACTAGAGATGCTTTAAGAAGAGCAAAAATACAAGATAGACTCCCCATAAACTCACTTAACTGCAGAATCTTTGGTTAAAGGCCTTCAACTTCCTTTTGCTACACTAAAATTCACATTATTTTATCATACAATGTCATGTCATATTCTGTCAATGATGAGGTCCTATATGGCATTTTTCCCAACTACATTAATACTGAAGATGCCAATACGTGCTATATCATAGCACTTGATGCCAACATATACCATTAGCTGCAATGTTAATCAACACTCAGAAGCAGCTGGAATAAAGAGAAGTGTGCCTTTGGTCTTCTACTTTATTCCTCTTGTTTTCTGACCTGTTCCATGTCACTTTGGTAGGGATTTAGGGGCATCATGCCTACAGTCCAGTGATACACTCCCAGATAAAGATGCTACAGTGAGACAACACTCCTTATGGCAGCAAAATGCTGGAGCCATCTGCAGTTTAGAGATGTGTCCTGCTCTATTTTGTTAGAGTTTCAAATGTGGAAGAGCAGGCAGGTAAGGTAAAATTCCTTACCTTCCTGCTAGGCATGCCCAAACGAAAATTTCCTGCTTTCAAACAGGCTTTCCGGGGATAACTGTCATCATAAAAGAACAGGATGAGAATTTTACATTTTGCAACTGGTGATAACCTACTTTGTCTCATAACACAGTATTTCCAAGACTTTGCATGGGGAATGTAGTTGTCTCTGTGGTAATTAAAAAAATGTGAGTAACCACACCCTAAACAGAAACATTTTTAGAGGAATTCTGGGAGCTTTCCTGGCAAAAATACCCAAATGAATGCCTTATTTTGGGAGGGCGTTTGTTAAAAAAACATGTGAGAAGAACGGTTTAATTTTTCATCTTCTTTTCAGTCCATTTCTATTTTAAGAATTGTCAAACATGGAATTACATTTTTTTTTTTAATTCAAAGAACATAGGTACTCCTGTGTTTGCTTCCTCCTAACTGAAAGTGATCCTACAAGAGAGGAAAAAGATGTGCCTTTCACTTCATTTTCAATGAGTGGCTTACTTATGCTTTGCTAGGAAGAGGTCAATGCCTGCCCAAGGGAGCTTGGTTTTACAAGGTGGGTAACAGGTGCAAAGCTACCTGAAAGAATGTACTTTTCTGCTGTTTGTGGGATGCATTTTGCAGCTCAGCATTCACACATCACAGAGTGCTGATACCTATAGGAATTTGCTTAATGTGGGGGTTTTAAAACCTTCTTACTGGTAGAGACAATAATATTTTCAATAAACAAAGTAAGCATTACTACTAAAAGCCCTATTCTCCACGTAAAGTTAAAAGAAAGAAAGAAAGAAAGAAAGAAAGAAAGAAAGAAAGAAAGAAAGAAAGAAAGAAAGAAAGAAAGAAAGAAAGAAAGAAAGAAAGAAAGAAAGAAAGAAAGAAAGAAAGAAAGAAAGAAAGAAAGAAAGAAAGAAAGAAAGAAAGAAAGAAAGAAAGAAAGAAAGAAAGAAGACCTAGAAATATAAATAGATTTGTAATCTTGAGTTTCCCTATTAACAAGAAAATGGAGAATGCTGTCATTTTGTCTTTTCTTGGACTTCATCATCAACTGCAACAGCTGTAAACATTTGACCACATAACTTGGAAATAATCAATTGGAACCATTTAAATTTTTCTGCAAACCTATTTGAGAAGGTGAGATCATAAAAAAAGCACAGGGGATTGCTACTAATTCTTTTAAGAACTTTCCATTGCAAACTTTTAAACAGAAGCCACAAATAAACTGAAGGTGTGAAAACTTTTGGCAGTAAACTCGTATGTGACTTAAGTTCTTGTGCCTGTAATAGGAAACGTGTCCCTCTCTTCACTGTTCTTGCTGCAGTTCACCTTGCAGCAACCTGGCGAAATCACAGAATCACTTCAGTTGGAAAAGACCTTTAAAATCATCACTTTCAGCCATCAACTGAACACCACCATGGCCATTAAACCATGTTCCAGTGTGCCATGACTACATGATGTTTGAACACCCCTAGAGACAGTGACCCTACCACCATGCTGGGCAGTCTATTCCAATGCCTGACCACTACTTCTGTAAAATATTCTTTCCTTACATCCAATCTAAGCTTCCCCTGGCACAACTTGAGGCCATTTTCTCTTGTCCTTTTGCTTGATAGTAGGCATAAGCAACCAACACCCACCTCACTACAGCCACCTTTCAGGTAGTTGCAGAGAGCAGTGAGGTCTGCCTTCAGTCTCCTCTTCTCTAGACTAGCAACCCCAGTTCCCTCAGCCACTCCTCATAACTTGTTCTCCAGACCCTTCACCAGCTTTGCTGCCCTTCTCTGGACACACCAGCAACTCAATGTCCTTCTCGTAGTTGAGAGCCCCACAACTGAACACAGTATTTGAGCTGTAGCCTCACCAATGCTGAATATATGGGGATAATCGTTTTCCTACTCCTGCTGGCCACACTATTCCTGACACAGGCCAAGATGCTGTTGGCCTTCTTGGCCACCTGGGAACACTACTGTCAACCAGCATCCCCAGGTCCTTTTCTACTAGGAAGCTTTCCAGCCACTCTGCCCCAAGTCTTTTCTAAAAGTCACAATTTCTTCCATTCCTTTTATTTGGAACTTTAGTGCCTAAAACTGGCTAAGAGGAGACAAATGCTAAAAGGCCTGATATTTAGAACAGATTCTAGCTCACTTTCCACTGGATAAAAGTTACACATTTAAGTATGAATGATGAGCATAACACAGGACAAACAGGAAAAAGGAGCATCCTTAGGTGACACATTAGGTAAGTGGAATGCATCACCCCATATCTCTTTCTTGATGTTTTCTACATCTACAATTAATGACATATCAGTGCAGACACAGAAGGTGGGTGAGGTGAATTTCGTATCAGTGTAACAGAGTCAGCTTTTCTTGGTGAATCTCACCTTAACTGTTAAATGCTTTAACAACCCAATTAAAGTCAATTTAGATAGCAGAGACTTTCTTCTTTTTGAGAACATCACTTGCAAAATCTCGGTTATTATGCATTTCTGCTTAAAGACTTGTCCAACATAACACACACACAAAACACAGACGCAAATACAGAAACAGAGAAGTTTCCTCTTATGCCTCCAGAAGCTCCCTACCACTGGAGTTACTCTATATTCAGCCATATAATTTTGAGCTCACAGGACAGAAACTGTTTTGAAACAAAATCTGATCAAGACTTAAGGAAGAATAATCAAGTGAAGAGTTTACAGGTGATGGCTAATGGGGAAGGACTGAAAAAGCTAACAGGAATAGGAAGAAAAACAAAATGAGGGGGGGAAGTTGTATAGTGATATTTATAGCAAAAGCCTTGATAGATTTCTTTACTAAGTAAACCATTAAAGTGAAAGGACATTGGATTATTGGTAATAAGATGTCAGGATAAACTGATTTAATACTGTGGAAAATCTTCCTTAGCTGTGGAAAGGCAGGAAGGGGAGAGCAACATAGCATCTTTCACCTCTAGTTTAATTTTAAAAACAGGTATAACCTCCTTGTGGACAGATAAGAGAGGAAGATGCCAGGTGGGTAGTCTCACAAGTTTTTAACACTCGTGATGCTGTGCAGCTAAGGTTTGATTCCTGCTCCAAATTACACAAGTACAAGCATAAAACAATTCCAGAAAAGAATCACAGCTGTTGTTAAATCAATTTAGTTATATCTACAGAGACCTAAACCCTAACCTAAAAACTCCTAGATCTCCTACTCTACTAGAATTTTCATCTTTTTTCCACATCTTTCAAAATCTTGAAACATTTTAGAGCTAACAGACAGTGATTATCACTGTCTAAAAAATTAATATTTGCTCCCACAAAATGTCATAAAACCTTCAAAAAAGACTAATTCCTTAGAGGAAGTGTTTGCCCCCTTGAAATTATTTGTCATTTCTCTATTGTATTTCAGTCCCAGGATATTCCTTGCACAATAGCAGAACCTTTGAATGAACCATTAGGTCAGATTCTATAAAATTCTTACTTTAATTCAGGATCATTAAACCTGGATATTGTTAAAGTGAGAGTATATATTGTTTTTGAAAGCTGTGATTTGCCTTCAGTGACAAAGTATTTTTAGGCCAGGGAATTGTTCCAAACATGAAGAGCTTTGCCCCAGTGGTTCAGGAGAGCCTGCTTAAATAATTTTAAATAAAAAATGATCCTTTGGAAAATTTGATATCCCTGAAACTTGCATTTATCATTTAACACTAAAATGGCATCTGAAACAGCCAAGAAAGAGCTTTAACCTATCTACCCAAGTTATTTAAAAATTATAGATGTTTTGTTCAATCAAGATGAATTATCCAATTTTTTGTTTGTTTGTTTTTTGTTCTTCCAACCTTCACTCTTGTGTCTTGTGTGATGAAAACTGTTTATTTTAAACTAAATCTTGAAATGATTACTCAAGATTCAGGTCAGTTACTTTTAATTTCAAAACCAGTACAAAGTTTCTGAAAGAACCGTGAGATAAAATTGAGTTTTGCTTTTCCCAACATGAAGGGAAAATAAACCTTTTTTCCTCCTCTTCCTCAAAACAAAGTACAAATCTCTGGTGTAGACCAGGAGTACAGTTGAAGGGGTCATCAATGATGAAGGATGGCTGAAAAGAATCAGGAAAACATTGAGAGGCATTTTGCTCAGCTGGGATTAGCGCCTGATCCTTACAGTCCACTGAGACACTCATTAATACACTTGTGTATTTACCTTGGCAGCAGCACCAAAAGCCAAGGACCATGGCAATGGGAGAGAGGGAAGTTCTTTATGCAGTGATAAAACATCTGCTACCTAAAGCTTCTGGCACAGGCAAACCTGGCAATTTTGGGGCAAGTTTCCTGCTATTGACAACAGTGCATCTTGATATCAGCTAAATGAATGTAACTAGCGAAAAGTCAATGCTTCCAAAACATTGTTATTTCCAGTATTTGTATCAGAAATAGAGATTGGCAGCAGGAGAGTCTACTCAGGACTTCTTTAAAAAAATATTTAACAGTTTATTTTTAGCGGTGACTCATTTATTTGATGGTAGAATTCACTGATGTATTCTGCTTGTTTTCCCGAGGATACTTCTCTAAATGCAGAAGATTTATACTGATTTATAATGTTCCCTGTAAACAGTGATTTCTTAATCAGTTTCTTGCTGGAGAAGGGAGTGGGGGAGGGCAGGTGATTTAAAGCATAGAAAAAAGTTCTGAAAGCAAAAAAAAGCCAATATCAAACTCATCAATACAAGGAAAATGAACCAAGAAATCATGCCCAAAATGAACGGGGGGACCTCTCTTCACTCATGCACTCAGAGTATTCTTAATTGCACATTGTATCCCAGAGATTTTACCTCACAAAGAAAGTGGGATCTGGAAGGAGTTATGTTGTATTGTAAGCAAAGCTCTTTGCTTAATTGATTTAGACAATATGACAATATGGTCTTGAAATAATACTGATTGAAATAATTCTGATTGTGGCCAGCAGGAGCAGGGAAGTCATTGTGCCCCTGTATTCAGCACTGGTTAGGCAGCACCTCAAGTACTATGTCCAGTTCTGGGCCCCTCAATTTAAGAAGGACATTGAGATACTTGAATGTGTCCAGAGAAGGGCAACGAGGCTGTGAGAGGTCTCAAACACAAGCCCTATGAGGAGAGGCTGAGGGAGCTGGGATTTCTTAGCCTGGAGAAGAGGAGGCTCAGGGGTGACCTCATTGCTGTCCACAACTACCTGAAGGGAGGTTGTAGCCAGGAGGGAGTTGGTCTCTTCTCCCAGGCAACCAGCAGCAGAACAAAAGGACACAGTCTCAAGCTGCACCAGAGGAGGTTTAGACTTGAGGTGAGGAGAAAGTTCTTCATGGAGAGAGTTGTTAGATGTTGGAATGTGCTGCCCAGGGAGGTGGTGGAGTCACCATCCCTGGAGGTGTTCAAGAGGGGATTGGACATGGCACTTGGTGACATGGTTTAGTAGTCATGAGGTCTGGGTGACCTTGAGGTCTTTTCCAACCTTATTGATTCTGTGATTCTGATGAAACCAACTTTTCTACAAATATACCACTTGTGCAGGACTTGAATTGCTGTTTACATTTACTAAGCACTAAGGACAGTGCTAAAAGGTTAGAGCATGCTTGCCAGTCACTGCTGACCTTTCCTCTGAAAGTTCCCACTAGCTCCTTTTTTACTGCAGTTGTGAAGGAGTCCTCTGTTACAGATGTGTCACTGCAGTGTTGCGTGTCCTCTCCAAATTTGTAACTTCTGCCTACTCCAAAACTAACTAAAGTAATTATGCTAAACATTCCCTCAGGAGTTCATGGACATTCTGCAGCATTTTAGTATTTACTTTTTTTCCCCACATATTGATTTCAGTTCCACCATTTTAATTTATGTTCCCAGAACTAAGCTATATATCCGTGAGGGAGGACTATGCTTATTGTTATGGATTTTCTTTACAGGTGTCATCCCATATACCAAAAAATACTGGGAGTGTATCACGTCTTGTTTGAGTCATCTCAAGGAGATTTTGATTTTCTGTCATGATAATGTATAAGTACTTGAATAATAAAAATACAGCATAACATGCATAATAGTATATTCACATACATGTTACTTGTTCCTACTTTGTTTGCTCTAGAATTAGCATTAGTATTCTGATTTGTCTTAGCATTAAAAATTAAACCCCTTTAAATGAAGATATGGAATTTTCATGTTGCTATGTAATGGGAGGAAAAAAAAAAGCATGTGTTTGTGGGTGTATGCTTCATTTTTGCACTGTAAATGCTTTTTTACTAGAAGTTGATTCAATCTGAAGTGCAACATTCTCAGATACATTAATGCCAGATATGAAAGTCACAACAGTTTATACAATATTCTTAGTGGAGATTTTGATGAAACTATATTTTCTTCAACATTGCTGTTAGAATGTACCTGAATATATATTTCCTGAAGGAATTTCACTATATTACTATTCTTTGATTATATGTGAATAGGCTCAGACACTTGTGTCTGAAATGCATTTAATAATATGTAATGCCAACATTTTTTAAAACAATGAAGCTGCGCAAATAGAAGAGGAAAATGAGTTCCCTGGTTCATATCCACAGAAAGAGTAATTTCATATAATCTGCACAAAACTAGAAATAAAAGAGTATGTATGCACAGGGATAATCTTTGGTTAATTTCCTTTCTCAAATTCCATTTATGAATTTATATTTTATTTTGCTAAAAGCAAGGTAGCTATTATAAACTGCAAGGCTAAACGCAAAGTGTCATTGGACATCTGCTTTGTTTCATTTTCTGACTGCCAGTGTCTGTTTAAAACCATCCTATCTTATCCAAAACATTGGTTTATACTCAGGAAGTATATGAATCATCTTAGGTTTTTAGAATATAGCTTTCCCTTTCTTTTCTAAATAAATATGTTGGGCAAGTTATAAGCAGCCTAGAAATACCTTGTTAGTAGGAAAGATTTGGCAAATGTATGTTCAATTCCCTGACCAGTATGTCATTAATGTTGTTCAGTGAGTGTGGCAGAGAATCACAAAGAAACAATCAATCCAAAAAAATATGGAGCATCTTCAGTTCCTTTCGAATGCAGTGGAAAATCAAGTTACTTAGCAGATCACTAGATATATTCAACACACAATGGATAAGGCCCAAATAGAGGAAATTGCAATGGTCTGATGACTGATTTTTCTTTGTGCTAAGATTGTTTATATCCCATGATCCCTCAAATGAGCTTCCAAAAAAGCAGAGAACAATCCCACTTTAATTAGTAAGTCAGCCTCACAAAGGAGTAAACTTTTTAGACAATGTCTGAAATGGGTATTTCTGATCCTTTAGCCAATCTATTCATTCTCAAATTAAAAAAAAAAAATAGTTAAAAAATGCCAGAGTGGTACTTCATTAGAGCTTAAAAGCACTGGAAGGAAAAAAAAAACCTGCAAAAGGAAAAAAAAATTGCCTTGAAAATCAAAGACTAAACATCAGAGCAGTTTTGTAAAATAACATTAATGTTCATGAAATATTCTTAAAATGGAAATTGCTTTGGGAAGTTGGGAAATGTTCACATGGCGCTGGATGTCACACATGAGATGCAAAGCACAACATGGTTTAAAAACACACAGTGGGTCAAGAGCAGAGTTAAAGTGAACACAGTATTAAAAAAGTAAGAAAAAAACAACTAAAAGGCCCTGAAGAAGACATTTTACTCAGTAACTGCCGAGATCTTTTTCCATTTTCAGTATTGCTTTTGGGTACCAGCCTTTTTCACCTTTTAAAACACAAACAACAAAAGAAGCATTTTAATCTGGGATTACTCATATTGGTTTTATTTCAAGATGTGTTTTCTGCTTTGTTTCTTTTGGGAAGGAGAATATTTCAGTAGGATCTTCAGCCAAAGAATATAATGTAAAAGCCTTTTTTTTGCATGAGGAATAATAACTTGAATAATAACTTTTGCATTAGTAATAGTAATTTGAAATTAACATAATTCTAGAGAGGAGAAGGCTCTGAGAAGACCTTACTGTGGCCTTCCTACAAGAAAGCTGGTGAGGGACTTATCAGGATGTCAGGTAGTAATAGAACTAGGGGGAAAGAAGCAAAACTAGAAGTGGGTAGATTCAGATTGTATGTGAGGAAGAAGTTCTTCACTATGAGGATGGTAAGGCACTGGAACATGTTGCCCAGGGATGTGGTGGGTGCCCCATCCCTGAATGCTTTTAAGGCCAGGCTGGATGTGGCTCTTAGCAACCTTCTCTAGTGTGAGGTGTCCCTGCCCATGGCAGGGGAGTAGGAACTAGGTGATCCTTGAGGTGTCTTCCAATCCTGACAACTCTATGATTCTATGATAATGGACAAGTGATGTTTGCATATCCACATTCACTGAGTTTCTGTGAAATAACTAAATTTCACTGATCAAAGGCAGCTTCTGTGTTCTGCTTACCTTTTTTTTTTCATTAGTAGCAGGTGGCATAATAATAGATATTCTCCCTACAAACTTTCTTGCATTTATGTTTATATGATCATAGCTAAAACCCCACTATTTTTAGACAATAACATTGTGCCAAAATAGACAGATTCTCCCCTGATGTTTGCTATTTAGGCAGCAGAAAGAAACAGGCACTGGTATAATCTCACCAACTGAGCATTGCTTTTATCTAAGAGCAGCTAAGGGCAAAAGAGAGTCTCTTGTTGCGGTAGGGCCATGACACGGCCCAGTACAAACCCAGACAGACCTTAAAATGTCTAGACACAGAGTTCCTTTCTCTCCCCTCCTTCCTGCAGAAAAACAGGGCAACATGGGAAAAAGAACAAAGGGGACAGGACTTTTGCCTGTCTGGTAAACAAGCTGTTTATCTGCGATGAGAGCACATAAGCTGACCAATGCTCCCCCAGATACAAGGTTCTTGCTTCTGCCTTTTATGGTTACAGCCTGGCAGAATGCCTTTCCATTGGGCAGCTACACATTAACTTCAGTGCCCCATTGGACCAATTGACCTCTGTCATTTGCATATGTACAAGTGACTTGGTGGTCACCTTTGCCTTGCTTCAAGCTTACTGAAGCCTTGCCTTGTTTCAAGCCTTGCTGCCTCAAGTAGCCATGCCCTGCCTCAGGTGTCTGGTCCAGAGCCTAGGATAAAGCCACGAGCCATACACAGCAAGCCAGAGAAGCCACAAGCCTAGAAGCTGAAGTTGCCTAGCCTGCTTCCCCTTGCCACCAGAATTGTGCCTTGTCTCAGTTTACCCAGAAACCAAGCAAGCGCCTGTCGCAAAGAGCGTTGTTAACTGCCTGCCATCTGCTGAAAGCCAGATCAGCCTGGGACCATGCAGTAAACCTTTCCTGACAGCAATCTGCCATGCTGCGCCTTACGAGAGCACCCCAAAGCTAAGGCAGCAGCAGCAGCATCCCCCATGTGGGTGAAACTAGCTGTGAGTAACTAATTCACTGCCTTTTGGGTTTAACGGTTCTTATCAAGCCTCCCCCTGCTGTAACTGAGTGTTAACTGCTCTCGGGGACCTTCTCTTTCCAATTTGTTGCCTCCTAATTTGCATAGAATAGTTTGTATTTGCCCTAAGACTGCATATTCCCATTGTAAATATATCTTCTGACTGTACAATGATCTTTTCAATGAGTTTTGGCATATTTAAATAATAAAGGGTTACTATTTTTATTAATACCCTTTTGCCATATCATTTATTAATTATTGTTTTGAGGGTAATTAAGAAATAAGCCTCCCCTCGACCTCAGCAGACCTGAACTACCAGCCACTGGAGAGCTGCATCAGCTCTGCATCAGAGTTGAAAAGCGCTGGAAGGCACATGAGAGGACTTGCTGGTCATGTTGAAAGTTGCCGTAGCTCCTGCTCCTGCAGACCTGCAGTCCAGCTTTCAGAGTTGAGGATGGTGCAAGCAGGTCCAGCTCCTTCTGCCTTGCACCAGTGCAGAGAGCAGAAATGATGCATGGGCTTGAGTATGGGGCAGTACTACTCATAATCATAATTATTTACTGGTAAATTTTTTTATTGTTAGTAAAATATATGTTATTAATAGATCTACTAATTAGTGTTAGATGGCCTGGCATAGTTTTGGCCTGTGAAAATAGCTGTCCCTTCGGGATGGCTAGGTCCAGGGAAAATTCAAGTTACATGATCCTGATGGGAGTTTAGGTGCAGCCATCCTCTTTTGATGAAGAGCTATACAGAATATGAGACACCATGATAATTAATTTAGATACAATTCTCATGTAGTGTAGATTCAGCCAAAGCTAGGACTACGGCTGGATGAAGAGGTTCCAGGCTTCCTTAACAATAATGCTTTACACCAGAAAATCCACACTGATTTAACACCTGCTGTTTTTAGAATAACCTTTTCTCTCTCATGCGTACAGCACACATTACCCTGTGTGACAAACTTCTGAAATGTATCTATAGATGGCTACACTGTGCCACCTGGAGTTTTAATAAACCAAAACAAATTACTTTCTCCCCATCTCACGTAATTTTATTTATGAATAAAATATTCAGATTTTGAGCAAGAATTTACTTCCATGAATCATGGATAAGGAATTAATGAATAGATTTGCAAGTGTTCTGAGGAAGGCTCATCAGCTATTGAGATAGCACTATTAACAGTGTAATTTGTCAAAATATTTTTGTATGCTGGCAAGAGGAGGAAAAGATGAGATGGAGATATGTGTGAGAGCATTGCAGAAGTGGGTCTTCCTGAATAGTTTAGAATGATAATAGTGTGGATAAGAGTCATGAGAACTACCACTTCAAAGAAATTCACAAAAATTACGTTAAGGGGTGTTTAATCCCTTTCCTCCTCTCTGCCTTCCTGAACAACTATTTTGCCAGTTGCACAGCTTTACAATGCCTTTAGAATTCTGTCATGTTATACAGAAAGAGCAGAGAGCTATAGCTATCTTGTGTCTTAATTTTTTCAGTTAAAATATTTGTACTTTTACAATACAGAAATGAATGCAACAAGTACAAAAACGTCAATATAAAGCACATTCATTTCCTTAATAACAGACAGAATACTACTAATTTAGTCACCTGAAGAGCGTTTCCTAATTCACTATGAACAGCTCTTTGATTTTATAAAGGCCTCCCAAGATAGAAAAGTTTCCAGCTGAACATGGAAAGAAAGAATCTATCTATTCAGAAAATGAACATGACTTTCAGCTTTGCAACAATTTGTGGAGCTCTATAAGTATTAAGTAATATATTATTGGTAATAAAGTGAGAATGAAAACCTCTCACTTGAACTGTCAGTTTACTATTTCATTCTTTTTGTGAAAACCAAATTGCTAATGACATCTGTAGAATAAGAAGAAAATTTTTAAAATTTCACTAGATGGATTTTAATTGCTTCCTACTAAAATTGCAGGTTAATTTATGTAAAAATAAATGGGAAAAGTATCTTACACAAACAAAATGTTTAGACATAGAACGTTTTTGAAGTACAGCTATCACTGAACAGTCTAACCAAATAATGTATTGTGCATGTGGATGAAAGTTTTGAACACCTGCTTGCAATATGAGTCAGAATTAAATGAGACCACTGAGCCAGCTGTGTGGGTTGCCATATGGAATCTCATGTGTTTAATGACATTGAAGAAATACTATTATATGTGCTATGAAACAGCTCAATTTGAGTTGATTTTTTTTTTTCAATACTGTTTAGTTTTAGTCCCTGGCCATGAATCTACTTCACCTTTCTTGGTTTGTGGTTCTGAATGAGTTGGTGTAGCAAGGCAACGGTACCCCATGAAGCAACTGCTTGCATCCTATCTCAAGTACTGAAGCCTGGGCATTGGTTTCAGAGAACCAGTTTCTTCTCAGAAAATAACTATAATCTGCTTTCCTATTAGAAATTCTTGCAAGAACTTAGGAGTAGATGACTTACAATAAAATAATTTTCAGTAAATGTGAGGGTTTTTTTTCCTTTGGAATTTGTTTTTCTTTTATTTGAATTGTAACTTAAATGGAAATCATTGAAAGGACAATAGATGGCAAGAGTTAGGTACAGGCCAGGAGAAGTGTCCCATGGCTCCTATCACCATCTTTGTAGATGATTATTTGGGAAATATAAGAAGAAACACTACCTCACTGATTAAAAATTATCAAAGTGTACCTGGGAGACTAGTAAAGGGCATGAAACTTCACAGGTGATCAAAAGATGTTCATAAACAATGAAGAAGAGGTACTGCTTCATTACCTGCTATTGAAGGCTTAGTCTCTGATCATATTTAGGATCAACGCTCATTAATGTTACATAGTGGAGTTCTGACTTATATGAACAGCAAAGGAACAGAAAAACCTATGGGATATAAAAAGAATCCAGTGAGTTATAAGGATGCCAAGCTATCCTTCCCAGTACACACACATCTAAAGCAACCCATGAGCCAGCTAACACATGCTGCTCTAATGCTGAAAAGAGAAACAAAAAGATATATCTGAAAAAGCTAAGGAAATGAGAATGAAAGTACTATTCCTAAAATACTACATCTTTCCAATGCGCTCCCAGATACCATGAACGAGCTGAGAAAGAAGTGTAAAAATAGTCTTGAGTTGAGGTCAGTAGCCCTTAGTGTTTGGGTCAGTAATTTCCCACACGAGCAGGGAGCATCTTCACCATCCTAAGAGGCCACATGCTGGGCTTACTGGAAGAGAGTGAGTCCACCAAGCTCTCAATAGACCATGCATCACACAGCAGGCAGAGCAAAAGCTCATAGGAACTATCATCATGACAGCACTGGTGAAAGTATGTGACCTACTCCAGCACTTGTCATTGGGGCTGAGGACTTACAGTCCGAGGAACAGAGGCTAGGAAAGTTAGCATTAGTGGCAGACAGGCCATGCACAACATCTTCTCTTCCATACCATTAAACTGCTGTTTCTGTGGAACAAGGGGGAGATCTGACAATGTCCCAGAGTAGATTCCTGCTGTACTTGGTTTATGTGACAGTGTTATGGTAGCAGGTGAGGGGCTACAGGGAAAACTCCTGTGAGAAGCTTCTTGAAGTTTCCCTGTCTCTAAATAGGACTTGTCTCTGACTGAAGCCAAGTCAATCAGTGACAGCAGTAATGCTTTTGCAGTAACATATTTAAGAGTGGAAAAATTTTCTGGGCAAGCTGGAGTGGAGGAGAGGAGTGAGATGCGAGAGAAACAACCCTTCAGACAGACAGTAAAAAATTCCCTTTCAGTCCATGGCAAGAGGACATGCTGATGCTCTGCAGCCCATGAAGGTTAATGGTGGCCATGGAGGATATGACAACGAAACAAGTGATTGCAACTCAAGGAGACTGTGACCCTGTGGAGAGCCCACACTAGAGGTGTCTGTGCCTGAAGGATTGAGCCCCATGAAGGGACCTATTCTAGAGCAGTTCAGCTGAAGAGCTACAGTCCTGTGGAAAGGACCCATGTTAGAAAAGTTCATGGAGGACTGTATCCTGTGGCAGAGATCCTATGATGGAGCAGAAGAGTGCAAAGAGTCCTTCTTCTAAGGAGGAAAGAACACTAGTAACAATGTGTGATGAACTGACCACAACTCCCACTCCTTGTCCCCCTTCACCTCTGGTGACAAGGAGCTAGAGCAACTGAGAGTGAAGTTGGATTTAGGAAAAGGGGAACATGGGGTCCCTGCCCATGGCAGGGGGTTTGGAACTAGATGATCCTTGTGGTCCCTTCCAACAGTGACTGATTCTATGATTCTATGGGAGAAAGGTGGTTTTAAGTTTTGGTTGTGTTTCTCATTATTTTACTCTGATTGGTAAATTAGCATTAATGTTGTTGCATAAATTACATTGATTTTTTTCCCCAAGACTATAATTAGTGAGTGAGCCCTTCCTCTGTCTCAACCGTCTGGATTTCTGTTATATTTTCTCCTACCCATCCCACTATGGGAAAAGTATGAGCCAGTGGCTGTGTAATGTTCAGTTACCACCTGGGCCTAAACCACAACGTAAGATTACAGGCACATGAGCTGTAAAGGGACAAGATGAGGAAGAAGAAAGAAGATCACACTGTGCCCAGCTACTGAAAGCATCTTTCAGTAGTCCAGAGTGCTCTGTATCTTGGAACTGTGGAGGCTGGCGCTCCTACTTCGTTTGTTCTCTCCCCTTAGTTCTTACTCCCTTATGCCTACATTCTGCTGAACCAACCAGAGGCAGTGGAAAGGGATGGCTCTCACTTCTCCTCAGCTGGCACCACGTATGTTGCTGATGCCTCCACTCAAGGTTGCTCTTCCTGCTGAGACATGGGTCCCAGTGAGGCTTGGTGACCTGCTGCTGCTGTTTTCTAACAATACTCCCCCCAAATAGTATCTGCATTTCCAAAAAAACCCCAAAACATGCACAATTTAACCTGTAGACAAAAGTACATTGCATAATCAACTTCATGGTTAGGCACCACATCACTGTTGTGCCGACTTCTATTTCCTCCTGTAACAAAGCAGCAGTTAAAACATGTTGTCACAATAGGCTTAAATTATCTTTTTTAATTGGAAAAAAAATTAATCAGGTACATTTAATAGAAAATAATACTTTTGACAATAGGTCAAGCAAGCTATCATCTGACAAGAAAACTATGATATTATTGCCCTGATGGAAACATCCTGGGATAAATCCCATAGCTGGAGTGCTCTATTGGATGGCTACAGGCTCTTCAGAAGGGACAGGTCCAGAAGGAGAGGTGATGGGGTGCCCCTGTATGTTAGGGAAGGCCTCAGCTGTCTCAGGCATGACAATGATGGCGCTGACAGGGTTGAGTATAAGACAACCAGGGAATCAGGACCAGTCAGCATGGGTTTATGAAAGGCAGGTGGTGTCTGACTAATCTGATCTCTACTACAATAAGATGACCCACCTAGTGGATGGAGGAAGAACCATAGGCATTGTCTAACTGGACTTTAGTAAAGCCTTTGACACTGTCTCCTACAGCCTTCACATTCAGAAACTCCTGGCATAAGTGCATTCTGCATTGGATAAAATATGGATGGTTGGCCAGGCCCAAAGAGCGGTGGTGAATGCAGTTAAGTCTGTCTGGCACCCAGTCACCTTTTGTGTCCTCCAGGGTTCAGTACTGGGTCCTGTCCTCTTTAATGTCTTCATTAATGATCTGGATGAGGGGTAGGGAAGCCCTAAGGGGGCATCTGAACCGTTAGACTGATGGGCCAATGCTAATTGTATGAAGTTCAACAAGGCCAGGTGCCAGGTCCTGCACCTGGTCTCCATGATAAGCTATGGACTTGGGGATGTGTGGTTGGAAAGCAGCAACTTGGAGAGGGACCTGGGGATGTTGGTCATCTCATGCTGACACATGAGTCAGCAGTGTGCCCAGGTGGCCAAAAAAGCCAGTGGCATTAGAAACTGTGGCCAGCAGGAAAAGGGAGATGATTGTCCCCTTGTACTCAGCACTGATGAGGCTACACATCAAGATTTGTGTTCAGTTCTGGGGCCCTCATTACAGGAAGGACATTGAGGTGTTGGAGTGTATCCAGAGAAAGGCAACAAGGCTCATGAAGGGCCTGGAGCCCATGACCTATGAGGAGTATCTGAGGGAGGTGGGGTTGTTCAGTCTACGGAAGAGGAGGCTGAGATGAGACTTTATTGCTCTCTACAACTACCTGAAGGGAGGTTGCAGTGAGGAGGCAGCCACCCTCTTCTTCTTGATGACAAGCAACAGGACTAGAGGAAATGGTTACAAGCTGTGCCAAAGGAGGCTGGATATTAGGAAATACTTCTTCACTGAAAGGTTTATCAAAAATTGGGATGATCTGTCCAGGGTACTGGTGGAGTCACCATCCCCAGAGGAATTCAAGCGGCTTGTGGAACTGGCTGCTTAGGGATGTGGCTTAGCACTGACCGTCAGTACTGGGTCAAGGGTTGGACTGGATGAGCTTCACAGTCTCTTCCAACTAGATTCTGTGATTCTTTATTTTAAACACCAGCTATTGTCTATAGAAGATAATGGTTTCTAACATAAAATCAGAAATACCCTTTAAGTTCTCATTGCCTCCTAGTAATAATTTCATGTTATTTTCTCTGGTGTACAATTGACAAACCATTTAACAATCAATAAATGGGTTTGTTTTTACTTTAGGAGCAAAAGCAAACTCATGAATGTGAAAATATGGGAAATCACTCTCATATTTTGTTAATGAATATGTTAATATACCTTCTTTAGGGAATTTCTCAGTGAGAAAATATGGAAATGCCACTATTTTTATAAGCACAAAGCAAACCTGATTTACACTGACAACAAAAATAAAGCCTTTCACAAAATAGCAGGCAACTCACTGGGGTATTGCTGACCTATCCCTTTCTAACTTATTAAATGAATCTGAGGACTGTTTTGGGATGGTATTGATCATATTTTTTAAATGACAGATGACCTCCAAATCAGTTCACACACCGACTCTTAGAGGAGCACACAGCTGCTTGTCAATGGTGTTCTCAGAATTGAAATAGACATTGATGGACAAGTCTTTCAACTGGCCATGTAAAGCATGCATATTTCCCCCAATTAAACTGATCCTTTGTTTATAGTTGTTTGCTTGGTTTTGTTTTTTATTTTTGTGTGTGTGTGTTTGTTTTGTTTGTTTGTTTGTTTTGTTTCTAAATTAGGTTTTATTGATTTAGGTGATTGCTGCTACAGTGAATTAAGAGAACGCTTGCAATTCCGTATCTAAGATTTTGTAATCGCTGACATTGTAATACAAAGGTTTTTCCAGAGTTTATAAAAAGGTTTATGCTTTTAGCTATGAACATATTCTTCTGTAGTATAGTACTATGTGTGCAAACTTGACTCTGTTTTGAAAAAAAACCAGATATGAATTTTCTGCAAGTTAAGCAGGGTGTTCTATTAAAACACAATGAGTATTTTACTACTTCCAACACAATTCAGCAAGACAAGTTTTAGAGGTGTTGTTATAGTCATAGTAACTCAAATTTTGCTGCAGATCTCTAGTGTTTCAAAGGTGAAAACAAAAATGTGATCTGTGTTTTAGGCAACATCTGTGACATTTTGCATATGCACTCATGTTTTCTTTTAAACAGAGCAACAACATAAATCAAGTGTTTGCTTTATAAATTATGTGTATTGTATGCATTTTCTCAGAGCCTGATTTTACTCTTGTGGTATGCACTGTCTATATAGAAACTCACTATTAAGTGCTATTCAGAAATGAAATCTTGATCAAAATTACAGGAAACATTTATTAAACATGAGTGAAGGAAGGAAAAAAATCAGATTATTTAGAATAATTCTTTGCTTCCTGACTTACTCTGCAATGAAATTTTCCTGTTGTTATTACTCCTTTAAGAGAAAAGTGAATATTATAAAATTGTAATTGAATCCAAATTCAACCACATTATTGATTCCTTCAGATTACCAAGATAATGCTTTCCTCGAGTTCTATCATCAAAAACATTTGCCTCAAAAGTATTTGCATTTTCTCTCAGTTTTTTTGCTTCTTTGAATTACATTACTCTCCTCTGTGTTTCACCCCAAAATGCTGCTAATCAAAACAGCATTGGACCCAAAGCAGACTCCTGTGTGAGGTTATAGTACAGCACATTCTGTCTTGATCTTTTTTATGCAACAATAATTCTCTGCGTGATTCTGCCTTATAGTCACTGTAGGTAAATCTAAACTCCAATAAGTTTTTCTTCTCAACTGTCATGATTTCTAAGTGAACTTTTTCACACCATTTGATATGAATCCCATTTATCCTTTCCCAAATCTTGTGTTTTTAAAAGTTTAAGTGAAGCCATGTATATAATAATTCCGGTAAGGGGAAAAACTTAGTCTCAAAACCCTAGACATGACATTTAGAATAGCATGCTCTGCCAAGACTAGTACAAGTACAGTTTGGATATACAGCCCAGCTCAGAAATCATACAGTTGCATTTAACCTGCCTCTGAACTAATGCATCTTGCCTCTCAAACAAAAATATCAATGCTGTTATAACATGCTGTTAATGTGTGGAGCATGAATCATATTTGGTTTAAATTATTATACCTACCTACAAGAAGGGTCATAAGGAGGATCCAGGGAGCTACAAAACTGTCAGTTTTAACTTGGTGTCAGGGAGAGTCATAGAGCAGATCATCTTGAATGCCACTGCACAGCGTGTGCAGGGAAATCAAGTGATCAGGCCCAGCCAACATGGGTTCATGAAAGGAAGGTTCTGCTTGACAAACCTGATCTCCTATGACAAGGTGACTAGCTTAGTAGATGATGGAAAGGCTGTGGGTGTTGATTTTCTAGACTTTAGCAAAACATTTTACTGTCTTGCACAGCATCCTCTTGGACAGATAGGCAGCTCATGGCTTGTGTGGGTGGATACTTAGATGAGTAAAAAAATGGCTGGAAGTCTGGGACAAAGAGTGGTGGTGAATGGAGTTAAATCCAGCTGGTGGCTGGTCGCAAGTGGTTTTCCCCATAGCTCTGTATTGACGTCAGTTGTCTTTAATATTTTTATCAAGGATCTGCATGAGGGGATGGAATGAATCCTCAGGAAGTTTGATTATGACACTAAGTTGGGAGGGAGTATTGATTTACTTGAGGAACGGTCCCTCTGCTAATCTCATAATGAAAGCACAGAAGTAAGTTTTGGAAGTTAGAAAGTGATCCTGAAATCCAAGCTGCTCACAAACTCAGCAATATTAAACCCATGAAAGCATACAAGAAAAAAAAAGCCATCCCAGAATCCCTCAAACAGTATCCACAGTGTTGGAAAATAGTTCTGAGTCACCAAGGTGATAAAATGTTGTCCAAGTAAAAGTCCTCTAACAAAGTGCTTTAAAACTGTACATTTATTCAAACCTTTCCAGATTTGAGAAAACAATGCTTTAGAATTTTAAGGTATATGAATCCATCAATTGACAGGTTTTTTTTCCTAGTATTTTCAGGATTTGCAACAGCTGGAAAATTAATCTGAGATTAGTCTCAGTTTTTAAACAAGAATAGCACCTTTTCATGGTTTTGTTCATTTTCATGACCTTTCCATATAGAGTTTTTGAATTTTGAATTTATAATTCCTACGATTTTTCTTGAGCAAGGAGCTTTCTTCAAGGTCTTGCCATTGGTTGAAAAAATTATGCTATATTCTGAATTCTAAGATGATGAGCAAAAATAAAGGCAGTTAGCTTTCCTCATAAAAGGGGAAATGAACAATGGAATTTTGTAAGTAAATTAATTTTACTGGTTATTCTATCTTTTATTACAACTTATTCCCACATCAGTTTCACCTCTCTCTATGAGATTCAAAAGATTTTTTTATTTACCTTGGAGCTTTCATTGATTAGGGGTGGGAGGGGTTGTGTTTTAAATTAAATCTATGCAATTATTCTCATGAGTTTTAAGTGTTAATCAAAAGCTGTGATATCTAGAGACACAAGCACTTCATTCTAACTAGTTTTTGCAAGTGGAGGGATGCTACTTTTTGATGTTTCTGTTATTTCAAGGACACAAGCACATTTTAATTATTATACAAATACAGTGGGTACATGATTCAAACAGAACCTGAGTGCATTGCACAGTGCACTGTGCCTTTACATAACACTTTCTGTCTTAAAAGTCTTGAGCTAATACTGACTAAGTAGACTAGACATGCTGATAAACTTACAGTAAGTGGAGGAAGAGCTTTTCTGGCAAGGACTAGGAAAAAAATTGCCATTGTAATGTCAGCTATGTATAGGGGTCAAAAGGAGGCTTTATAAAAATGAGATGGAGAAATTGACCATAGAAGACAAAATTAAGATTTCCATACAAGATGATTATACTTTCCAGCTAGCATAGAGTTTGTGACTTTAAACAGTAAAAAAATAGTGGATAAATAAATCTGAGAGAAATAGGTTGAGCAAATAGGAGAAAAAAAAATCTTATTTCGAATTTCAACACTTGTATTCATAACATACTCTGCTAAACATCTGAGTGCATTAAACTTCAATTCCCCTGCTTCATTTACACTTCTAGCTCCTAATGTTTGTTTGTTCTGCTTATATTTTTTGGCACACCAAATGTTATGGGTCTCATCAGGAAAATCTTTAATCACAGCTTCATCACAGCTTTGTATTGACAATCTCAAGCACTCAAAAAATCCAGAATCTGGCACAAAAATAATAACATTGTCTTTAAATAGTCATGAAATGACATGAATAAATTTGACCTCTCTGTGCAGACTGCCATCTCATTTCTGAGCTGTTACATTACACTTGCTTTATATATTAGGATTTTTTTCTTAATCATGAAAGCTCTAAGTCCATTTGAAAAATAAAAAAAAAGATAAAAGGTGGAATTCTCAGGTTACCGTTTCAGAAGCTAGGGTGAAGAAAAGTAATTTTACTGACATTAAAACTGTAAGTGTGGACAATATAGATTACAGACAGAATTATCTTTAAATTTGGCTCATTTTTTTAAAGTAATGAAGAGTTTTAAGATCAAGAAACTATGAAGACTTCAGCTAACTGCTGGCCAAGTGCATTGGTTTGAAAGGATGAAGGAGAAGATGGGCTGAAGTTATTGTAGATCTCTGTATAATAAAATTCTAGTTATTACCAATTACTAACATAGTATTATTGAAAAAATATACACTAAAACTGCATTTTAGAAATAAATGGTTAAAGAATATCTATTATCTTGCACATTCTAGCTACCTCTTCCAGAATATAAAAGGACTGGAACAAGCTGTACAAAGTGATTTCCCCAGTGTCCCAGTGTGCATTCTGTTTACAGCCAGGCATTGCAACGAGAGGATTTTTAATTTCCCCCCTCCCCCCTTGCGTGAAAACATTAGAAATATTGAGCTTTTAGAGAAGATCAGAAGACATGCTGCAGTCCAGGATACAAAATTTCTTCATCCGTTTACATTTCACAGAACTGAAATAAATTGCTTGAAAGTCGCAAAGTGTAAGTTCTGAAAATCCATGTGATGAAAATGCATAGTAATATAATGCATAACATAGATCCATGTTACACTTTTTATTTATTTATTTATTTAAATAGCTATACACACGGATTCAAGCAACTAGTTATACAACCCATAGTAGCTAAGCAGCAATTCATGGAAGTCTCTCTGCAGCCTGATGTCGGTTCAGTCTGCAGCAACCTGGGAGAAATCTGTATTCCACAAACAGCACTCACCTGACAGTGGCCTCCTGAGTGGAGCTGAAATTTTTGGTTTTGCTCTGTAAATCCCTAAGCAGATTGGAATTTATCATGTCAAAATTTTCTACTTTGTCGTAGCAAAAAGTGATAGCTGCCAGAGATGGGCTAAGTAATCATGGCCAAACTTGCTTCTACTTGCTAAAAACATGCTTCAGTTAGCATGTTTCTTACCGTGTTCTGTGACTTCTTTCCAACCAAAAAAAACCTTTTGAGCTTCAGTGACTCTGCAGGCAACCGAATGTAAAGATTTCTGTTTACTAGGGGAACAAACTAACAGTTATAAACTATTCTTGAATTCTCAGTGGGAAGGCCAACACAGAAGTGTTTTCATCTCTTTTTAATGCACTCATCTCTTCTATCTCTTTCCATGTCAAATGTACCAATCCAGTAGCACTGCGGCAGCACAATTTGAAATTTGTCTGAAGCCAGAAACATCTTAAATATATATTTTTTTAATTTGAATCTTAGCTTACACAATTCATATCTTATGCATGATGGTAAGTAAATCAATAATTCTGTACAATATCAAATCTATTTACCTAGAGTAATCCCTTTATTACAACATTACCTGCAGTGGAACATTCTTCTCTAATATACTTCTATTTTCAGCCATTCTTTGAACCACTATATGGTTACTCAATTTAGCAGCACAGAAGGCAACTACTGTAAACACCACAATCCATTTAAGAAAGGTAAAAATAACTCAAAGAGTTTCTAATCCAAGAAAGAAAGCTGAGTGACCAAATGGAACTGCAGACTGAGATTCAGTTACTATAGGTCATGGCGTGTTAAAGATTTACTGTAAAAAAAAAAAAAAAAATTGAAATAAACAAAGTGGTTTGAATAGTAGTTACTGGTCTCCTCAAACATTCTGCCTGCCAGGAAATTTGACTGGGGTAGCTGAGCACTTTCCCAGTTAAGCTATATGAGCACAATTCTTATCTTTTAAAATAAATCAGCTATAGGAGTGTCTTTGCAGAAAAAAATCTTTACAGTGATTAAAATGTAATTGCTCACTGGGAACTTGTTGTATAATTCAGTATCTGTCACTATAATGGGAACAAACTGCACAGTTTGAGCATGCTTTTAGAGGCAGATTGAGTTCTTTTCTATATCCAAGATGAAAAGCATCCTTGGACTTGCCTGATAACTGCATCTGATTTTAGAATAAAAGTAGACAGATAAATTGGGAAAGTAAAATTTCAAGATCAAAGCTCCATCACAGAATCTTTTACAAGACTGAGAAACGGAATACAATGGTTAGAGTTCTTTTATTCAATGATGTATCAAAAGTGGATGCTTGATTTTAGAGACAGTTTTTCTTTATTCTTGTCCTAGCACAAAATGGATGCAACCCATAAGTAAAACTAGATTAGAGGAGAAAAATAGCTCTCCTCAGAAAGAACTTTTGCTTGCTAATTCTGAGGTCATTGATGGAAACTTCAAAGGAAGCTATTTATATCCTTTATACTTCAATATGTTAGTGTTGTCTTTGCAACCTATCTGCCAAGGGTTATTTGCATTCCCGTGCAACTTAATCTAGGGAAACCTGATTTAGCAGGTGGGTTGGACTAGATGATCACCAGAGGTCCCTTCCAACCCCTACCCTTCTGTGATTCTGTAATTAGGAGGCTTGGCCTGACACAGAATCACAGAATCAGAGAATGTTAAAGGTTGGAAGGGAACTCCAGCGATCATCAGGTCCAACCCCACCTGCCAAAGCAGGATCACCTGGGGTAGTCCTCACAGGAATGCATCCAGGCAAGTTTTGAAAGTCTCCAGAGAAGGAGACTCCACAACTTTCCTGGGCAGCCAGTTCCAGTGCTCCATTACCCTCACTGTAACTAAGTTTCTCCTCATGTTGAGCTGAAACCTTCTATGTTCAAGTTTGTATCCATTGTTCCTTGTCTTATTACTGTGCACCACTGAAAAGAGACTGGCCCCATCTACTTGACACCCACCCCTCAGATATTTATAGACATTGATATAACTCAGCTCAAAGAAGTTGCATCAAAAAACAAAAGAAAAACCAAATTCCAAAACAACTGACCAAACTAATAAAAAAGAAGAAGAAAGAGGCATTTTGTTAGGCTCAGTCTCAATCTAACATCTTTGTTTTCTATTATAAGTCTTTAGAAAAACAAAAAAGCTAAGAGGAAAGGGAAATTTGGTAAGGGAACTTCAATAAGCCCTTTTCACTGGGCTAACCCATATTATGATTAAATCAGTGTTTAGATAGCCTAAATCACTCACTTTTACTACAATTATTCCCCCAACAGATGGTTCTAGTGAACATGAAAACATTTCTTTTGTTCATGTAATAATGAAATAAAATTTCAGATAAAGGAATATTCAAGATCCTAAACCTGTATGCCATACGTTTACACAGATCAGACTCTAATGGACCAAGTGCTCTTGTAAAATTCCAAGTTTCTCAAAAATACTGTCAAATCACTAATATATAGACTAAACCCCACATCTCTGCATCTGCAAAGAATACTTTGTCACCTAAGCTCTAACAATGATCAATTGAAGTAGGTTTCCAAAAAAGTAGTTCATCAGATGCAGTGTCTCTCCTGGAGCCGGACAAGTAACTGTTTACATAACTCACCTTCTGTCCTATCTCAATATTCCGAGAAAGCAAAGACAGTTGAGAGAATTGGGTGTGTTTACAGCTGACAATTCATTTGGTGAGAAGTTATAAATTGTGAAGCAACTGAAATTTTGGTTTTATACAGAGGTGTACTAGGCTTTGAGCAACTGAATGTAGTGCACTCTTATAACTGCAGATGTGTCTGAGTGAGCAACCAAGAAGTCCTCACAACTTAATTAAACCTAATGAACTAGCAGATCTGCTAAAATTAAAATGGTCATTAAACTGTAAAGTTTAGGGGCTTAATAATAGGGGCATTTGGTCTTCATTGTGCCGGTAATGTATGTGGAGAGCAAAAGGTTGTTTTAGGCCCCAAGATGTTCTTTGTAACTGCTTAAATTTTTTGATCATATTGTTTTTCAGTCTTGTTTCATGCTCACTTTCTCTGAATGTTCTTGAATGAACATTCTCCAGGACACAAAAGTAATTTGAGGGAGTATTTGCCCTCAGATTTTTGCACAGTTGGTCAGACATGAAAAGCAAACACTGTAGTGACTCATATGACCTTGCAGACACAAGGCTAAGAGAGCTGGTAATGATCTCTCCTTAAGGCCTCCATCTCAAGAATGCATAGCATTCCAGAACCCTTTGTCAACAATTCCAGAGAGTGGCCAAAATTTTTTTCTCACCTATATTATCTGTAAAGAAGAGGAAAAGCAAAAGTAAATTCTTGTGGACTGCTTATGAAATATCTTTAATTTATACTTAGCAATGCACAATGGCAGGAATGGTACTGCTGAAGATGGTTGTGATAGACTTTTTGTTTGTTTGTTTATAAGGAGAGCTTTAAGTGTTGATATTCCCAGTTCCTAGGGAACTGGGGTTATTTAGCCTGGAGAATAGAGGGCTGAGGGAAGACTTATCGCTCTCTACAAATTCCTTAAAGGAAGATGAAGTAAGGTGGGAGTCCATCTCTTCTCCCTAGTATCAGGAAATGGGACGAGAGGAAATGATCTGAAATTGTGCCAAGGGAGGTTTAGACCAGATATTAGGGAAAATTTCTTTACTGAAAGAGTGGTCAGGCACAGGTTAGGAGCAATAAACTGCTAAGGATTGGTTTATTCTTCGTTCTGTTGGTTGTATTTGGTGACAGAGGAGTATCTGTGGTGTGAGAGAGATGCTAGCACTGGAGTCCATAGTACTTCACAATACAAACTATGTTAGATGTTATTTAGTTCCAATGTGTCCTTGCTTGTGCATACAAATGTACACAGGAACACAAACTGTTTAAGATCATGAAGGTTTTATGCAGTCTCTGCTGCCTCCTCCATAGAAAACATTTAAATTGTACATATGAAATAGGATAGGAAGAAAGCAGGGAAATAAGTTAACTTCACCTTTTTGATCTTAGATGGAGAAGATAAAAGCTAAATATATAGCCTCAGCATAGGAAACATGATTCAAGCCATCCTGAGGGAAAGGAAAATTAAGAGATCAATTTATTCCCTGAGGAGTTATTTGTTCTGTTCTGTGTTTTCAAGGCAATTGAAAGATAGTTGTTCAGGCCGCCTACTGGCAATTTTTAACAGCTTTGAAAAAACGTCTAATGCAATTATCCTGTGACTTTGCAAATGCTAGTTGTGTTAAGAAACTGTTTGGGTTAGGAGCATTTCAATTAACGAATCATAGTTAATTCTGGCTTAATAAAATGAACCATTTATTTAATCAAAGAGGAAATATGGCTTAGACAATACCAAATGTATGACCAAAAAAGTATAAGAAAAACTGAAGGTTTCTTTTCCTAAAGCAAAACTTTCATTATTTTCTTTAACTATATCTCAGTTTCAATTGTACTATTTACCCAAATGTCTCCTCTCCTCTTAGTTTTACTCCTTTCCATGTAACAATAACGTTTTGAGTCACAGCTGTTTGATCAGAAAAACCTCCTCCATTTCAATGCAAAGAAGCAAATCTGTTTAAAACAGCTTCAGTGGTAGATTAAACCAATCTATTTCACTTTGCACAGAAATGGACTGGAAATTAACATGATCAGTTATGGCATTTCCAATGTAAGGCTGGTAACAAGCAGCTGTGAGGGCTAATTTCATAAACTCTTTCAGCTAAAGGCATAACAGCATTTCTGCTTGTGCTCTGACATATTGAGAAGTCCTGTAAAGTCTTGGTGTGTGGGCTAGTTACAGAGAATATGAATTTATCTATGTCTGCATATAATTACTAAGCAAATAATCATGTATCCATCATGAAAGTGGATTTCACCTTGCAAATGACTATGGATGTTTGAATACTTAAGGAGAGTTTTTGCAGTAAAATGCTTCTGGCCACAAAAAGAATAAGTCAAGAAAGAAGACTATAAGTGGTAGAGAACAAGATTTGTTTGTAAAAAAAATGCAGAAAAACAATTCTAATAAGGCAAAAACTGTTAGCACAAGAAGCAAGAAAAGCAAAAATCAGTGAACAACCTTCTATTAGCTGTTGAATTTTCCATTTGGCAGCTGTTTATCAACTTAATGGTAAAATGAAGACCCAAAAGGCATATCTGTCATCTAACTACAGATGTCTAATGATTTGAGATACCTTAAAATAGCCCCTTTGGCTTTTCATCTGCTGCTTCCAAAAGGTGCAGAACGCCCATGGCTCATGTGTCATTTTTGCCATATTGTGCAGGTATCTTAGAGACATTATTGTATGTAAAGTGGTGCATGGCATATCCATATAGGTAACTGAATTTAGGCATCTGAGCTAAATTCCACATATATGCCTGTGCAAGAGGGAAATTCTATATGAAACCAGTAGGGAGAAATGCAAAATAAAAGACTTCTGAACTTATACTGGCAGGAGTTTGACTTTGCTAAATGTATTTTTTGTCTAAGTGATGACTCAGCCCTCAACAAAATGACCTGAACCAGATTTTGGATAGTCTTTTCTGCGGAAACAGTCCAGGAATCTTCAGTTTATTATTGTAAGAAAATATTGCAAAACATGCAAAACTAAAATGACTCTATGAATATCCAGCTGTGTGATAAAACTCTTGTTTAGGTTGCTTAACACATGCACAGAAGGAGTCTCTAAATGCCTGGAATATGCAGTTTAAAACAAGTGCCAAAAAATTAAGCTTTAAAAGAAATAGAAGATCTGAGATAAGCACAGCTATCTTACAGAAAAAAGCAGAAACAGTGACATACACATGATTCCTGTTGACATGCTACTAAATAATTTATCTTAGGGTGATAATTCTATTTTTAACATAAAAAGGTATGTCTCACTGGGGGTACTAGAATTTATGTCAGAATCAGAAAAAACATGTTAGGAAATAAAAGTAATCTATAGTCCATCCTCACTCCCCACAGGAGGTTCAGATATCCTTAAATCATTCCTGCCGGACTTCCCTAATTATGGAGGCTATACAACCATTCAAGCTACCTATTTTAGTACTTCATTGCTCTCAGTTCGAAAAGGTGTTTGATTGTTTTTCCTAATCAATCTTTCTTCTTTTTCTATTTGATTTACCAGCTATATGGGAACAGAATATTTCCCCTCTTTCAGCTTGTTTCCTCCTCACTCATATTAAAAACTTTCCCCCAATAGTTTAGCACTTACTAAGCAAACATGAGTTGCTCAGGCAAAGTTTACTGTTCACCTAGACTGGCTGTATCCACACAAATTTAGTCTTCTCTTCACTGTAAACATTGAACATATTCTACTACTTAAGGCTAGGAGACAACCAGCACGATCGCAGTGAAATTAGCAAGGTACATGACTAACCATCCCTGTCAATGCTGTTTAAGAATGATTTTGTCAGTTATTAAATCATAGCTTCAAATAATCTTTTATTTACCAGTTGTAGTGGTGTACATCTGCCTTAAATGGCCTCTTCTCAAATTGCTGTCCTTCAAATTTGATAAGCAGATTTTACAGAAAGATCTATATTCACAGGATTGCTGTATTGTTTTAGAAAACAGCAGTTTTGAGGTTATTTAATTCAATAAATATATTTAAAATCAGTTGAGAACCACTGCATGAAGCCTTGGTTCATTAAGGGAACATCTGCCTTATGAGGAGAGACTAAGGGAGCTGGGTCTCTAGTTTGGAGGAGACTAAGGGATGACCTCATTAATGTTTATAAATATGTTAAGGTGAGTGCCAAGAGGATGGAGTCAGGATGGTGATGCCCAGTGACAGGACAAGGGGCAATGGGTGGAATTTGAGGCATAGGAACTTCCATGGAAACATGAGGAAAAATTTTTTCACTGTGAGGGTGATGGAACACTGGAACAGGCTGTCCAGGGGAGTTGTGGAATGTCCTTCCCAGGAGATATTCAAAACCCACCTGGATTTGGAGTCAAGTATCTGGAGGGATTTAGATCACAGTGAATGTCATATGAGCTGTTGAGTTAAACTGGGCATCTCAAAAGTTCTTCAGCTTCTCCAAATATGAAGGAATTTGGTAAGATGATTAATTTACCAAGTACTAATGCTTATGTTAATTAGACAACCAACCATTAACTGCAAGGGTATTTAGTTCTCTCAGTCACAGGTAGGAACCTACATTTATATATTCACAATTTAGTGTTGCAACTTATCTCTAGAGGGTGGATATGTACACATGGGCTAGTTGCTAGTTTCTTCACGGAAATAATTAGATTTCTAAAAAAAGACAAGTTAAGAAAAATCAAAACAAAGTAAGGCAAGCAAAAAAAAAAAAGTGACTTTGTGCAATATGTCATAAAATCTCTGAATCTCACAATTTGAATTTTCCACATTGTAGCAGTTTGAGCTAGTCCCTAGCTTAGATAATAGTTGTAATTAGGAAAATTCCAGAGACTTTTGAGTAAAAGATAAATAATGCAGAGATTGGATACAGAATGATAACAATAGATAGGTTAATATAATTCCACTGGTGTGTTGAAGCCCTTATATCTTGCAGCATAGTTTGTTTGCTCTCTTTGCTGCGCACTCTGCTTCTGGGATTTGGGATGTTCTATTCTGCCTTCTGACCTTTGTAGCTTTTTCTATTTGGCTTCTATAAAGGTACAGGGGGAAGGGTTGGCTGAGGTAGCACGTGTGGTTGTATAGTTTTCTTGGGGCCCTTTGTCCCTGAAAGGGGACAAAGGAGGGCCTGTGCAAATTGTTAAACTGTGTGTATATATATATATACACATATATGTAAATACACTCTGTATATGTTTACTACCTTTTATACTGTTATATTTCCATTACAATTCCATTTTTACTTCCAAGTTCTGAGTGTGGTGGGATTTGCTCTCTGGGGCAGATTTCCAAAAAAATAAGTTACTGGGGGGATCTAATTCAACCCATAAAGCACATACAGTGATTAATCCTCAAAAAACTCCAAAACCAGAAAGTGGGGTCTGATAATCGAATGATTAAGATGTAAAATAATACTCAAAGTAAAGAGGCAGCTGCAAAGCTAAGTAAATGCATTACATTGATGCTCATCAGGAGTAAACACAGAGGAAGTTGGCAGCCATGAAAATTAAAAAAGGTGATGCTAGGGTTGAGTCATTATGGGTAAGAATCAGGAGTAAGGCCAGCAAGAGTGACGTTGTGTTGGGAATCTGTTATAGACCACCCAACCAGGATGAAGAGGATATATGATTTTTTTTAGAAGCAGCTGAGAAAGGTTTCACAATTGCTACCCTCATTCTCGTGGGAGACTTCAACTTCCTGGATGTCTGCTGGAAATACAAAACAGCAGGGAGAGAACAGTACTGGAAGTTCCTGGAGTTTGTGGAAAATATCTTCCTTACACAACTGGTGAGGTAGCCAACCAGGAAAGGCACCCTCCTGGACTTTCTTCTTGTGAACAAGGAAGAACTTGTGAGGGAAGTAAAGGTTGGAGAGCATCTAGGGCTCAGCGACCATGAGATGATTGAGTTCTCTATCCTTGGGGAAACAAGGAGAGGGTTAGTAAAATTGCCACCTTGAACTTCTGGAGGGAAAACTTTGGTCTGTTCAGGAGTCCAATTAACAAAGTCCCTTGGGAGGCTGCCCTGAAGGATATAAGAGTCCAGGAAGGCTAGGCATACCTCAAGAGAGAAGTCTTAAAGGCACAGGAGCAGGCTGTCCCTGTATGCCAAAAAACAAGTTTTCAGGGAAGGCGTCTGGCATGGCTGAAGAGGGACCTTTGGCTGGACCTCAAGAACAAAAGGAAAGTCTATGACCTTGGTCTTGGTTGGTCTTGCTGATCCTGAGGTTCTTTTCCAACCTGAACATTTCTGTGATTCTGTAACAGATAGCCAGAATCTCAGAATGCTTGTTTACTTACTGATTGTGTGTAACCTAAACCTTTAGACTGGAATTAAAAGAATGGAAGGTGATAAATTAACTCCACTTTTTTTTTAAGCAGAGACGATTCAGTTACAAATCAGTGCAGCTGAATACTCTTCTAGCCTACTAATAAAATCACAGTAAATAGTACTTTTGAATGAACAAAAGTCAACAAAGCTTTTCTAAAACAAGGAGATCTTGCATTAAAAAAATCATATAAACAAACATTGGCATTATATATTTTAAATTTTCAAAAGAAATTTCAGAGGATCCTAGGAAGGTTATTTTAAAACCCAAAAAACCCCAAAACAAAGAGAAAAAAATTATTATTTTAGTTGTAGCAGATAAAAAATTAGGAAACAAACCCTAAAATAAGCAGTAGACATTTAAATTAACTCCCACTTTCTTCTAGAATGTGTTGTTCAGCATACTCATTAATTATCCGAAAGAGAAGGTAAGTACTGACAATAAAATTTGCTGATAATCTTAAATTACTCAGGATAGCAAAGGTAAAAAGTTTCTGTGAAGATATGCAGAAGGATGTCAAAATATTGACTGACTAGGCAATAAAGTGGCAAATGAAATTCAGTGTTGATTAGTGTAACTTAGTACACAGAGGAAAACAAGCCAAACTATATACAATGACTGATTCTAAACAGCTGTTGCCACAGAAGCATGAGACCTATGTTTTACTAAAGACAGTTCTCTGAACACCTTGATTCAATGTTAATTTTATTTTTAAAGCAAATTTCAATAAATATTAAACAATGAGCATTAGAATATTAGACATAATCTCATATCTGCATTCAATATTAAGGTTAGACCAAAGATCCATCCACCACAACATCCTGTCTTTGAGGCATAAGTTCCAAGGAAAAGAAATAATGCTGGTGATGAAGTGTCCTGTTTGAGTTCATGTATTTTGCCATACCTCTGGGCAGATCCAGCACCCCAGAGGCCTTAAGGAAATAAAAGGCAGCTCTGTTTGGTATCAACCTCAATCTCTCCGTTTTATGCTTTTCACCGCTGATCCTCTTTCCTTTTTCGTTTCAGGGCACAATTGATTTTAAGCTGCCTGGTCTGAAAGCATATCTAGCACATCTGAGGGCATCTGTAGAGCATTGGGATGTTCTCCAACATCTATGCCAGTGCTAAGGTTCAGAGTGTTGTTCAGTCATACATAGCTGGCCATATGCTTTGGGAACAGAGTCTCCATTAGAGGGTTTTGCTAGCCCATTTTATGAACACAAAGGAAAATACTAAAGGGCTTTGTCTAAACCAGTTTCCTTCTTTTAGGGAAGATATCAGAATGTGTGTTAGAGATTGAATGCAATGGCCTCTTTTTCTTTCTTTAGAGAATAGCAGGTTTGCAGAAAGCAGTCAGTAACAGCTTGTCCACTGGAAGCCTCCCAAATTACAGGAGCAATGACTTTGGAGCAAACACAACTGAAAGCCCACTGCAAACACAGTGAGAAGCTGCTTGTATTAGCAGCGCAGGGATTTTTATGTTGTTGCTGTTTGGTTGTTTTTTGGGGGGTGGGGGGGGGTGGTGGTGGCATTTTTTTTTTTTGTTTGGTAGGTTGGTTTTGTGTTTATGTTTGGTTTTGGTTTTGTGTTTTAACAAAAAGCCAGTTTGTTTTCAGGAAGATTGAATCTGCTCACATTATTAACCAAGACATACAGATAGAAACACTAAAGCTCAGGAATGGAGAGACAAATGCTCTTTCCTGCTTTGTGCAAAAAACTGATGAACCTTCCTTTCTGAATTCTGCCTGAATTTAAGCAGGAAAAATATCTGAGTTCAATATTATTTTAACTGTACTTAATGCAGGCAGAAGCCAGAGCAGGAAGTCTTACTTTTGCTTTTGTTTTAAATCTACAATTAATTCCTTCATGTCACTGACTCAGTTTTATTATGTTTATCATGCAAACACTGTTTTACATCAATGTTAATGATGCTCCATTTTCCTGCTTTTCCATTTTAGGATTTTTTTCCTGTCTATGTCTGATCGTTGAAATAAATATATGGATATATAAAGTGAAACATAAGTAAACAAAATTCTAGATAGTAAATTCGTGTTCTTATTATATCAATACTCTGCTTTGGACTACTTCTGCAAAAAAAGCTGTGGTAGAGAGCTGGCCTTACATGCTTGGCTGAACTGAATTTGTATACTAAATTCTATTACATTGTCTGTTTTACATATGGCAATTGCTAGGAAAGTACTTTAAAAATGTCTTTCTTTGGGCTACATCTACTTTGGTATCAGAAAGCAACTACTGCAGCTTAGGATTTATGACCTTTTAGAACAAACAGTTGCTTAAGGACAATATCTCTGAACTCCTGGTAATTTTGTGCTGACACTTGGTGCAAAGCTTTCACATGACATTTCAGTTTGAGAGTCTCTTTCTCTGGAGACTTTCGAAACCTGCCTAGATGCATTCCTGTGCAGCCTGCCCTAGGTGATCCTGCTTTGGCAGGGGGGTCGACTTGATGATCTCTGGAGGTCCCTTCCAACCTCTAACATTCTGTGATTGTGTGATTCTGTGAACCAATCTATTTATATAGTCATACAGGCAAAAAGCAGAGAAAGATGTCCGAGGCTGGAAGTACAAAACTGGCTGTGTAAGCCCCAAACTGTTGCTGTGCAAGCCAACTTTCATCCCAATATAAGCTGTGCATGCGACATACGCATTAACATGGTAGCAGCCTGATGTAGTGCCCAGGTAATAATGAATTCAGTGCATGCCAGGGTGCAGCAATAAGCTGGCGGAGCCAGAACACATTTGAGATGCATACTTCTAGGTGTACCTGAAGTATGAGAACTGAGACTAACAACTTCAGTAAGGTCTGTGTCAGCTCAGCTGCTGTTGTGCTGCACTCCATTATGCAGTGTAAGCATAGCTGATGTTTCTTCACAACAAATAAGGATTACTTTTTTTAAAAAGTGGAGGTAATGTACTTTTACATCTTGTTTTTTTGCACCATGCATTTATGTTTATGTTCCTACTTTATGTACTGCTATAAACCCTGTTTGTGTTATGAACTGTTTTTATGCACCAAATTCCTTGTTTATACATCATTGATGATAACCACCGATATAGCAAAAGCTTTTACTTTTTTATTGGTGTTCTTTAAATGTTACAATATGGAATGGAGTCAGATATTCTCTACTTAATATACTCTTAGTTCAGCTATGCATGCAGTATTTCTCCAACTGAATCTCCTGTACTGATATGACAGTAGCAAACCACAAACCCTCAATAGAGTATAACACAAAAATACTGTGTCAAACAGATGCTGCAGGAAAATGTTTACATCAGATCACAGAAGGAAAAAGAAAAAGTGGACGTACTACTTAAATATTAAGAAGAAAATCAATAGAGCTTCAACACTAAAAGATAAATATTTGAGGAAAACAACACTTTAGGTAGTTAATCCTTTATCTCTTCTCTTTTACAATATTACAGCTGTTTGGAGAATGCGGCAGATTCATGAAAAAGTAAAATTAAGATCAGGAAGGTGTATAAAATCTTATGCTTTATGCCTCACTTTTCACAAGTACTCTGAAATGATCAAGTTGGTACACCTAAATGTAGGATGATGAATATGATCACATGCAATTCCTTTTCTAAAAATGGCAACACTCTGCCCAAATATGAAGAAGCTGATATTTTCTATCTCCTCAATGCTTTGGATTTCATAACAACCTAACTATTCATTAAATACCTAACTTTCATTTGACTCAACGTCTCTAACATTATAAGGATTTTTTTAATGAGGATTGTTCTCATTCTCCAAGTTTTAACAATCTAATCCATAGTTATTGTACATTGTCAGGGTAACCATTCCTGCATGTTCCCATTTTATCCCCTATTTAGGTTTTAATTTGTCATTAGTCATTAGAAACTCAAGCTACTGCTGGGTTTTAATTTGAATACAATCCCCTGTGCTGATACAGTCTTTGGAAGCCAAACTTTATCTCAGGAGAAATTCTACTGTTAGGTACCTCCAAAGCTTTCAGATAGTAGTTTCTAGACGAAACGGAATCATACATTCACAATAAAACTTGCAATAGCTGAAAAAAAGAAAGGATAATCTTTTGGCAAAGAATTTAAATGTATGAAATGGAAGAATTTTAGTCAATGAATTACCATTGCCACAAAATAGCAGATATGCAAGTGATTGATACATCTCCTCAATAATGAGATAATTATTAATTCAGACCTAGCAAGAAAAAGGATGACATTCTTTATGTAAAAAAAAAAAGAAAAAAGAAAAAAAGGGGCACCAAACATCAGTGTCAAAAAGACACTAAAATCTTGACAATGAACTTGCTGTGTTTTAACATTATTTTGGATCTAAAGGTCTTACTCTAGCTAATAGTGAACTATTAAAATGAATTTACCAGAGTTTTATGAAGAATAGCCCAGGAGGTTAACATCGTGTAATACTTCTGAACAAGCCTGAAAAGACAGAATTTTGGTTTGCCTTCCAACCAAGAATTAAGTAAGTTGGCATTAGAAAAGAGGATTTAAACAGAACTGTGCCCAAGTCTGACTCATTGTTGACCTTATCCATATATTAGCAGCAAAGGGTGAGTAAACATAATTATATGTTCCCAGCAGATATTTCAAATAACAGCATCTTAGTTCAATATATTATTGCTTGTTTGCTGAAAGAAAAGAAGATTCTATAAAAGGAAGTGAAAGGAAAAGTGAATGAGCTCATGATGTAGTATTTTTCCTTAGTTCACAGGAGAGTCACAAAAGGGTGTCAGGCTTCTATGCAGGATGAATTCTTCTTAATGCTCAAGGCATTCCAGCAGAGAGCATGGCACAGAGACTTGGAGGAACTTTGTCTTATAAACTGAGAGAGCTGACTGTTTTGTGTCTGTTTAACTGCAATACAATCTCCTGTCTTTATTTCTCAATGTGATAAAAGGTTTTCATAAGGCATCACATAGTGTTAGGGCAGCCTCTAACACTGTGTTCCATATTTTGCATCCCAGAATTGACTCTGTCAAAGGTAATGTCATGAAGGGGATATTATTATTAATTACCCTCACAATAATAAACAATATGGCAAACAGGTATTAATAAAAATAGTAACCCCTTATTAATGAAAATTGCCAAAACTCGTTAAATAGAATCGTTGTATGGTTGGAATATATATTTACAATGGGAATATGCAGTCTTAGGGCAAATATAAACAATTTAATGCAAATTAGGAGGCAAAAACTTGGAGAAAGTCCCCGAGAGCAGATAGTGCTTGATTACAGCGGGGGGGAGGCTCGATAAGAACCTTTAAACCCAAAGGGCAATTAATTAATTACTCACAGCTTGTTTTAACCGCATGGGAGATGCTGCTGCTGTTGTGTTATCTTTGGGGTGCTCTCGTACAGCACGGGCATGGCAGATTGTTGGCAAAGAGAGTTTACTGCGTGGTCCCAGGCTGATGTGGCTTCAGCAGATGGCAGGCAGTTAACGACACTCTTCACAATGGGCACTTGCTTGGTTTCTGGGTAAAGTGAGTCACGACACGATTCTGGTAGCAAGAGGAAGCAGGCTAGGCAGATCCGGCTTCTAGGCTTGTGGCTTCTCTGGCTTGTAGTGTATGGCTCGTGGCTTTATCCCAGGCTCTGGACCAGGCACTCAAGTGAGGGCAAGGCAACTCGAGACAGCTTCTATGAGAAGGGTAAAAGTAGTCTTGAAAGCAAGGTTTGAGCAAGGTTTGAAGCAAGGCTTAAAGCAAGACAAGGCAAAGGTGACTACCAAGTCACTTGTATATATACATATGGCCAGTGATCGATTGGTCTAATGGGGCACTGAAGCTAACGTGTAGCTGCCCAATGGAAAGGCGTTCTGCCAGACTATAACCATAAAGGGCAGAAACAAAACCTTCTATCTGGGGGAGCAGTGGTCAGCTTACGTGCTCTCACCCAGATAAACATCTTGTTTACCAGACAGGCAGCAGTCCTGTCCCCTTTGTTGTTTTTCCCACATTGCCCTGCCTTTCTGTGGGAAGGAGGGGAGAGAAAGGGATCCTGTGTAGACATCTTAAGGCCTGTCTGGGTTTGCACTGAGCCATGTCATGGCCCTACCATGACAGGTAAACAAAACAAACAAGCAAACAAAACCTCCTTTTATCCTTTGTCCTTTTCTTGCAATGGAATATAAATGCCATCTTTTATTCAAGCAATACTGAAAACAATATTGCCACCAGAAGATGCTGTCTCTTGTAAAACTCATGATGTTTTGAGCCAAGCAAAAAGAAAATTAAAACAAATAAAGTAGTGAAGGAAACCATGGGGAAATTTAATATGAAAGTAAAAAAAAATGCAGAATGCTACATATCAGATTTGTAATGTAGTTTGCTTTCTCTTCAGGGGAATAAAGTTAACTATACGAAACATTTTCACAATATGCTGAAGTTCCTTTCTGTAAAGATATGTACATTGCAAGAGTCTTAGCATAGAAATATCCGAGGCTATTAAGTATCTAACACTGTGCTTAGCTTTGGCAACATAATAGTTTCAGAGCTGTCATCTTTTAACAGGTATGGAAACAATCAGTAAAAATTAAAAAATATCAAAGTTACTGATTCCATGATCAGTGTTATCTCTTAACACAAATACACAACCCCAGAAAGATGGTCTCTCTTTTAAAAGCCTGCAGACAAAAATGAATCTATATTCAGGATTGCAGGATATGGCAGTTGTCTCAGAGAACATGCACTACTCGTATTGATATAACCTATGGACTTGATAATAGAAGGATACAAGTCAGATGAAGTTGTAGAGAAGGGTAATAATAAATTAATGAAGCTAAAAAAACCTAAAGAAGCATTCAAACTTGCAAGACCTGGGTCAGATAGAAGCTACTTAATGGCATGTTGCAGAGCAAAGCTCCAACTTCATTGTAATAGATCAGCAAAAGCAGGTGCCATACCTCAGGATGACATTAGTCTCAATGATATTATCTAACCAAAGATGCCTAATGCTCTTTATACTGTCCTAGGCTATCCCCCTTTAACCTGGGCTGCATCTACAGAATGAATAGGCCTCCTACACCATATCTACCATTTTTTTGTGGGGTCCTAGATGCTTTAAAGAATGTCAAATAGCACCATGTTCTCATGTGTGGTCAACTGTGTTGACATATGCATTTTAATATGTGCAGTTGAAGTTTGTGTTTCTTAGTCTTTCACCACACAACATAAAAGTAGGATATACTGTTCCTGGACTGGCTTTAATTTTCACATCGTCTTTCCCTCACGTGAATAATACATTAATAATAAAATAATAGAGTAACAGAAGCCTGTAAATAGAACAAAACATTCAGCAAACCTCATGAGTGAAGTAGATCACACCGAAGTTTATGTATCATGGGACTTTTCAACTAATAATGGCTTGTATTGATGATGTTTAGGGGAAAATATGGGAAATATGATACTTTCCAGGCTTCCCCCCCCCCCCCCCCCAGCTTTAAGCAATATGCAGTTTAGGGGCTTCATCAGACGCAAGTAGCATCTTTGTCTTGATTGATTTTCTTTCCACAACTGTCAGAGGCCAACCAATCTTTTATTCCAAGTAACTGACTTGAATGTTTGCAAGGAGTTTATTGACAAGAAATTAAATGTTTGTTATTATGGCTAAGAATGAACTAATTGAGCAGTACATGTGATATAAGCAGTTTCTTGACAGTTCCTTTGGAAAACAAAACAAAATTAAAAAAATTCTGTTACTGAACAAAATGGGCTTACACAATGTGACTCGGAATGTGTAATTTAAAATGTCAGGGTACAATGGTGACAAAATGTGTATTATATTGGTTTCACTGTCCAAAGCAGGATGCATTGCATTTTATCAAAAAGGACTCTAATGTCTGCAAGATGAATGACAATATCTGTTCAAGTATGGCCCAGCAGAGAAAGAACTTCAAAAGAGAATTTGAAGGTGCTATACAATTTAGTTGAAAGATAAATTGGTAGTGATAGCCAGCTGTTTTTTTACATTGTGACAAAATAAAGTTGCCTGACTGTTAAGGAAAGATAGACTGAAGGAATATCTAAATCCAGGATCAGTTCAGCCCCATAGATCACATTTATAACTTTAAACTCATATGGGGATAAAATAGTATTTACTCTTAATTTACATATAGTTTACAGAATCAGCTAATAAAATCACACATTCTTTCTTATTTCTTACATACTATGGAGTTTGCTAAAAAGCTACACACAGTTTTTTACATCAAGAATCTTAAATCATTAAGATCACATGTTACAAAAACACTAAGACATCACAATTAGACGTTAATATTTGACTACTATGTAAGTCAGGGGGAAATATGCTTTTAGATTAATAGGTATTCATGCATAAAAGCTCACTTTTCCGTGTTTTTTCCTCAAGAAGTCCAAGATGTAGCTCTTACCAACCTAGCTCACTCACACTCATTAAAGCTCAAAGGAAGAATAAGATAAAGAAGGTGTACTGTGTTTTTCCATAATCATGAACTGATATATTGTTTCACCCATAGAGCTTATTAGGGTTATCTCAGAGACATACACAGTAGTTTGACCTCCGGGTGACCTAAGATTAGGTAGGAAAAGATATGTAACAAGGACTGTCTTAAAACTAATCATACTCTACTCAGGTTCATGGAAAACCTAGTAACACATGTAGTGGAAATAAACTGACTGAATAAACCTATCCTATAGCAAATTGATGGCACATTTCCCTCTCCTTACAACAAACCACATAAACTTTCATCATTCCTGCAGACATTGTGCCAGTAAGCAAATGAGCTCTTGAAATGTTTCAGAGTTTTTACTAATAGAAACTTTGTAGGATATTTACCCAGAGTATATACACACCATTTTAAAAGTAATACAACTGGTCTCCTGGAAAATAGTACAGTACTACCATGGGATTTGCTACCAGACCTTGCTTCCAGTGACAAGTGAGTAAAAAGACTGCTTGAAAGAGTCACTGAGTAACAATGATTACTTTTCAGGATCCCTATGCTTTGTGTCATGGAAAGAAAATCATTATGAGAATACCTTTACTGGATTTAAATGTATAACAAATTGTGTATCATTACATTTTGGTGGATGATAGAGTGGTGTTACAGTGTTTAGAAATATCTCTGATTTACAGCTTAAGACATATAAGAAATTTTGCTTCTGGTTTGGGTTTTCTTTTCCATCTTAAAATGTAATTCTTTCAAAATCTGAATTATTCCTTTACTTATCTATTATTTTGAATATTTTCCTCTGTGGTGGGTTGTTTGCTTTTGTTTTTTTCCTACTAGGTTCCTACTCTCACTTTTTCACTTTTTCTCTTTTCCTTTTCCTTTTCCTTTTTCATTGCTGAAAAATGAAGAGGAAGCAAGTGATCCTGGTAAACAAACAAGCAAACCAACCACAAGACTCCCCACCCCAAAAAAACCCCAAAGAACAAAACCCAACTAATCAACCAACCCAAAATAGTCTCTGGTTTAAAACATCAATTATTATTTATGTTTTATTTTAGGTAATTTTTATTCCTCGTTCATATTGCATCTTAATTTTTTGCAGCAAGCCATACTAGCCCATCTCACCTGGTGAAGAATTTGTACTTTGTCTTTAGAAATAGGTAAATTTCTTAAGTCTATATCTTCCAAAAACCTAAATGTGTACAAGGATAATCTCCATTTATGACCACTGTATGTTACACATTAGACTGGAAACTTTAGTAGTTCAGGGTCATCCTCAGTTCCTGTTATGAGCATAGCAAATGTGACAGAGAGTAAAGGGAAAATTTGAATCAACACACTCTGCCTGAAGTACAGTGGGTGTTGAATCTGTAAAATGAAATGCCAGCACCACACCAAAAAAAAAAAAAAAAAAAAATCACAGGGCCCTGTCTAATTTCAGCAGAGTGCAAATTTCATCACCACTTTAATGAGACAACTAAAGACATCATTAAAGACAACATTAAACATCTTTTGCTCTTCACAGAGGCAGGCTTCAAACTCACTTTTACTTATCAATATTTAACCTATCCTTGTTTTATCATCTCAGAATATGTTTCACTGAATGTAGCACTAAAAAGAAGTCAAAAATACTGGGAGGATCATAAAAACAAATGGCAGAGAGAAAAGTAATATTTATACTTAGGTTTTTTTCTTTGTTAACAAAGTGCTGTTCACCTTTTTCTTCCACCTCTGGTTGTGATAGCTTACATTGTTTTACCATAATAGCTTCCTAAATGGTAGTAAATAAGAGTGAGTGACAGTGAGTTTAAGGAACACTCTTCTATAGCACTTGCTTTTCACATTACAGCAGCAAAAGCATCCTAGGAATTTGTACATATAATTTTCCTTTCATTCACTGTTGCTAACAAACTTACACAGACATCTTGTCAGCTCTCATGCTGTTCTCATAAATCTCTAAACAGCTAATGTTTTACATAAACTTCTAGTTTTTGAAAGAGATTATGCAAATATTTCAGATTTCATTAAAGACAAAAAGCATATCTAGTGTTTAATCTTCATAGCTCTGATGACCTAGGTAGGCCTGACTTTACAAGGAAGAATTAGAGCCTTTTACTAGGTCTCAGCTCTCATGATTTTTTAACAATTGAGATCAGGAATGTTGAATATTTGGGCAGTCTTCTATATCATGAGGCGCGTTTCAATAGAACGCTGACTTAATTTGTCTTTCCTGGATGCCTTTCTCTGCCAATAATATTTTTTTTTGTTTCTCCCTCTACAATCTTCATTCAGCAACACTTCAAAAACTTGACTGGGTGGCAGTAACCACTCCAAAGAATTATTCATCTTACATTCACACTGATTTACTAAGATACGGATTGTGTCATGTGAGATGACAGTTCAGAAAGAATGGAGAACCTCCAAACAACTTCTTTTTCTTCTCTATCATTTTAATTTATTGGTACTCCAACTCTACTGGTCCAAAGAAATACTTTTCTAATCTGTAGAATGTTTTGTACTTCAAAAGTGATTAAAACTTCTGCAATCAATAAGCTAATAAGCTGCATAATTGTCTTCTATGTTCATGAGAGCAGACTTTGTTCCCTATAGAAAATTATTTGAAATATATATGGTAAATTTTGAGGATGAACAGGTAGCTCTTTAGAAATTAGATCTTTAAAAAAAAAATCTATCAAATAAACTCTATTCTCAGACGTATCTCTGTATAAATTGTCAGAAGTATGAAAACAGTTCAGTCACAGGGAATTTGAAATATCAACTTTACAACACAATCATCTTACTATAGATTGCAATTGGCACTAAAAAGGGAATAAAACTCAATGAAAAATGAATACATGATAAAAAATAATCTTAAGAGTATATATTTTTGTGTGTGCTATCTTATACAAAAGCATTAAAATTTTCATTTTTAGACAACTAGAAAGACTAAGGAAGACTTAGTTTTCTCATGGGTCAGCACTTTTTGTCATGTTTTTTTGGGTTTATACAAAATTTCCTAGGCAATTTATTAGATACAATCTCTAGACTGTTATGTAGAAAGAGCTTCTGCTTTGTCAAGTAATTTATTTAGGCAAAAAAGGGCCATTTTGTGTTCCTATTGCTATAAATGCATACATATATACATATCTGTCTCTGTGTGTATGTGTATAAACACAGGTAATCTGCTTTCAATGGCATGTCAGGTAGTTGTTCTGGGAAGATTGTTTTCTTTACCCTTGACTTGTGTTAAGTATTCCACTCAGGTTATGGAAGATGGTTGTCTGATTACCCATTCTATTTTTCTTTGCCAGAGCAGATAGAGTGTGCTTATCTATTAAAAGCACTCCAGAGCAACATTAAACTTGGATACCTATGGAGCTTGTCAGTGCATCTTCTCACACAGGTCACTGGTTGATGGGCAGCTTCAAGAACAGAATAACAAGCACTCTTTGATATGGAAACATACATCTCTATGTATTTTTCTTATTAACATACCAAAAAAAATTCCTTTGGCTAATGAAAGAAAAAACTCTCCAGATAATCTGGCCTTTTTGTTGTTGTTGTTGTTGTCTTTGATAGTTATTTTTGTCCTTGAATCACAGAAAACCTTTCTACTGGTGGGGTTTAATTCTGTACCACCTCCAGTTCTTGGAGAGATGTCTTATTTCAGAAATTAAGGTTCATACACACAAATCAGTGATTAACCCTCCAAAAAAGTCAGGAGTGAAAATAAGATTTATCAAAGATAATTTAACATCAAGTCATACTATGACCACTGTTTTTTAGGGGTTATATTCTGCTGTGTGAGCCAAAGTGCCTACTGACTTATGACATCTAAGTAGGTTACATAGACCTCTACATATATCTGAGTTGACAGTTATAGGAGACCTATGGTTATCAAGAGATGGAAACTAAGTGGAAGAACCCTCAATACCTAAAAACACCTGTATTCAGGAAACTACATTACCCTCCACTAAGTTTTGCATTTTATTGTTGTATTGTTATTTAATGGCAGAACCCTGGGTTCCATTCAGGTGTCTTTATAGAGGTGATGGTTAAAAGTGAGATTCCCAGTGACAGTCTGCCTGGCCTTCAATGGTCCTCTGGTGGGGGTAGGTTCTCCTACAGATCCTGTGTCACAGCTGATAAACTTATATTACTGTTCCATTCTGAAACACTCTTGAATAATACTAGGTGCAGGATATTGCAGTCAATTACCATGATTCCAGAACTTCCAGATTTCTTCTTAACTGAATGCTTTTATTAACCTACTATACAGAAATCTACTAGGACAACCAAAGAAGCTGTATTATTGTATAAAGATCAGAGCATATATGTTTTTATTTTCAGGATATGCTTGAAATGACAGTGTTTTTGTTTTATTTCTGCCTACCTTTTTAACTTTTGACCTTTTAAAGCAAATAATCACTATAAATTTACTCATGAATGTATTCTCTGGCACTTTCCTTTTAACATAGAACTCTTACTTCCATACTGTTCAAGTTTCAGACTGTGCTAGAATTTATGTGTAGATAAATATTTATCCATATAGCTGTAAACCATAGCAGATGTGCTATAAGTCTATGCTGCATAACCTTGGTTTCAGACCATCACCTAATTCAGATTCAGTAACTTGCTAGTATACATCATGTAATGCCTGGTTATCATCTGAATGACAGTCCCTGATTTTATGTGTCTGTGTCTTGATTCATTAAATGTGTTTTAGGAAGATTTTTACAAACTAACATTCTGTTAAATATACATTGGATAAATTATGACAAAAGTGAAAATTTAAAAAAAAAATATTATTTTAAAATATTTTCATTTTAAAGAGCTAGCCAGTTTGACTCCTATTTTTTAAGTGTAAATGTGTACATTGCCTGGTTGCCCAATATGTTTTAGGCACTAATTTTATCCCATTTTATTTTAGAAAATAAATTAGAGATAGACATCTTTTAACCATAGATCTATATTCAGGTAAATTTCCTCAGTAAGTGAGTCTATTGCCTTCTTCAGGGGCAATAGACTTCAGGGTATCTTTATGAACAGGTGACTAAAATAATCTAGCCTTCAACCTGCTGGTTTCAAGCTGGTACTGCACTTAGAAATCTAAGTAGAAAGGGTAATTACGCCTGTCCCTCTGAATAAAAAAGTGGCCAGACCTCAATACTAGAGCCTAAAGGAAGTCAGGTGCAACAGTCATGACCCATTCATACTACTATCTTCTACCCAATATGCTTACATCTTTTTTCTTTTTTCTTTCTTCCAAGATCTAGGTCCAAAATAAAGATAGAGAAGGGGCTAAGAGTTAAACAGCAAGTATGATTAAGCATCCATTGCTCATGTTCATTTCTTGACTCTCTTTTACTCAGCAGTAGAGGTGTGTATACCCACAAGGAAGCTGAGGACACCACAGATTTGTGTAAACACTTTAAGTGGTGGTGGGGGGAAAAATAATCATTTGCATGTACTTTCCCTGTATCTCCAGATTTTTCTACCATAAAATTAGATGTAGAGAATAAGTGATTATTGATCTTTTTGTGGAAAAGGGACCTCTTGATTTTCTGCCTACTCCTAATTTACGTAATTAATAATTACATTATAATAATTACATTATAATCATTGCTTAATACCTGATCAGGTGAAGGACATGATATCTGATGATGTAAAGGAAGAACTCCATTCTACTGATGCTTATGATCAACTGTGTAATTAATAAAGAACTAAAAGAGAACTACTAACTAACTAGTAGGAAACATGTTGAAAGCTTCAGAAGCTAAGACAGAATGATCAAATGCATTAGAGAGACATTGCTACTTTCTCCTAAAGAGTCTTGTCATACTTCTGGCTGTTGCATCCTTCCATTTTTCTCTAGTTTTTCCTCTCAGCTGGCAGACTCAATGGTCATCTGGGGGCTAGTTGCTTTCTAAACAGTATCTAAAGCAGCTTCTCTGGAACAGTATTTACTACGGTGAATTAAGTACATCTATTAGTTTTACTGTACAATTATAGTACACATTAATTTGCTAAAAATAATATTAATATAAATATGAGCTAAAGTAAAGATAATCTAGGCATATTTTAGTATGCTTAAGGAAGTTACATAATCTTTGGATAGGAAGATTCAAGCCTTCAGGTCATCAGGTCACCATTGTCTTTTCAGGCCAGGAGGTCATCAGATTACCATCAGATTTTAAAATTCCATTTCTCACTTAGTAATATTATTTTGACAAGAGTGAATTACCTTTTCTTTTTTTGAGGTGGGTTTTTTTTTCATTTTCCCTTCCATGCCATTACTTACTACTACATTATCAGTCTGGAAAGTGAAATCTGTGAGACTGCACTCTATCTGAATCAGGAAAGGCGCCTGCAAAGTGTACACATGAAATCACAGAATCACAGAATCCAGCGTTAGTTTTTCCTGCAATGAATTTGAAGCAGCCCTTTCTCTTGTCCTTGGCCTCCCTTGCAAGGCTGAATTCCAAGGAGGCCTTAGTTTTCCTAGTTGTCTCCCTACATCCTCTGACAACAGTCTTATACTCATCCCAGGTAGCCAGGCTCTCCTTCCATGATCTGTAGACCCTCTTCTTCCACTTGAGTTTGCTCAGCAGTTCCCTACTTAACCATGCGGGGTCCTGGCTCCCTTTCTCAATTTCCTGCTCATTAGAATGTTCTGATGTTAGCTTGGAAGAAGAGGTCCTTGACTATTAACCAACTATCTTGTTGGTTAGTACCCTGTCGCATGAGATTTTCCCTAGCAATTACTTGAAAAGGCAAATTTGTCCCTGCTGAAGTCCAAGGTTGTGATCCTGCTTCATATCCTGTTCCTACCACACAAGATCCTGATCTCATGATCGCCACAGCCAAGGCTGCCCTCAACCTTCACCACTTCAACTAGACCCTCCTTGTTAGTGAGTGTCACATCCAGCACCGCTCCTCTTGCAGTTGGCTCATCCACCATTTGCATCAAGAAGTTATCATCAGTATGCTGGAGGAACCTCCTCGACTGTGAATAGCTAGTTGAGTAGGTCTTCCAGCAAATATCTGGGTAGTTAAATGTGAATGTTTATAGTGTAGTTATGTGATAATAATTTTTTGTCTAAATCAGGATCTTCATTAAGTGACATTAAACATTTACCTTTGGAAAATGTAATGCACAAACGTAAAAAAGCAGCAGCCCACATGTTTTTCTCCACCACACTCATCAGCAGAGTACAGGCAAAATGTTACCAAACCAGCAATGATTTCTCTAGGAATAATCACAGAAGGAAGAGATTAGCTTTCTAAAGAGGTTGGGCAAAGCAGTCTATGTACATAACTCTGAAGACATAATTTTAAAAATAAAGTTGGAAAAATGGAGAGATGTTCTGTATTAAAGGATTTCTAACATTGTTTATGAGGGTCTTAATCTCTGATGAATGGATTTGATATAAAATATGTTATTAAAATATTTATATGAGCCTATTAATGAAGCCTGTCTTTAACTGTACATTTATTTCTTCTGAAGTATATCTTCCTGATTTTTTGTGGGACCTGTATTTTATAAATGCTAGGTCATAGTTTCTGGTATTCTCGGAAAAGTCTTTACCTTCTGTGACACTGTTCAAAAGTGCTTAACACTCAGCTAGAAGAGTGTTCATATTGAACTGGAGATTATGAATAATTCATACAGTACCATTTTTTTCTTGGCATTGGATGATAATTTAGACTAGGGTGCAATTAATGATTTCTAATATACTGACGCTTAAAGTGATAATTTGTACTTCTACAAAAACATGTCTTAGTAGTTAATTCAAAGCAGTCAGTACTCTTTATCATTCTTATGGTATATGAAATTGTACTGCATGCATATATGGTTTCCCTAGATACTAGCTAGCATTGAAATATAAAATGAATAAATTCTTAATATCACACCAGAAGGTTTTGACAACCTTGGCATTTTTACCTTGGCTTTAGGAGGTCTTCCAGACTTGGTGATTTCATTTTATGTCTGAGTATACTGCCTCTTCCTTTTTGCATAATGATTTCATGTATGTCACACACAGTCTAAAATCAAGGCCCAAGACTGAACTGAAGGAGACCCATTATGAAATACTAGTTATAATCCTATTTAAGACAATTGATCTTTGCTACTCTTTTTAAATGACTCAAGATTTCAATCCTTTGTCCTGTCCCAGATTTTTACATAGATTTTGTACATAACCTTGGGAAAGCAACTTCAGGTCAGTCTTTCTGACCTGGACAAGTAGGTATGTGGTTATTGTACATATTTCTCTTGAGTAAAATTGTTAAATTTCCTTATACCCTGCAAAGTGTGAGACTGTGTGTTTAACATTCATTGACATCAGACTGAACTGGGGTATCAGAAGTGGTTAGTCCAAGATACAGTGGTTCCTCTTTGGGAAGTAAGAAATCCTGTAGCAAGGGCAAAAGTTAAGGCAAGCTTACATAGGCTGTTGTGAGATTGCATTTGCATCTGCAGTTTGGTTGTCCCTGACACAAAGGCAACCATTACCCACTGTATGTGGGCGTGGGGGAGAAGTACTTTGAGTGGTAACTGCTTCAGATGGTCTAAACTGGTTTTACGATAATGGATGTATGGCAACCCTACTGTGTTATGGTAACTAGATGATGTCGCCAATTTTACTGATGCAAAATTGTAGGTCTGGATGATCAGATTTTTTTAACTTTTTTTTTTTTTCCAGGATACTCAGAACAGGCTTAGCAGTGGACATCTGGAAATACCAGATTAAAGTTCTTGTAGAAATCTTATCATCAGCAAGTTCAGACAACCTTGAGGTTCAATGACAGATTTACTTTGCTTCCACAATTTTAAACCCATTTCAGTTATCTGATTTTCATGTTGCTGCTAATGAATCCCACTGGAAGACTTAAGAAGTGTGTCCTAAAATACACTTCATTATTATTCTCTGAAGCTTTCTATTCTGGGAGGTCACAGTGGACAGCAAATATTCTTGAAGAACAAGGCCTGTTATATTTCATAGGTCAGACAATCAAATTGGTTTAGAGACTGTCACTGATGCTCATTTTTTCTTTCTGAAGACTAATTTATCTTCTAGAAGTCAAGCCTTTTTTGAGCTAGAGTCAATCCATTAGTGATTATCACCAAAATGATGATGAGCTAGTTTAGGTCTGCTGTCTCCTTGTTTTGCAAATTATGATGACTTCATGACAGTAAGTCTGATGATTTAGGACTGGAACTGAGTAAGCGGTTTCCAAAATAATTTATTTTCAAATTAGCTTACACTATTTTAAACTATAGAGTCTCAAATTAATTTATTTTTTTGTGACAAATTCTGCATTTTTTGTTCTACCCTCAAGCAAAATACTGAAATGCCAAACTTTTTCTTACTTCTCCCATTGCATGGAAAATATATTTAATTAGAATATAATTAGAATATAATAATTTGATCTGGAACAGAGTCTAAAAAGAAAAAAAAAACCTTAGAAACCTTAGAAACCTTAGACAATAAATGAAAATAAAAGTTGTTATGTTGTCAAGCATAATTTTTAGCACTATTCTTTTTATAGCAATGATTCCTTTAAAAAAAAAAAAGTTTAAATCCTGTAGAGAAAATAAACACATTATTCCAGCATGGAAATACGTTTGATTAGATTTTGCATTATTCATTAGTGACTTTTATTCCATGAATTTTGAGACATTTCTTACCCTGCCTTACTGTTCAGAATAGCAACAAACTTAAACCGTCATATGTAGATTTTTTTTTTTCTGTTTTAGTCAGACAAACATAGGGCTGACTGGGAAACAACAAAATTAACCTTAAAAGATGTGCATTTAGTGTCCTTACTTTTTATCTAAGGTGCATTTTGGGTTTTTGTCAATCTGCACCCTCATTAAAATCTGAGTTTTGAAAAGATTGCCAGGTTAGGCCTGCAAGAGTCAGTTTTCAGCACCTAAAGTGTAAGTACTCATCTCCTGAACCTCCTAGCTCTAGAAATTTGATGAATGTGCCTAATTTAGCACTGTATTTACTCTAAGACCCCTCTTTTGTCACAGTAGAGAGACAGGTAGCTCTGACTGATTTAGAACTTATTTGGATTATTTTTCTCCACTGGCTACAGAAGAAGATGCTATTACTTCAAGTAAAAAATCATAGTGCTGCACATAGCATTTATGTGCACTTTACAGCTAATACACTGATATCCACTTGTGCTATAGACAAATACTTTTAAATTTGTATAAGTACAGAGAAAGACAACCTGGATGATCCAGAAGACTGGATGTCTGAATGAGAGGTATCGTTTTAAGTGGACTAAAATAATTTAGTTCATATAGATTAACAAAAAAAAAAAAAAAAGAAAAGATGAAGTATATTTTCTGTCTATAGATGTTTTTGGAATGCAAAAGAGGTAAACACTTCAAATAAGATCAACTTTGACTGAAAAACATAAGAAAAAATGAACTATACATGAGATATACTTAAATAGGAAATTACAAAAAGCTTTTTAACTGCTGGAGTACTGTGACCTTTATGACTTTCCTGTATTTTTACTGCCTTTCAGAGGAGAAATATATGGCGATATTCATGTAACTGTATTCTAAGTCCATATGCATGACTGTGGCAACAATTTCAGTTCTATCTGCCCTATAGTCAGAAAACCTACAACTTAGTGTTTTACTGCATATTTAACAAAACAAATAAATTTTTTTTTTGACTGGCAAATCGAGTTGTGATTTAAAATGTAGACATTAGGCTATATATGTGTATCTTTTATTAAAGGAATTTAACATTTTATGTATTATTGTGGCAGTTTAGGCTAGGTGCAGAATATTTACCTTTTTTTAATGTCAGAAAACAGAATACTGTCTACATGTGTGTATGTATACACACATATAGATAATTAGAATTATTTTGTACATAACCGTTCAACCTTCCTGATTTTAGTTTCCATAATTTTAGACTGTGCTAGCAGCACAGTAAAAAATTATCATTGTTTTGTTCCCTGTTAAAATTTCTCTTATGCTGTCTAGCAAACTATACCAGTACAGGTTGTACAACAGGAGGGAAAATTTACTATTGGAGAGCAGAAGACACTTCAGAGGGAAAATCCAGATTAACCTGAAAGAAATTCTGAAGGACAACTACTTTCTTCATGAATCAGCAAGAATTTGTAATCTCTGAGAGACCAAAAGCAGGTGGATGTTTATAATGTTTGTTGTCAATATAACAGCCAAAGTGAAGGGAGAAAATGGATTCTGACAGAAGCAACCAAAAATTATTTGAAAAAATAAATCAGTGAAGTCAGTAGTCAGAGTTTTTGATGAATTTGTTGATATTATGTGTCTACAGTGACTTGCTAGATCTTTGAACAGATTTATAAGCTTCAGTTTTGGCCCAACTCAGTTTGTTCCAATTTAACTATTAAGAAGTTACAGTGTTAAAGCCTTTTAAGTGCAGAAAGGAAATGACTTGTGGGGATTCATATTAATACATTTTGACCTAGTTTAGCAATAAAAATAAAAGGTCATGTTTGGATTCATTTTACTGAGTAACACCAAGCTGAACTAAGTTGACTTACACAAGTGTAGAAAGAAGATAGCTGTTTGTTTTAACGACATATTCATACAGCATGATTCTGCAGGTCAGAAATTCAGTGAGGGGTAAACTTTGAAATCTGTGAGGTTTTGAACACGTTATCTTCATTTACTTTAATAGGACTGGATCAATGACAACTCAATAGACATCCTTCAGACAGTGATAAGATGTGGACTTCATAGAGAATTTCTAAAATCCTTTGTAACATAACTACTTCTTATATTTTAGCTGAAAGTCAAAGAGCATGAGTAAAATTGCGCAGCGGATATCATGAAGAACATTTCATGTGCTGTTGAGCTTCTTTTATTCCAAAGTCTAACAGAAAGTACAAGAAAGGATAAACAGCATTATAGATAAAGTCTGTTTGTAAGGCATACTCTGTGTCTACTGCAGAGAATATTTTGAGTTACTCTGTACATTTAAAATTATACAATTTTTTAATTACTGTTTTTAATCCAGCAAAGGTCTCAAAAAAAAAACCAAAAAAACCAAACCAAAACAAACACACAAAAACCTCTTGGTACCCACCTAGGAGGCCATTCTTGCTGTCCTGGCAAGAATATGTCAAAGTATAGTTTTTGTCAAACTAGAGGGAAAAAAATCATAAGCACAAATACAGCAAAACTCCTTGAAGACACGCCTTAGAAAAGTTTAGATTTACAGTGAGAAAAGAAAATGATGCACTCATGGCTGCTCATGGAGTAGTCAGGCACCAGAACAGAATGCCCAGAGAGGTGGTGGAGTCACTGGCTCTGGAGGTGTTCAAAAAAACCTGTAGACATGTCACTTTGGGATCCGGTTTAATGGCCATGGTGGTGTTAGTTCTATGGTTGGAATCAATGATCTTAGAGGTCTTTTCCAACCAAAATGATTCTATGAATATAGCTAGTGAATAAAACCCGCCTAAAACTAACTCTAATGCAACAACACAAGAAGTAAATTGTAAAAATCTATTGCTTTGCTCTAAGGAGAATATGCCAACATCTCCATGACATATATAAAGTACAGAAGCTGTCAGTTTAAGTATCCCAGATGATTTCAACTATTGGTATAAAGCAAAGTGACAGAAAACTCTCCAAGATATGTAGGATTCAAATGTTAAAGTATTTTCTGGACAAAATACAGTAACCTGGAAAGGAAAAAAAAGGCAGATACAGAAAAATTGGCAGTACTGGTCCAATGTCTCTTTGCATGTAAAGCAATGCTAATAGCAGAGCAAGTGCTTTTTGGTGGGTTTTCCTTTTCTTTTTTTCTTTTTTTTTTTTTTTGTGAATATACTTTCTGTGTTGTTTTCAAATGCAGATTTAACTTCAGTTGTATACATCTGCACGTGGTCCACAAGTGACTTTGGCACAATTTTGTAAACAACCCCTCCTACCCATATATGCATCAAGACCATATTCTGATAACAACTGATTCAAAACTGAAAGTACTTCAAATAATAAGACAAATTGAGAAGAATTACTTTAACACACTTCTGAAAAGATACTTTCTTACTGCTATGTATTTAGATATATGCCTGCTTTTCCTTTCTATGACAAAAGCCAGGTATATTTATTATATCCATACAAATCTCATGTCTGCTGCATTTGTATTACTTTCAACATTCTCATGCTGTAATGAATGGCCAGATACACAGAAAACTCTGATGTGCAAATATTTAGATAACAGTGTGCTCATTCATCTCTTTGAAAATCTATAACATATGTCACATTTATACAGCAATACAATTTAAATCCCACAAAACTATGTGTTTAAAAATATCAAGCAAAGAGAAGGCAAATACATATTATACAGGACTTTGCACATTCTAAATATTATTATTACTTAATGTTGGTTAGCTGCAAACATTTTTTAAAATAAATATTAAAAAGTCCACCTTGGTGTCTGCTTTGCTGCAGCCACACCTTTACACAGCTTCAGTGTAGAAAAAATAAATCAAATTAGCTGTTCTTTTGGTGGTCCAACACTGGTATCAGCTAGTACACTAGAAAGAGGTGTTGCAGAGTTTCTGAAAATCCTTCAAATTATTTCAACTTTTCCCCTTGTTTATATGCTAAAAGGTCTTAATTTTTTCCATATCATTCTTCATTAATACGTGCCTAATTAACGATCTTATGAACAAATGTCTTAATTTTTCACACGAGAAACTTAAAGTAAAAATCTCTCATCAAGTCTCACATCTTATTAGCAGGAAAAGTAAATAAAAAATTCCTACAGCTGTCTTGATTTCAGTTCTTCTAGCCCAGCTAAAAGGCATATTTTTTTCTCTTTTGCAAATACATTGGTGAATGGCAAATTATAACTGAAATGAAATGCTAGACCTCTTCTAATCTTCATACCTTGATTTACCTACTTCAGAAGAAATTCAGGTTTAAGCATTGTTTTAAAGCGTGTTTAAATTTACTCATCTGTTAATCACCTAATTAATGAGTCCTGGTTGTGTTATCTCTGCTCACTCTGCTCAATGACTAAAGGTCATTGAAATGCTTCTTTCCTCAAAACAACGTTTTCTCCATACAGTAATGCATGTCAATTCTTAGTTATGTAGCTTTTCAATCCGTTAATTAAATTAATGAGACTTCATTGCTTTCACCCATGCACACTTAATTAAAAATGCTGAGAGGAAGTGGGGCACAAAGAAATAACATATGGAATTATCTGTGTTGTGCTCAAGAGAAATATTTAATAACAGCTGAAACTAATTTATTGTTAATAAGAGCTAGTCACCCTCTCAAAATGCACATGATAATGTGAATAATCTGTGAATATTCTAACTTAAAAATTTGTTGACTATTCTCTACATCAACCTTGATGGTTAATTATTTACACATTTCAGTAGCAACTAGGTGGAATATTCAAATGCCACAACTACTCATGGGTTTTGGGCAGCTAAAACTCAGTGCAGAATGAGTTAAGCACGTATTATTGACATATATGCCTGATGTCAATTGAAGAAAAAATTTACTCAACGTGTGATATACTTTGTTTCTTCCTACACCTTTTTCTGAGACTGTCGATGTAGCCTAAACAAAATACTAAATCTTAGAGTCCAAAGGAAAGAGATGAAACAAAGAAATACACCATTCCTTCTGTTATGCAAACAATAAACAAGTAAAGGTATCTGGAATAAAAAAAAAATGGTGGCAGGAGATTTTGCAAATGTGAAATGAATGACTTCTCTTAAATCAATGGCTTATTCCCCTGTGATTTCCTGAGTCTTAAGAGAAATCAAAGCTCTGCACAAGCACTACTCTAGTCTGTAATATGGACACAATTCCACCCTGAATAAGTCCTGTTTGGAACCAAGAGTCTGGCACTGAAGCCCTGCCTAAGGTATCCTTCAATGAACGTGGCTCACAGCAGCAGGAGGAAACAGCAGTGGCACAGACCTGAAAGTGCATAGCCATAGGAATAAGGACAGAAAAAGAAAATCTACAAATGGCAAGACTACCTTGCCAGTGTTTTTCTGCATGCAAATGCAGCTAAAGAAATGTTCAGATTTGACTCACAAGAAAATGTCTTAATTCTTGTGATCTTGGATCTGTGTAATGGAGCTATAAGTCCTTTCTTTCAAGGACAACACAATCAGTCATTTGTCAGTTGTCCTGATCCACACAGAATCATTTGACTGCTTCTTGGTAGGATTTCCCAGGTTTTCCCTTTAGGAACTAAATTAATGTTCTGCAGATGGATTTTAGTGGCTGAATTCCAAGCTCTTTGTATTCATTGGCAATCCATTATATCAGAATATATCCAGAATGACTTCATTCACCAACAAGGCGAGTTTTCACTGAATGCTTTAAATACTCAATGTTGTATTACATTTTTAGTAATAAGAAAAAGGTGCACAAAATTCACACAAAATTCACACAAAATAAATATATTAATGCATGGAACTGGAAAGACATTTTAATTAAAAAAAATTCCATATGAAGGCAAATACTAACAGTTATAATTATTAATAACCAATGCAATTGGTTCTGGATATATTTTGAAATGTTTCTTTTTCCCTCAGTCTTCTTTTTTTTTTTTTTTGGTTGTTTGTTTTTTTTTATTTTTTTATTACAAAAAGAAAAGTTAATATTAATAACAATTTTTAAACCTGCCTGATAGAACACTTCTACTTTTAGTTTCTCCGCAAGTGGGAAATACCTAAATCTTGCTTGTTATTTTTCATATAATTAAAGTTAATAGAAGTTGTGACAAAGAAAGATGTTTATTTTCACAGCCAGAATTGTATTTTTCTCTATATCATATTTAGTTTTTCTTATTAAAATTTAACATATTTTGAATGAATCACGAAATCACAAAAACATTGAAGTTGGAAAAGACCCCCAGGATCACCAAGTCCAACCAATGACCCTACTCTTCAAAGTTCACCCCTAAATCATATCCCCAGGCACCACAGCCAAATGACCTTTAAACACATCCAGGGTTGGTGATTCGACCACCTCCCTGGGCAGCACATTCTAATGTCTAACCACTGTTTCTGTGAAAAATTTTTTCCTAATGTCCAGTGTAAACCTACCCAGTCACAGCTAGAGGCTGTTCCCTCTTGTTCTGTCACTAATTACCTGTGAGAAGAGACCAGCACCACCCTCTCGACAACGTCCTGCCAGGTAGTTGTAGAGAGCAATGAGGTCTCCCCTCAGCCTCCTCTTTGCCAAACTAAACAGCCCCAGCTCCATGAGGAGAATCCTGAAGACTATGTTATTACTTAATCCTAGGTGTTTTAAAATTAAAACTAAGCCATAATTTTTTTTTTTATATATTATTGCAAGAAGATCTTTCTCCTTGCCAACACTTTGCTTATCAGACTGGATGAGGCACTTGGTGCCATGGTCTAGTTGATTGCTTAGGGCTGGGTGATAAGTTGGACTGGATGATCTTGGAGATCTCTTCCAACCTGGTTGATTCTATGATTCTATGACTCTATGATTCTGGCTTTTCATAGTGTGTTCTTTTGCCACCCAGAGAGATTAGCTTTCTTCTGCTTTAATTCTCTGAAATAACAACAAGGACTGGAGAGCATAAGCTACTGAAACGGAGAGTAAAAAATGCACAAACAAGTACATGATGAAAGAAACAACTGCAGCACCACTTTCAATTATCTGAAACTGCTCTAGAACTGTACTTCCAGTGGTTTCAAACACCTATATTATACATAAATTACATCCACTTCTAACTGGTATCTGGAGAAGCTGGACACATTAAGCCATTTTATTTATTTGTCCTATATTCATTTTTTAAACAAGTCATGGTTCTTCTTGAAGTATCTTTTTACTTCTTTTATCATTGCTCCCATTAGAAATGTTCACAAAGTAGGGAATTTCCTCTGCAGAAACATACCATTATTCACCTGATTAAAAAAATAAGAGACTGAGAACACTAAAATTGTCTTTGCTCTCAATCATTTTGGATCCAAGAGAGGATCAAATGATGCCTACAACACTGCTGATTTTTAAAGATCTGATCGTTTTTCTGGCACAAAGGATTTTTACAGCTTCTCTTTTCAAACATCTGTTTTGAAATAATATTTATTACTTAACACAAAAGAAAATTAGTGAGAGTCCACAAAGAAAACTTTTAATAAAATGGCACCATCTGCTTTGGAGACCTGGGACAGTTGTTTTAGGAAAGAACTCAGGCTGCACTGTGAAAACCCTGAATAATCTTTCTGGCAAATACACACAGTGAACGTTCACACTATGCAATATATGGGTAAGACAGCAGCCATTTCCAGCAAACACCTTGAGCAAATCAATTGGACAGTACCAGAATTACCTCCTGCTTTACCATGGAAGCAAGCCAGGATCCTGCTACTTGGCCACCTCCCTTTCCTCCCATGTAAAACATGCACACACACTTGCTGTCACCTGGACTTCCACTAGCATAATATATTTGCCATGTAAACTGGAATATTCCACCCATATTCTAGTCTCTTGAAATGCTGTCTCTTATGTGACTGGAAAGAAATGTACTCTCATGCAGTATACAGTTAAAAACAAAAAAAAAAGGAAGGCAAAGAAAGAGGCTCTAATATTTCTCTGGCAGAGACAAAATACAGTGAGCTATATGAAATACGAAGACAGAGGGATTAAATAACAAAGTTTTCCCTTCTCTATTAGTACTTATTGGAGCTATGAGAAATGTCTATTCAGATGTCTGTGTGAGAGTAAGCAAAAGCATTTTAAGCTAGTTTTCATCATCTGCTTGAATGTAAGAGTTTGATCTACACAGTACCCGAGGACCTGCCTGTCCTGACTAGTTCAGATCACTGAAAAGATATCTCAGATGCTTTATCAGTTATTTAAGAAGCATAATAAATGTGTCTGAGGAGGATAAAAAATGAAGAGTAGCAATGTTTAGCGCTAATTTACAGGTAGTAAAACCTGTGCTCCAGGTTGGTCTCGTTTTAAGGAGGTTCAAGCCACCCTGCACTTTGATATGAAAAAATTTCAGTCAAGATGAAGTTTCAAGTGAGGTGGTTCTTAAGCCTTCCACTAAATCTGAATGATTACACAAAAATAAATGCTATATGCACAAATTCAGGGATACAATAAATAAGTATGGATTTGCTTGTTTTCTAGTTTATGCTTTGAAAAAATTGGTTTGTTTGGTCACAAGTCCACACAATTAAACAGTACTTACAGCACAGAATAGCATGTAAAAATAGCAATGTGTTGCAAGGACAAATCTAAAACTAATGATATCAAGTAATACGTTTTTCTAATTTGCTTTCTGAGATTTTCAGCAAGACATACCCAAAAGGATTCAGATTCTGTGACTGTAGTATCTCAGATATTCTCAGTGTTCAGATCACAAGATATTTCAGTATAGATAGATAAACTGATAATTTTGATGTTCTAGGTATATAAACACATGATTTCTTGTTCTTTTTCCCAGTGCTGGCCTTAGACCGAGACATTTATGTAGTTATTCACTTGAGTTTTACAAAGAGCTCTGCAGACTTCAATCTATTCAGGTGTTAATTTTGTATTTAAAAGGTAATTATGATACTCCTCATCTCAGGTGCATTAGTTTCTCTTAGCTGAGGATCATAAAAAAAGGGACACTGTGGAACAGAAGGATTTTAATTTTTAAATTAAAAACTTAGCAAGTCACCTTTAATAGATTTATCTATGCACAGGGATTTCTACGTATTCAGTAAAGACTTAAAAACAGAGATAGCAATTAAGAATTGTCCTGTGGGATATTATTATATGCAGCCTTCCTTCCCCTCTGTAGAACACTAACTGTTGCTTATTAGATGTCAAACACCCTAAGCACAGCTGTCAATAGACATGAAAGGAGTAAAAATAATTGTAAGGTATGCAAGGTTCTGTGCAGGACTGGATCCTAGATGCAATAAATAACCTTCACAGAATCAACCAGGTTGGAAAAGACCTCAAAGATCATCAAGTCCAACCTATTACCTAAAACCTAACACCTCCTGACAACTAAACCATCCATCCAAGTGCCACATCCAATCTTTTTTTGAACACCTCCAGGGAGGGTGAGTCCACCCCCTCCCTGAGCAGCACATTCCTCTGGCCAATTACTCTTTCTGTGAAGAACTTTCTCCTCAGCTCCAGCCTAAACTTCTCCTGGTGCCACTTGAAACTGTGTCCTCTCGTTCTGTGACTGGTTGCCTGGGAGAAGAGACCAACCCCTATCTGTCTACAACCTCCTTTCAGGTAGTTGTAGAGGGCAAAAAGGTCTCCCCTGAGTCTCCTCTTCTCCAGGCTAAACAACCCCAGCTCCCTCAACCTCTCCTCATAGGGCTTGTGCTTGAGACCTCTCACCAGCCTCGTTGCCCTTCTCTGGATACATTCAAGTATCTCAATGTCCTTCTTAAATCGAGGAGCCCAGAACTGGACACAGCACTCAAGGTGTGGTCTAACCAGTGTTGAGTACAGGGGCAGAATGACTTCCCCACTCCTGCTTGGCCACACTATTTCCGATGCAGGCCAAAATGCCATTGACCTTCTTGGCCACCTGGGCAAAAAACCTTCTTGGATTTAAAATTATACATGACATCATACAAAGAAATCAAAGATTAAAATAACCTTGGTATTCTTCTGCATGTGGACAAATGACAAAAATGACAGTAGAACCATGGAATTCAGTCCTGGAACACCTTGTAACCAAGAAGCTGGCTAGAAGGAGAGAACTGATAAAAAATTTAATTGATCAAGATAGCTCAAAACACCTTTTTTTTTCCTCTCTTCTTAAAATATATCTGGATGAGTGCAAAGTGTTAAACAAGATATCTAAGACAGAGGGTAGGAATTATGTATCGTGTTGGAACAGATGACCAGCTTCTTAATTAAGGCTCTGTGAGGCACAATCTGCCTGAGTAAATGACAGAACAAAACTTTACTTATATTGTACCCTTAGCTTTTCTAATCAGTTCTTCAATTTGCCCTTTGTAAGCATTCAGCATATTACATCAGAGAGGGAAAGCCAACCAATGACTTTTGCAATGATGATGATTTCAGGAAGCATAAGTGAGGACATGCAGCAAAGCATTAGTGTAATGCCGGTGCTCTTAGGCTGTGAATTACTCTGACCTTTATGAAAATTGCCATGGCCAAGATTTCAGTCTTGTAATTGTAGGAGCAGATGAAGAATTGACCCTTAAGAAAAAATTCATAATTCCTTTAATCACTAGTCTTCAACATAAAGGGTGTTCCCTAGACTTAAGAAGGAAAAAAAAAAAAAAAAAAACACTTAAAATTGAAATGCAGGTTTATTATTAAAATGATAATGAACTCAGAATGAGGACTATCACAGGTATTCAAAACGTTTTCACAATATTTTTTCCTTGATTTCCTTATTTTAGGAGTGTCATTATTAATTTAAATGCTTGCTTTGTATGATTTATGTTTCTGTAGCAATATGTTTCTTGTGTTGATTACCTCAGTATCTTTCCTTAAAGAGCCTTACACAAATGACAACCTTCCTTCACTTTATTTTTTTTCCTGTCATTAGAGCCAGGATGCTTGTACTCAGAAAGGCACCTCAAGTAATTCTGAACAGTAAATAGATGTACAGGGTGTTAATAAAGGTCTATAATAAAATAGATAAAAGGGATTTTGAAAAGGACTTTAGTTCAATTACTGTGTTAGGTACTTCAATCCTCATTCTGCATTTGCTATAAATAAATCAAGAACAAATTAACCGAGTCAAATGATGAACTGTATTCATTATTTTAGACTACAATAACTCCCAAACTTCTATAGGGATTCACCTAGATAAGTCATATCCAACTGAAGCCATTTCTAAGATCTTTAGAGCAACACAAAAGAGAAACACACTTTTCCACATGGAATATTCTGTTTCTTCGTGTATTGCATGGAGAACAGAAAAGCTTAGTTTTGCTCTTTTCTCTTTACTTATTTTTTTCCTTCAAATTTCAATCTTCTGTACATTAAATACAAATGGGAACAGGTGGGAGTTGGGTAGCTGCTGGTTTTAGTTTTCTGTTTTATGCAGGTCTTTCCCCCTGTATTTCACTGTTCTGCTTCTGCAAGTAGGCTAAGGTAAGGTAATCATGCATTGTATTATTATATTAATTAGATTATTAGCTAAGGTGATTATGGGATCATATGTTATAGTGAACTCTTAAATCTTTATCTCAACCCTGAGTTGTGTTACTTTTCCCCTCTCTTTTGTGTTGGGGAAGCAGGCAGGTTAGCCCTTGGGCTAAACCCTCATAATGACCTTCAGTACTTAGCTAAAGGATTTCTATTTGGAATTTAGAGCTGTTTTAGAGTACTCTTGTGGTCACTGAGAGAGATATGTATCTCCAGAACATGATTCTGAGTGTTTTTGCAAAACTGCATTTTTCTGTAGAGATATTGATATAATATCAGTCCTGTAGGTGAAATGAGTTCATGTGAAAATGTTTAAATCTTCAAAATTACTTAGCTTCCACACCCCTATAATTTGAGCTGGTGAATTCCACCAGCTCTTATTGTGCAAAACTGTGCCACACTACCTGCAAAGGGAAGGCAGGCAGTTTCTTAGCCCTTCCTTGAAGACCAATGAGTGCAAAAACTTCTCCAAGATTTCTGAACACCAATGATGTGGCCTGAGCAGTAGCTCCAACTTTGGTCAGTGGCCAAGACTTTTAATGTTTTGAATAATAGACTGATGAGCATATGCAATCAGTGCACTGCATCCAGAACATGTACAGCATATATTCTGGCCACCTCAGAAGTTCACAGACAATTGCTCAAGCGCATCACAATATATAAGGCTAACTGTACGTGCCTTGTACCTCACATACTCCCAGCTTTCCCGAAATCAGCGTTCACAGAAATGGAAAAGATGCATTTCTCATAATGTGATACAGTTACACCCATGTTAAAGGCCCCTCTCTTCAATTAGATTGGACCTTCGCAGCCATTGTCTCACCACCATGAAAAAGGGTCATACAGCAAAGACTGTCAATATAACCTAAAATGCACCTTCTCTGTAGTTCACACATCTAACAAGTTTCTGTGCTTCTTCTACATTGAATATTTCCTCCTTTGGAATCTTCTGTATCTTTCTCAATATCTTCATAGATTCTTTCTGAAAGTGTGTACTCCAGAGAGCTGAAGTAACGTGGATTGCCATGGGCTGACATCTTGCTTTTCAGAACAGGCTGCTAAGAATATCTGTCTTATTCTCAGCAGTACAATTGTCACCCAGACTCTAACTGCTGGGACACCTTCTTCAGTGGAGAGGTTGTGAACAGAGAGTGAGAATAAGACAATATATCATTAATATACCTTGAGGATTGTGTTGGTTTCTGGCTCTATTCAGAATGAGGCCTTTGAGTGTGATAAGAAATGATTTGTGTGAAAATTCATCTTCTTCCCTTAGAAAGATGCCTTGCTAAATTCACATCAAGACCAGTGTTATAAACATGCTGCATGCATATTTCTACTGCAAGGCATTTAAGGGACAGGTAAACGATCTCTTTAATGCAAGATGTGGATACCCACCGCATGCACTGCATTCAGTGTCCAGGTGTCAGTCACATACTCAGCTGATGAAAATTAATTTCTTAACAGTTACATGAAAACACTTTTAAACTAGTATATCAGGCATAGAAGACTTATTTCTCACCTCACACCTCTTCCTTCTTGTGCGACTGAATTTTTTTGTTTTGTTTAGGATTGACCTTTGCTGGTTGCTATTATTTTATAGAACAGCAAGGCTTTATCTACAAATCCTCTATAAGAAATAAACATAGTTTGTAAAATGGAATTATTTATAATTCCATGCTGCTGGCTTCTCAGGAGCTGTTTGTGATCCTTCTCCTGGAACATTGTTTCTAGAATGGCTGAAATGAAAGTCACATGAATGAGACTCTGCCCAACATGTTCACTCCTTCCTCTTTTTCAAAGGAAAAAAAATAAAAATAAAACTATGTAGGATTGCATTTACTCATGTGCTACTGATCCTCATTATCCTTGACTCTTCATAAACAGAAGCATACATTCATAGATTAGCTTAGTTTGGGAGAGACATTGAAAGATTACTTGGTCCAACTTTTCAAAGAAAAGGAGGTCTAGACGAGATTATTGACCATCCTATCCAATTGTGTCTTTATACGTCCCTTGATGGTGACTTCACCACATCCCTGAGGAAGTTGTTCCAGAGACTTTTGTCACTGTAAAAAAATTCCATATTATATCAGGATAAACCTATCTCTCTCCAGCTTGTATCAATTGCCCCTTGATATCTCCATATAGCTTCCTGTGAAAAGAAGCTTTGTAGCTACCCTTTACATACTGGAAAAACTGTGAACCTTCTCTTTAGGATGAAAAGACCTACCCAGTCTCTCTGTTTAGTTAGTATACCAAAATATGGGCTCTCGACTATCACTGACTTGCAGAGAGTACGACACCATTTGTTCTTCATGTCTTCAAAAAATCTCTTTACCTATTAAGCAGATCCATTAACATCTTGGGAAGTAGAGCATCTCAATTGGCTGATTTGTTCATGTGCAACCTTACCCCTACAGGGTTTTCATGGTGCTAATTATTCATATTACTTCTTTTCTGAAGAGAATTTTAAAATGAAAATAACATTAGTTATTTTTATATTGCCACTTATTTCATTGCATGCACTATTTCATCCTTTGAATAGATCTACTTTCTCCCCAGTAATTCATTTGCCACTGATGTATTTTTGTAAGACTGTCTCTTTCACATTGACCTCTATGGGTAGCCTAAACACATTTTGATATTTTACTGCCTTTATCTTATCCTCAACACCAATAATATGCATAATATTACCTGGAAATCCAGATAGCCTGATTACTATTACAAGTCAATGAATGCTTTCACCTTAGATAATAGTTTTTGCTGGGGAGTAAATTCAAAGATAAGTGTGTTAAGAATGCATAAATGATTTTGCTTGAAGCCTCAGCAGGTACTGAGTTGAAACCCATTAATCTTTTCATATACTTCTCAGCAAGAACAATTGTTACCTCACTACAACGAGTCTATAAAAATAAGTCCAGTGATGTTAAATATTTAAATTTAAAACAAGAAGACAAACAAAACTTTAGAGAGCATTAAGTGAATCTTAAGTATTTCTAGCCAGAGCTAAAATCAGTTCAATACATGTACACAGGAGCTTACCATTAATAGGAGATAATGTATATTAAACTATGAATACTATCTCATAAGATCTAAATTACAAAGGTGAGCATATGCTGGTTATAAACCTGATTTGTATGGATGCAATTTCATTGACATACAATAAATATGTATAAAACCAGAATAATTCAATGCTATGTTTATTTTATTATCAATGGATGTAGCTATCTGTGATGGTTTGAAATGGTCTTTTCAATTTTTCCTTGCAAAGTTCAAAACAGAGAAAGTGAAAGAGTGTAAATAAGTCACTATTGGGTGTAAGAAAGCAAAATACTGATTGTTCTAAACACTTCCATTGGATAGATAGAAATGTTTAAGAACTATTACCCAAAACAAAGTGGGGCACTCTGCACATTCTGCATTCTGCAGTCGGGGCAGTGTCTGGGCTGTCTGGCTGCTGTTTTCTTCTTCTCTTCTGGCTGAAGATAACACACACTGACCTTGGCAGCTAAGTTGACAACTTTCTGCTCTAACTAACTCTGCTTTCTGTCCAGGGGGGTCTGGGGGGAAGCTCCTGGGAGAGGGAGGCCCCTTTGGGAGGGTCCCCTTTGGGGGGAAGGGAGATCGGTTGTGCTTTTCTGTTGATTGTATATATTTGTAAATGTTGTGAATTTGTATATTTGTACATATTCATTGTAGATTGTAGACTCTGCTTGCAAATACAGCTTTCATCTGCTTCCAGACTGGGCTAGCCTGGTTATTGTCGGAGGGGGGTGGGGGGTGGGGGGTGGGGGTGTGTGGAATTTCAGCTCTCACTGACACATATTTTTTTATTTTTGGCACCCAACGTGGGGCTCGATTGCTTGTATGATTTATTTCTGCTCAGATTAGGAAGCAAAATTAAGCTGTTTTGGATTCTGAGTCATTCTATTTCCTCTGTTATCAGTGTGATTATCTACAGATCAACTGTTTCCTGCATGATAGACAAGATTGTGAGATATGTGGCATATAAATCATTTCTTTGGGTTAAGAACAAGTTGCTAAATATGGTTGATTTCTGTTGTGGTCTTATCGGGCTAGGGAGATATGGTAACTCAACTATAAATCTGCCAGTAGAAGCATTTGAGTTTGCTATTCCTCTTACAGAGAATTATGTGAATCAGTGGAATCCCAAAGTGATTTTTATGCTCATCTTGACTCTAGTTCTTGTTGTAATAATCATGTGGCTATTGGTAGCACTGTATCAAGAAAGACATAAGGCTACTTGCTGTTCCAACCTGTGTAGAAGTAAAAGGAAATATAGAAAAGCTCAGAGAGGTTCGGAATTGGTTTCTGATTCTGATTACGGTGACCAGGAAATCACAGTTCAGGTTTGTGAGAAAGATGCCGATAGCCTTGACTCAGAGCCAGCAGCAGTAGCTGTGGGACTTTTGCCAGAATCTGAGATAACAGACTCGGCTACACAGGCAGATTCGGCTACACAGACAGACTCAGCTACACAGACAGACTCGATTACACAGGCATACAGGGGTACACGGGCAGACATGGCTACACAAACAGACATAGTTACACAGAGAGAAATGGTTGTGCAGGCAGACATAGTTACACAGAGAGAAACGGCTGCACAGACAGACATAGCTGTGCAGGCAGACGCCATTAACGAGGCACAGTCTCCTCCTCCTCCCTCTGCTGCCCAGACGGACGCAGCAGTGGCTGCGGGATCTCAAAGCACACCTCCTGCCAACCCTGCACAGACCCCCTCTGCTCCTGCTAACCCTGCACAAAATTCCTCTCTCCTTCCAACTCTGCTGTGAATGTGAAAGCTCAACCAGTGAATTTGGTTGCCACTATCACCAGAAAGCGCAAAGGAGCTGCAGGAGGAGATGCAGATGCTGCAGGAGACGGTGCAGATGGAGACGAGGGTCCTTCGACTCAGGGTCCCTCTGTTAAGAAAGATCCTTCTGGTGAGGAAGAGAAGGTTAGCCTTAAAACTCTGGCAGACCTCTTGAGACCCCACATGGATGATGGAGATGTAGGTCAGGATGTAGACCCTAGTAGATTAGCAACTGCTGGTAGTGCCTCTGAACTCAAGGAAATTCAACGGAGGATTACAATAGGAATATGGAGACAGCGACCTCAGGATGATGATGATGATGATGATGATAATGATGACATACAGTCAGCTAATACACCCAGACAGGAAATTAGACATGTGAGGAAGGATTACATCAGAGGAGATAAGGAGCCAGTCCTGTCTTGGCTAGCCAGATGTTTTGATATGGGAGCCCCAGCATTGGTGGTAGGTGACAAGTCGGCCTCTCAGTTGGGGATGCTCTCAAAGGATACCGGCATAGACAGGCATCTAGGCAAGTGCATTGGTAAAATTTCTCTGTGGGTGCGCCTCCTACTGGCAGTCCTGCTGAGGTACTCCAGCAGAGATGATTTACCATGGAACCCTAAGCCTTGGACCACAATAGATGAGGGAATCAAGCATCTGAGAGAATCTGCTGTGAGAGAAATAATGTATGGAGATCATAAGACTCTGAATCCTGATGAAATTCCTGTTGGAACAGGCCTTGCCAAAAAGCTCATTAAGCTTGCTCCTCCTAATTATGCTACTATTCTGGCAAGCAGGATTGTGGCAAGAAATTATGGTGGAGTGCCTCCCACTGTTGGCCATTTCACTGACCAAATGAGGCAATTGGAGGATAGTCTTGCACGTACTTCTTTGCTTTCAGCCTTTGAAACTTTGTCTGGAAAGACTGAGAATTGCATGAAAGAGCTGAAGGAGGAGTTTAAAACCTCCATATCCAACTTGATGAAGGGGGATGATTCTGATTCCTCTTCCTCCAGATGGATACAAGTTTCAGCTGTTAGGAACAGACGTGCTCCAAGAAGGCCATTCCAAAACAGGTCAAACCAAAACAGACAGCAGAGGCAATCACGTGGCAGTATCTGGATAACTCTGCGTGATCAGTTTGGTGAGAACATGAACAGATGGGATGGTCAACCAACTTCTGATCTTTTCAAGAGGTTATGGGAGCTGCAGAGGGGCAGATTCCGAGGTAACAATTCCAGAAGGGTAGCTGTCACTTCCTCAGTTTCCCAGAACAACTCTGATAGCTCCAACAGTGATCCTAATTCTGGTGCTGGACGTTGTGCCAGCTGTACATGTGGAGGTAATCCCCACCATTAGGGGTGCCCTGCCTTCCGCCAGGGGGAGGTAAGGGATAATGGAGATAACAGAATCTATTGGGATGTGTACATCCAGTGGCCTGGCACTTCAAAATTTCAGAAGTACAGGGCCTTGGTTGACACAGGAGCTCAGTGCACCATCATACCATCAAATTATCAAGGGGGAGAATCTATAACTATTCAGGGAGTCACTGGTGGATCTCAAGAGTTGTTTAAGATAGAGGTTGACATAAGTTTAACTGGGAAGCAGTGGAAGAAACATACTATTGTAAGAGGTCCTCATGCACCTTGTATTTTGGGAATTGATTTTCTGAGAGAAGTGCATTTTAAAGACCCTAAGGGTTACAAATGGGCTTTTGGAATAGCAACTGTAGAAATTGATGGAGGAAAACTGAAGTTGTCTATTAGACCTGAGCTTTCAGATGAATCTGCAGTTGTGGGACAACATGAGATAGAGGATGTAAAGCTGCCGGTTGCTTCTCAAACCGTGCATTACAGACAATACAGAACCAACCATGACTCTTTGGTGCTCATTCAAAACCTGATTCATCAGCTGGAGAGTCAGAGGGTCATCAGCAAAACTCCTTCACCTTTCAACAGTCCAATCTGGCCTGTGACAAAGCAGAATGGAGAGTGGTGTCTGACAGTTGATTTCCGTGCCTTGAATGAAGTAACTCCGCTCATGAGTGCAGCTGTACCAGACATGATGGAACTCCAATATGAGCTGGAATCCAAGCAGGCCAAATGGTATGCTACCACAGACATTCCAAATGCTTTCTTCTCTATTCCCATAGCAGAGGAATGCAGGCTTCAGTTTGCTTTCACCTGGAGAGGCATTCAGTACACATTCAATTGTTTGCTCCAGTGGTGGATTCACAGTTCAACCATCTGCCATGCAGTGATCCATGATGCTTTGGAGAAAGGTGGAGCTCCAGAACACATTCAGTTCATCGATGACATCATCGTCTGGGGTGAGACTGCTGAAGAAGTCTTCGAGAAAGGTAACAAAATCCTTGACATTCTCTTGCAAGAGCTCGAATGGGAAATCTCAAAAGGCCTGGTTTGGTGGAGGTGATCACAAACTGGCCAGAAGGCACAACCTGTGCTAAACCTCCAGAGGAGAGAGTAACTCGTGCTGAGGAAGCTCCTCCTTACAGTGATCTGTCTGATGATGAAAAGAGATATGCTTTCTTCATAGACGGTTCCTGTTGTCTGCTTGAAAACAAGCAAAGGTGGAAATCTGCAGTGCGGAGTCCAACGCGAAGAGTTGCAGAAGCGAGATATGGAGAGGGAGAATCCAGTCAATTTGCAGAGGTAAAAGCTGTCCAGCTAGCTGTTAACATAGCGGAACGTGAGAGATGGCCAAAGCTTTATCTCTACACTGACTCGTGAATGGTAGCCAATGCCTTGTGGGGTTGGCTGAAAGACTGGAAAAAGACTGGCTGGCAGAGGAAAGGAAAGCCTATCTGGGCTGCAGATCTGTGGCAAGACATTGCTGCTCGCATTGAGAGAATCCCAGTGAAAGTGAGACACATCGATGCTCACATTCCTAAGAGCAAAGCTACTGAGGAACAACACCACAACCATCAGGCAGACCTAGCTGCAAGAGTTTCCCAAGTGGACACAAACTCTGATCCTGATCCTGATCTTGACTGGAAACACCGAGGTGAGCTGTTCTTAGCTCGGTGGGCCCATGACTCGTCAGGACATCAAGGCAGAGATGCAACCTACCGATGGGCTCGTGACAGATCCATTGACTTTTCCATGGATGCTATCACACAAATTATCCATGACTGTGACATTTGTGCTGCTATTAAGCAGGCAAAGCTGATTAAGCCCTTGTGGGACGGTGACCGATGGTCCAAGTACAAGTATGATGAAGGCTGGCAGATTGACTACATCACTCTACCTCGTTCTCGATCTGGTAAGCAATATGTGCAGACTATGGTAGAGGCGAGCACTGGATGGCTGGAAACTTATCCAGTTCCTCATGCAACTGCACGTAACACCATTCTTGGTCTGCAAAGACAAATCCTGTGGAGACACGGAACTCCAGAGAGGATTGAGTCAGACAACGGAACTCATTTCAAAAAGAATCTAAAGAATCTTGTAAAAAACTGGACCAAAGAGTACGGCATCGAGTGGATATTCCACATTCCCTACTATGCACCAGCTGCAGGGAAGATCGAACGCTACAACGGTTTGCTGAAAACCACTCTCAAAGCCATGGGGGGTGGATCTTTGAAAAACTGGGAGAAACATTTAGCACAAGCAACCTGGTTGGTGAATAGTAGAGGTTCAGTGAATCGAGCTGGACCTGCCCAATCAGATTTGTTGCGAAAGGAAGAAGGTGATAGAGTTCCTGTTATCAGAGAAAAGAATCTGTTAGGCAAAACTGTTTGGGTATTTTCTCCTTCAGGAGAGGCCAAACCTGTCCGAGGGGTGGTTTCTGCTGAAGGTCCTGGTCACACCTATTGCGTAATGCAAGAAAATGGTGAAATTCAGTGTATTCCACAAAGAAACCTAACTTTGGCTGAGAGAGGTTAAATTCAGAGTGTTGTGCAGATATAGCATCGCGCCCAAGAGGAGAGTCCATGAGATCTACGGTACACGAACCCTGAGAGCCCTGAGTCACCTGAGAGTTCCTGTTCCTTCCTTTGCTCCATCTGCGAGGAAACAAGCTGTTTGCTGTTTTTCCTGTGATTTGACTCTTTTGAATCATCTACATCTGAGATAGCCGGAATGGACTATGGTTTTTATTAACCTATTGTTGTAGATATTATTTTAGATTAGATAAATGATAGTACCAGCCAATGGAATTGTTTAGAAGGGGTAGACTGTGATGGTTTGAAACTGTCTTTTTAATTTTTCCTTGCAAAGTTCAAAACAGAGAAAGTGAAAGAGTGTAAATAAGTCACTATTGGGTGTAAGAAAGCAAAATACTGATTGTTCTAAACACTTCCATTGGATAGATAGAAATGTTTAAGAACTATTACCCAAAACAAAGTGGGGCACTCTGCACATTCTGCATTCTGCAGTGGGGGCAGCTGCTGGGCTGTCTGGCTGCTCTTTCTTCTTCTCTTCTGGCTGAAGATAACACACACTGACCTTGGCAGCTAAGTTGACAACTTTCTGCTCTAACTAACTCTGCTTTCTGTCCAGGAGGGGTCTGGGGGGAAGCTCCTGGGAGAGGGAGGCCCCTTTGGGAAGGGTCCCCTTTGGGGGGAAGCAAAGGGAGATTGGTTGTGCTTTTTCTGTTGATTGTACATATTTGTAAATGCTGTGAATTTTGTACGAATATGTTTGTACATATTCATTGCATTTCATTGTAGATTTTAGACTCTGCTTGTAAATACAGCTTTCATCTGCTTCCAGACTGGGCTAACCTGGTTATTGTCAGTGGGGAGGGGGGGATTTCAGCTCTCACTGACACACTATCTATGTAGCCACTAGTTCTGTTGCAGAAAACAGAAGAATGGAAAAAATCATACCCAGAAAGATGATTTAATATTGCAAAGCATAATGGCTACCTTATAAAGTCTCAAGACAGTCATTGCTGCACTTTTCATAAAATCTAAGTCCAGCACGGGTTGACAAAACGTGTTCCATGAAATATTGTTGGATAATTTGTTAGTTACTGTTGAAAAAATGAAGTTATATACTGTGGAATATCTGTGGATTTACAAACCTTAGTGAACACTTTCTTTAATTATGTCTGTAAAAATCAGCCTCTGTCAGTATTTCAAATTGGTACATAAATCTATCTACAGTAGGTGCATGGCAGTAGAGACACTGGAAAACATGCTCTGTAATTAAAGGTGGCCATTTACCCTTATCGCCTTGCAATACATAAAACTTCTGGAAAACAGGAAATTGAATCTTGTCTAATTTTGTCTCTTAATTGAACTTGCAATTAATAGCTATAGTATTGACATGAACAAGGAAGTCCAATTGCTTGGAGGATGATTTGTTTCAATTCAGAGATCACGGTTATTTCAACAACTATAAGGAGCTCAGTAGAGAGAGTACCGTGTTCCAAGGCAACAGGAGATCCTTCAAGAAAACCTCCATGCCTTTTTGATGAGAAAAGAGGTCAATTACATAAATTTATTTCTTAATGTTCATTATTTTTTCAATTATAGTAGGAAAGTCTACAACAAATAAAATGAGGACTAAGCACTAATAAAGTCAAACAACATTTTTAGATAAGATAAATTTGTACTTCAAGCCTTTTATCATCTCTGTGAATTCTTCCTCTACAGGAAAATAGAAGCTGAGTTCCAGTTCAATGAATTTTCTTCTATTATGTCTGGCTTGTCATTAAGCTCATATTAAAAGATTCAATACAGTATTATAAGGCTTTAGATCAGGTGTATATTAGAGAGTGAAAGAGTGCTTTTATCTCCTGGAGTTCTCTGTCTCTTATGATTTAAGGATGAATATATAGACTTTAGACTCTACATTTCTCTTCATACCTGGCATTTCTGAATGGCATATCTTCTGTTTAAGCCTTATGAAAGCCACACTGTAGGAGCTCTCTCTATTGCAGGAGTATGAAAACTGATCTTACATTTCAATGTAGATGAACTCTCCTAAAAGAGTGGGCAAGGAAAATAAGTTTATTTTATCTATTATGGCTATAGGGAAAGAGGAGAATCAAAACTGGCATGAATATTACTCATCCTACTCAGACTTCTGAAAGAACTGATTCCATAGTAAGACCTGCTGCAGAAACAAAAAAAAAAAAAAAATCTTTCATTAATTTCACAGAAATTCACTTAAACCATGGTTGAGAATCAATTTTAACTCAGATGTCTACAACTTAGATATCTGAATCAATTCGTCTAGGCTCATGGACTCCTTTATCTCAATGTAGGGAAAAGTGTCTCCCAAGGCAGTTCATTTCATCTTGAGATGTATGAAACATGTTAGATGCCTTAGATGCTTTGGAATTGACCTTTTCACTGGCTGTACAACCTTAGGGTGTCCAGTCTAGGCATCTAAAGTTAGGTGAAATGAATTGCAACATAAATTAACAGCTGCTGGAAATCTGTAAAATTTTATTCTTCAAAGCAAAATGGACTTACAGAAAAAAAAATACAAGAGATTGTACTAAAATTGTGTGGTTTGCTAGGTTTCCTCTTCTAACAATAAAGTTCTTGTTTTAGCAGTCTGGGAACATATGAATTTAATCAAATGGCATATTAAGTTAGAACAGATGAGTAATTTCTGAAACATATTCAGCAAATGTCACCATTTTATTACATGAATCATCTGTAACTTTAAAAGATATAAATTATCAGAAAGTGTTACCCAAATAATTTAGAATGTAATTCTGGCTCTGTCATTTGTGGGCATTTCAGCAAGTTTCTAAGTTATTTGGATGAATATAAATCCTGAGATCTGATGTGTTAACATATCTGAATATGAATTCAAAACTAACTTCTTGCTTGATTTATATGCAGTAGGTCATTGGCAGAAACATGTCTGCAAAAAACTTACTAGAATAGAGACATACAATTCAAAGCCTGCCTGTGAATTTCATTCAGTTAGCTGGACTGGACCTATTTTTCCCAACACATCTTGCAAGAGAGTAGCAAAAATAGAATTAAGTTATGGTTCAGAACAGATGCAGTGTAATGGGAAGAAACGGAGCCTGACTTGTAGTGCTTCAGAGTAAATACTGTCTGACCACTGCTCTTACACTCCCTTTTTGTCTCTATACCTTTTAAGTTCTTCACTGCATGCAACCCAGCTGCTGTCAAACCAGTGGTTACAACATCTTTCTGGGGGAACTCAGAACTCTTACTGAATCAATTCTCTTACCACGGTAGCTTGGTATGAGGAGAGACTCTCACTTGTGTCTCCACCAGACAAGCTGAAGCCTTGTCTTCAACTTCATGGGCCCCTTATATATGACTTTAGGTGTTGTGAAGACCCCATACCAGCCTCCAGACAGAAATTCTCTCATTCTTACTGTTTTATTTTACTTATTTTGGCCATACATCACTTTTTAGAGGTGCCTATTTCTCTTCATTAATAACGGCTTTGCATCCTTGTTACTCCACTAGATCCTCCTATTTCTGGGGCTATGATGCTTAACAAGTCACTTCAGCAATCACAGCCATATAACTATGTTGACAGTTTCAAGGCTGACTTTTTTTTTTTTTTTTGTAGTCCCATCACAGAATACTTTGCAGAGAAGCTACATTCTAAGAAAACCTTCAAAAATAAAAGGTGAGAGGCTGACATAAACCAGCAAGACATAAATAAGAGAGATTCAGTAACAAAAATTTGGATGCCCATGAGTTATAGCAAGACAAACCTCATCTGTGGCAGTCAATCAACATCAATTTTAGTGGAATATTTTGCGTATATTGGAGGTGAGACAAGGAGGCACATAGTTTTATTTTTTGACCAACATATCTTAAATCATTTTAAAGGTAAATTAAACTTTGAGACTAAAAGCTACTGAGGATTTTATGCTAATACATAATTATATATACCTAAGTAAGCAGAATTGAAACTATATTTATAAACCATGTGTTTAAATTTTATAAGTTTATTGATCATAAATATCAACTGGAAACAATTAATGCATCATAAAACCCCCCCACCTATTTAGCTTCTTCCTATTTATCCATATATTCCACAATACTTTCTAGACTATTTCTTTCATCTTCAGTCAAAATTAAAATGAATATTAGGAGTTAATAAATGCCTATATACATAGCATAAATCTATAGCATAAGGAGTGAATATAAAAGCTATTCAAGATGTATAAACAAGAAACTTTTCTATATGAAATAATTATTTCTGAAATATTTCACTTGTCTGTTGAACAGACAGCTGTCTTTTAAATGTTGTATTTACCAGCAGTAAAATATCTTTATTGTTCTGTCCTGTTTTCACCAGCCATTCAGCTGGTAGCTGAGTTGAAAGAAGTTGATTTTCTAAGTAAGCCTCACTTTTAGGGAAATGAGCACCATGATAAATAAGTAAAAGCTTGCATTAGACTTAATAATTCATCTCAAAACACTTCATTAATGTTTATTAATATGTAAAGGGTGAGTGCCAAGAGGATGGAGTCAGGCTCTTCTTGGTGATGCCCAATGACAGGACAAGGGGCAATGGGTGAAAGCTGAGGCATAGGAAGTTCCATGTAAACACAAGGATTTTTTGTTTTGTTTTTTTTTTTTTTTTTCCGCTGTGAGGGTGACAGGACACTGGAACAGGCTGCCCAGGGGGGTTGTGGAGTCTTCCTCTCTGGAGATATTCAAAACCTGTCTGGTTCTGTTCCGGTGTGATCCGGTAGGGGGGGTTGAACTAGATGATCTTTCAAGGTCCCTTCCAGCCCCTAATGTTCTGTGATTCTGTGTGATAATACTGGTAATTTACATGAGATCATTTTATGCTATCTGGGGAAATCTTTTGCCTAGCCCAAAGGAAAATGTAGTTTGTTTTGTTTTGTTTTTCTGAACTTTTAGAAAACAGGAAAAGACACAGATAGAAACAAAATTATCAGGCATGTCTGCTGCTCTACAAAGCATTTGTGATAGCTGCAGAGAAACCTGCCTTCACGCTTAGGCCAGTCATCTGAACAAGGAAGGGAGAAAGTGTGATGCTCTGCCAGAATCAGACAGCTCTGGGGAAAGCAGTGACAAAAATAAACACAGAAATCCCAGTCACCTCACTGAATACACTCTGCAAAATGGCTATGATTACTGGAGATCATAAGAGGGATGAAAAATTATTAAGAAGGTGGCAAGAAATGTCAGTCATACTCAGATGTTTACAATAGTACTGAAACCTCTGCTCATTGAGTTATGTAGGATCTCAGATTTCTTCAAGGCTACAAGCTGTCCTCCCAAACACTGCCTACTTTCTTGGGTATTGGTTTAGCATTCCTAGCAGTCTGTTCATACTTCTTAGTTTACTGTCCTGGTTAAAGTGGGACAGATCCTCTATTGCCCTGAGAGGGACAAAAGAATGACACACAAATGGATTGGATAGTGATGGAAAGTTTAAATGGAAAAGCGATTGGTATTTTACAGAAACTGCAAAGCGTAATGGAAAAGATATCCCAAAGAGTACAGAGTCCCTTACACCACACCCAAAGGCCCCCCAACACTTCCATTCTCCCCACCAGAGGGTGTACCTAAAACCCCCAGGGCTCTTTCTTCCCACACCACTGCCAGGCTAGTCTCAGGCTGGCCAGGTCTGAGGCTGTCCCTCCCTCCCCCCAACGCCCCCACCCCCCCACTCCCCTTTTTTTTTCTCCTGCCATTAGGCCTAGACAGGACTAAGAGGCTTGAAACACTCCCCCACTGATACCTGATAGGGAGCATCTCCCAAAGTAGCAGAGAGGGAAGAAAGTGGAAGAGAATGACTTTGAAGGCAAATTTATAGGGCACAGGATTTATGGGTAGAAATATGCCATTTCCTGTGTCCACCTACTGGGTTGGGCACTCAGGACACCGGAGGTGTAACTTATGTGACAGTCCAGGAAGCACTCAGCCTAAACTGCCACACCTACTCAGGTGCAAGATCAAATCACAGGTGCTCTTTTTCCGTGTGCTGGTTTGCCTATTAATCTATTAATGTAGCTCTTCCTCTTGCTCCAAGTGGGATCATAACACAGTATTTTTAATTCAGCTGGGTCTCCATAGCAGCAAGTTCCAGCCTTTTCATTCAGCTGGTGCTCCCTTTGATGCTGCTAGCACTGACCTAAAAAATATGAATAGATTTATCCTGGGATGCATGGGAAAGGCTGGAACAGAGTCAGGGCATAGAAGAAAGAAAAGAAGAATTGCAGGTAAAATATTTGAACAGAAATAGCTCCTGGTGACTTAATAATGAGGATACACAGCTGATATGTATTTCTTTTTTCCCAAAAAGGTCAGGAAATGCAAAAGTTTAATAACTGTTTCTCAGCACAATAGGTAGAAAAGTTCAGCCAATGTTTAGGTCTTCTAAATTGCTGTCCACTGGTCACACTAGATTGCATTGACAATGACAAGGAAAAAAGGTATTCACTAATTGGTGCTGAACAGAAATTTATCCCCAGGAGCTAATTTCACTAGCTTTAAACTAAGAATAATAATAACTGCTGCTCAGTTCTGACATACGTGACAGTATTATACTTATAAGGGATTCGTTTGGCTTATGTTGCCCCGTTAAATGGTGTGTGACTGTTGGTAAATAGGTGTAAAATATCCAGCCTTTCAGTTGGAAAATGAAAATACAGAAATAAAGACAAAGTTAACTGAATAGTTTCTTTGCTCCTGTGCCTTTATTTCTGAAGTGACATAAAAGCAATATATATCCAAACTTTGCAAATCAGGGCACTCCGCTAATAGGAAAAAACAATGAGTATAGGGCATCTACTGTATAGTGACATAACATTAAACATCAGACAACATTTGCAAACCCCAAAATTTTCACTTAACATATATTCTCAGTATAAGATCTGTGACAAAAGAGAAAAAAATAAGGACATGTATCAACTGTGTTTTGAATATGGTAAAAGTAACTTGAGGAAACTAAGGACTAGGGTGATGACAAAAGTGTTATTTTTATTTGCATTTATTTCTAAGAAAAGTGAAGAAGGCAGGAGTTTCAATGCGTTGTTTAGCTCCCTTTCTCTCCCCACTAATATAAGCAGAAACACACCATGTGCATGAATTGTATAGGAGTTTCCTTAGTATGACGACTCTAAAGGATGCTTTTATACTGCCAACATGAGAGAGAAAAGTGAAACCTGAACTTCCTATAGGAAGGAGGGTAAAACTTGTGAATACAGAAGTATTATGTTTATTCAATAAACAAATTGTACCAGAAATACTCTGAAATATTCTTAGCCAAAAAGGAACAACTGCATTCAGCACATGGAGTTCATGCTGGAATTTATGTATAGACAGTATCAGAATGTTTTCGTGACAGAAAATGACAGCAGAACAAGCTATTTTATGTGGTATTGTTAGAACAACTGAATATAAGCAGGCAGTTAGAGGCCTCTTTGAGGGCTTAATAGAGTTCCACCAGCTGTACCTGCTTTCCAATTTTGCAAGAAACATATGTGAGTATGTTTCAGCATATGAAGAGGCACCCAAAGTAGATATACTTACATGAAAACTGGTTAAAAATAAATAATTTTTTAAAAAATACAAAATAATATTGATTGTGACTGCGTCAATAGCCTTTGTCAAATATGGAACTTTTATTCCTTCTTCATCACTCCTTGGATGAATAGAGATATTTCCAGATCATATTACCAGATGTTCCTATCAAGGAAAAAAAAAAATGAAAGCCAGACAGCCTATCCATACTAAGCACTTTTAATGGGTTCAGAAATATGTAAGGACTATATTCATCAAGAAGAAGCCATTAAAGTAGTTTCAAAATGGGAGGATTCCTTTTACCTGATGCGTTTTTCATTGTTCCTTTAAAATCTTTTCTGAGCAAAGTGAAAATAAGCTGTAAGAGAACAAATCCAGATTTACCTGAAGAAACTGCATGAGAACAGTGACTTCTTCTATGTAAAGAAGTTGTAGTGCTATAACTGCTTTGATCAGTTAAAAAAAAAAAAAGAAACCCTATCTGTTAATTATATGTGGTAGAAAAAAATGTTTAAGGCAGCTAGAGTCCATGTCCCAAAGACCTTCCAAATTAAAATGAATGCTGTAACCTCACTAAACAAACACTAGGAAAAATATATTCTGTGCTGTTGGCTTACACTCGAAGCAGCTGCACTTGAGAGTGGGCTGCACAGAATGCAATAAAGATATGATCTATACAGTTGATCTACTAATAAAAGCTTTGTACAAGTCTCCATTAAGCCTATATAAACTGAATTTGTAGTGAAAAAATCAAGTTCTTAGCTGGACTTTTTAAAGAAAGGTGTATTAGTGAAGTTACTAAATACCTTTTCTTTAGTGTTTATGACAATATTACAGTTTATTGCAAAATTTCCTTATAACCAGATGCTCTTTTGAGACTACAGTGCTGCTGACTGGCACAAGAAGCATCTGGCCAGCTGTCAGAATTGATTTGGCTCAGTAGAAACTGGCAGCAATAACAGAATGAAGGTTGTAATTACACTAGGCAGTAGCCCCTCCAATTCCAGTAGTCAGGAGCATAACCAAATACTCTTGACACCTGATAAAAAAGGACTGATACAATGCTTAAATCCTGTATTAGCAGAAAAATAGTTGTACCGGCATTACTTTGCCAGTACCCTGCAAAAGTTTTCTGCAGGAGAAAAGAGTGAAAACTTGAAAAGTACATTGAAAGGAGGGAAAGGAAAAAAAAAAAGAAAGAAAAAAGCATGCTGCACTTCCTCCTTAATGCTTTTGACTAACTGCTCTATGTATAAGCCTCCACATGTTTTATTCTGCGTCTATTAATGACTCAGATTTGCAGTGTCCTCGTAAGACATTCTTCTGGAAATTTTTGGACTTTGCCTAAAGTACATGAATCCTCACAGGCCCACAGAAAACCCAGACTTTAAAGCTAAACAGACTGGCAGAATTTTTTCTGCTGCCTTCAGTGAGAGCTGGCATGAGCTGCAGTCAGCTGGCACATGATAGACTCCATGGTACTTTGTACGTGTCACTTGTGTGTTTCCAGCTCACACTGACATTAACGAGACTGCTAGATAGAAGAAATGGAAGAAGAATATTTTGATAATACCTCTGTTTGTCATCTTCATCTTCTTTTGTCTGTACCTGTAGACCATTCTACACTCTAGCATTAAGAACATCTGTATAAATACATGGCTATTTCTTCTGGAAGAATGCAATATGTTGAGAGGATTTCAAAGAAAGAACAGGTCTCCTGCAGGCAGCAGGGATGTAAATACCATCAAATTATCTTTCAGAAATCTAGCTCCCCAACCCAAGCTAAAGTGAGCCATTTCATGCTTATCCAGGTTTCAGTCTGTCACAGACCCAACAGCAGCTTTAATAACTTTATTGAGAGCATATGCCAAAGTGCAAGAGACTGCAAACTTCCTCTTGTCCTACCGGAGGGGAATAATACTCTTTCAGTAGAAAACCTATGGGGTTTTTTTTCCCTTACTAGTGTAACCTGGATGACATTATATTCCCTGCACAACAAACAGAACTTTAAAACTTCTGGAAAACCTATATATATATATATATATGAGGCTTGGGTAAAGAACATGATTTTTCCCGCTATAAAATGAGTTTATATCTTAAAAATAGAAATAATTAAAAAAAAACCCTCACTTTCAAACTATCAGTGTTTCATAGAACTATTTCTCTACTCTGATGTATTCAGACTGTTTTAACTTTAATAGATACACCTCTGTTATGCAATCACACACCTCCATACATCTCCACTGAATGTGTAAAGAGCACACTAGTATGTGTCTTTGCCACTACTGAATACTGCTTTTCATTAAAACAGCCTAGACTGTTCTAAAAACTCTTTCATTACACATATACATGCATCATTCTTTGACAGTCATGCTGGAACAAGTATTTAAAAAATCATCAAGGAAAGAGATGAACTAGCCTGCATCCCAGAGGTCATGTTGGTGAAGATGGTTTGCTTTGCTGGCTCCACTGCCATTGTCATAAAGACTTGGTGTTCTTTATGGTTAAACATGCAAGTGCTTAGATTCTACTCAAACCCTCATTGCTTTTATTTATTGGTATTAAAAACATAAAGAAAAATTATTCCTGTCTTGTTTACTGCCATCACTTACTAAGCCTGTTTACTTTAACCACAAAAATGTTTATGACAGGGATCTATCATTGCATTTCTTTCTAGGGCACTACTCACCATAGGTTTGGGCTGACTCTGCTATGTATCATAACTCAGGTGGAAATTATACATTAGGGAATTTCCTAGACTGAAAAAAAAATTAGTATTGTCTTGAATGAATGGGACCTATGAGCTTTCTCCAAAAAATTATTAGTAATACATGTTCAGATTACCTGAGACTGAATATTCTTAAACTCCTCCATGGAATCATAAAATAAAAAACAAGTTAATGTTGGAGAAGACCTCTGAAAATTCTCTGGTCCAACCTCTGCTGCTCAAGCTGGACTATCTAGAGATGATTGCCCAGGACCACATCCAGATGGTTTGTTTTAATATCTACAAGGATGGAGATCCCAAAAGTTACCTGGGCAACCTGTGTCAATGCTTGGTCACCCTAGCAGTCAAAAAGCATTTTCTGATGTTGAGAAGGAACCTCCTGTGTTTCCTTTGTGCCCCTCTGATCCTTTCATAAGGCACCACTGAAAAGAGCCTGGTTCTGCTCTTTTTGCATCCTCTCTTCAGGTTTTCATACACGTTGATGACATTTTCCTTGATCTTCCTCTTCTCTTTGCTGAACAAACCCAGTTCTCTCAGCCTTTCCTCATATATTAGATGCTTCTGACCCTTAATCACTTTTATGGCCCTTCACTGCAGTCTCTTTAGTATGTCCATATCTGGTGACTCCAGAAATGCAGGACCCTAGGACTTCACACGTGGCCTCACGAGGCTGAGGTGAAGGATCACCTCCCTTGACCTGCTACCAACACTCCTAATGCAGCCCAGGGTACTATTAACTCTCTTTGATACAGAGGTGCACCAGAGGCTCATGTTCAAGCCAGTGTCCAGCAGAACTACAATATCTTTTTCTACCAGATTACTCTCCAGATGGTTGGCCTGGTGTTGATCCTTCCCAGGTGCAGGACTTTGCACATCATCTTGTTGAATTTCACGATATTCATGAAACAGGGTGCCCAGAGAGGTTGTGGAGTCTCTTTTTCTGGAGACCTTCAAAATCCTCCTGCATGTGTTCCTGTGTGGCCTGCCCTAGGTGATCCTGCTTTGGCAGGGGGGTATGACTCGATGATCTCAAGGTCCCTTTCAGCCCCTAACATTCTGTAATTTTGTGATTTCTCCAGCCCGTCAAAATCCCTTTAGCTGGAACACAACCCTCTGACATATCAGCCGCAGCTCCCAGTTTGAGCAGCCCTTCTGTAGGTACACTCTACCACAGAATTCAGATTATCCTTAATATCCTCATATATGACATGCCATAACAATGAAGAATTACTTCTCTTCCAATTCTCTACATTCCTCCAAAAAGTTGGAAATGACCAGAGCAGCCTCCAACATGTGGTCTTCAGTACAATGTCTTTTCTCTATGAGTTACAGCAAGCGGAACTTAAGGCACAGGTTTGCTGGTGGTGGTGAAGAGAGAGTTCTTGGACTGCTTCCAGGTATCTTCTTCTGTGTCTGTCTTTTTCTCTCTTTGATTTTCTTCCCCCTGAGCAGGCATCGCTCAGGTCATTTATGCAGTTTTTTAGTCACAGGTTTTTTCAGGTATGTGTCCAGGTGTGGTCCCCAGGGAATCTTCCTGTATGTTCCTTGTGTGCTTACAAGGGTCTGATGGAGAGTGAGCCTCTGCCTTCTCCTTCACCTTTTACCTGCACATACACACAATACATATCAGGGGCTTGTCATGCCAGGTGGTGAATCCATTGTATATCAGCCTTTTCACCATCCTCTCTTTCTGGGGTAGAGATGATCTTGTCTGTGCACGTTCCAGAGGCTCAGTACCAGTGGCATCCACCCATTACACATTTCCGTTGCCAGAGGGTCTTTTCACCATACACTCCCTTGGCAGCTATTTTCTGGGTGAGGAGCAAAGGTGATTTTATCTTTGTTGATTCATATCAAGAGAGACAAGATTTAGTCTCTTACAACATGGCACTTTGGGACAAAGTTTAGTGGCCATGGTGGTGCTGAATTAACATTTGAACTTGATAATCTTAAAAGTCTTTTCCAACATTAATGATTCTATGATTTTAAAATTCTGTGATCATTAGCTTACTGTATATTTTATCACTGTTGTATTATTGTCTGGAAACAAGGATCTACTGTAGCATATAGGCCATATGCAAAATTCAGTGGATTTTGAGTATGTAGTAGTATTTAAAATATTAAAATTGTTACCAAAATGTAACATGTTAGTTTAAAAAAAGATTAATAAATCACTTAAGATTAACAGAGAACCAAATATGCCAACCCAAATTACATAGCAGCTAGATGTTTGTAATCTGCTGTTGTTTCAACAAAAAGGAAAAAAACCAAAACCTATAGAGGAGGACAGAATACTATGACCCATCTTTTCTAGAGTGGATTCTATTAAGCAAAGAATAAAGTGTCTGTTTGCACCCTCTTAATGGATTTAAACCATTGGATCAATAGTAAAGGATCAAACTAAACCACTTAAGAAGGTATTGCATTAATAAAATCCTTTGCACCTGTCTCTGTAAAAGAGGATAAACAGAGCAGGGTTTCAGGGGGTGATTAAGAGAGCATCGTGTTGCAGTCTTAAAGGGGACAAATTAACCTTTGCTGTACAAGGAGATAAAGCAAAGGGCTCCAAGTCTGAGCTACACATTACAAGCTCTTACAAGCCGATTGAAAGGGTTTGGGTTCTTTTAAAGATACCATGGGGATATCATATGACAAAATGTCTTGAGGCTGTTTATATAACTAATAAAAAAAGATGGTAAACTGCTGTGTTGGAGCTACCCTTAGGGTTGCTTGTTGATCTTATTTATTGCAGCCAGAATTATACTTGATTCATAGCTGTTCTTGTATTCATTCTGCAGAATGCCTACTGGGAAATGTGAGGAAAAAATGTGAAGATTTAGTATGATTTTATTGCATTTTAATAATAAAATGTACTAGTTGTAATACGTTTATGAGTTTATTAGTTTATAAATATGATCCTCCCTTTCTTAAGCCTCAGTGAATCCCTTATGTTCATGCCCCTCACATTTCAATCATTCTCTGTCTTCAGAGTTTCACAGACCTCTGTGCCAAAGAGGCCTTTATATCACCTAGACTCACTTCTTGGAGGTGGATATCCATACAATTTAAATCCTATATTGTCATGACTGACTGACTTTCAATGGTTATAACAACGAAGTGCTGAAGACAATCTGGCTGACTATATCTAGCACCAAATGTTATTAGATAAACTACAGAGCAACAGGTCTTTGTATGTATTTAAAGACAGATATAAATAAGAATCAGGTGTCAGTAAATGGTCAGTTTTCACTGTGGATGGAGGCCATCAATAAAGTTCCATAAGAGTTTATGCTGATTCCCATATCATTCAACATGAATTCATGAATGACCTAGAAAAGAGGGTGAGCATGACCTAGAAAAGAGGTGAAAAGCAAGGTGAAAATATTACTGATGATACTAAGCCATCTGAAGTAGTAGAGACCAAGGCCAACTATGAAGGATCCACTACAGAATCTATGGGATTGGGGGAAAAAATAGCTAACAACATGCAGTGTAGGTAATTACAAAGCAATGTTCATGGCGAAGAATCATCTTCTACTCTGAGCTCTGAGTCAACCACTATCAGTCAGAGGAAAGATCTTGAAGTTGCAACAGATTAAAATCATGAAAATATTAGGTGAATCTCAGTAACAATAAATGCTGAGTTATGAAACAGAATAAAATGGGGGATATTATTTTAATGCTTTAGAAATTATTTTGCTTACCATCTGTGGTCCCCAGAAAATAAAAGGATATACAGGAATTGGAAAAGATTAAGAGAAGGACAACAAAGATTATGAAAAGTATGGAAAGGAAACTGTACAAGGAATAAATTAGTAGTCTGGGACTCCTCTGCTTGAAAAAGAAATGACTGAATGGGAAATGATAGAACATATAAAGGACTGATCTATTGTTGTCTGCCCCTTGACAGCAAAGGAACTAGTAGGCATCAAATGAAGCTGTCAGCTGTCAGGTTCAAAACACAGTTACAGACAGACTGTACATCACCTTGACACAAAGCGTTGTGGATGGTAAAAATGTAAATGCGTTTGTAGGAAAACTAGACAAATTCATATCAGAAAAATCCATGCAAACCATTTCTGGCTCAGGTAGACTTGTAGGCTAGAAGTATTACCATACACTGTTGTGTCTTTTCTCTGGACATTTAATTGCTGTTGGAAACAAGCTCTTGTGCTAACTTAACCTTTGCTTAATCTTGTTTGGTAACGTAGTATCAATTTTCTCAGTGATGCCAAGATCTATGAAATCTAACAAACCAGCTCCCAACAAAGAATGAAGACAATGAAGGTATTTATCAAAAACCAGAACTAATTTTATATCTTCCTTCTAAACTTTTTAATATAAGGGTATCTTCAAATCACTTTTCAGGATAGAATTTTGTTGTCTAAAGTAGGTAATTACTGCTGCCCAGTGAAATTTTTCAGTCAGCAATATTATTGTAGTAATTTGGGAGATTAATGCTAATAGACTACCCATGTGGCAAAGAAATCAAACATCTTCTAAATTCAAATATAGTTGGCGTAAGAGAGTATAGTCCCCAAAAAATTACACCCTGGTAAGAAGAAAATCTGTAGAGAGCAATGAGATCACCCCTCAACCTCCTTTTCTCCAAACTAGACAAATTCCTAGCCACTCCTCCCTTCTCTCTTGGCTGCCAGAGCACACTGCTGACTCAGGCTGAGCCTGCTGTAGGGCTGCTCTGCATCCACTCCTCTCCCTGTTTGTACTTGATTCTGGTGTTACTTCATTCCAGGTGCGGAATCCATCATTTGGACTTGTTAAACTCCATGTCATTGATAAATGACCAATGCTTCAATCTGTCCAGATCCCTCTTATCCCTCAAGAGATTAAACAGTACCTCCTAGTTCAGTATTGTCAGTAAACTTGCTAATAGCATGTTCAAGTCTTACATCCTCATCAATGTGTGGCAGTTTAGGCTGGGTGCTTCCTGGGCTGCCATGTAAGTTACATCTTTGGCGTGCAGAGTGTCCACCCAGTAGGTGGACACAGGAAACAGCGTATTTCTACCTATAAATCCTGCACCCTATAAATCCGTCTGCAAAGTCATTTTCTTTTTTCCCTCTCTGCTCCCGTAGGAGATGCTTCCCTATTGGGTAAATGGTGGGGTGGTATCTCAGGCCTCTAAAGCTTGTTTAGGCTTAATGTCAGGATAAGAAGGGGAGTGGGGCAGTCTCAGTCCTGGCCAACCTGGGACTAGCCTAGTAGGGGGGGGGGGGGGGGGGGGGGGGGGGATTGGGGAAGAAAGAGCCCTGGGGGTTTTGGGTGCACCCTCAGGTAGGGAGAAGGGAAGTGTTGAGGACTTTGGGGATGTGGTGTAAAGGACCATTTATACTTTGGGATACCTTTATCGCTATGGTCTGTAGTTTTGTAGGACATCCATTGCTTTTCCATTTAAACTTTCCATCACTATCCAATCTATTTATGTGAGTGTCATTCTTTTGCCCCTCTCGGGGCAACAGGGAATCTGTCCTGCTCTAAACCAGGACACACTGATCAATATATTGAACAGAACTGGCTCTAGAACTGAATCCTGAGGACCACCACTGGCAGTTGCCAGCCAGATGTAGTCCCTTTCACTTCAACCCTCTGAGTCCTTCCCTTCAGTCAGTTCTTCACCCAGCAATTACATGTTAGTTTAAATGCAAGCATTTACAAATAAATATTAAAACACGCAGAACTATAAAAACTAATTTTAAAGATCTACATCAGGTGGTCAGTCTTTACGCTCCACCATCTGTATTTTCATTCTTTAAAATAGAATAGTGCACTTAGAGTTGACATACAGCTGACACAGAATTCCACTTTGATAACATAAAACATATTTTCATATTTCAAAATTCCTTGTAAATACGGTAAATATATTTATAAGCTATATGTAATAAAAATGGCATTCTCTGAAAATGAAGTTAAGAGAGTTGTAGTGATTGCTGGCAAGTTAGAATAAACCATAATACATTAAAAATGAAATAAGGACAGACATAAAAGCCATCTCATAATTCAGTAAGCCATTTATAATGAAATACACATCTTTTGAATAAAGAAAATGTGTTAGCAGTAGTTAATATGTTAAAAATATTTATTTCTGTAAATGTGTTATAAGTTATGCATGTTTATAAATGTATTAACTTTTCATATGTTGTTGATAGACAATCCTTTAAGACTTTTTTTGAGAAATGTATTTCTAATTTAAATTTAATAATTCTGCTGTTGAAACAAGATTGATTTTTGTATAACATTTCAAAATGACACAATTATTTATAAACTCCTTATTTTGAACATCTGTAAAATAAGAAACTTAGAACATCTTTCTGAATTATTTACAATGAGGAAGATAAGTCATAATTCAAAACCTAATAATTCTGTCATAAGTTTCATGGCATGAATTCAGTTTTCCACTTCTGAGGGTTACATAGATGATGATAATGTTGAGATTCTGATCTCACAGAATCACGAAGGCGAAGTTGAAAGGAACCCCCATGGTTATCTAGTCCAACCTTTCCAGCTGATAGTGTAGTTTAAATGAGATGGCCCAGCACTCTGTCAAGCTGAATCTTAAAACTGTCCAGTGTAGGGGAATACACTACTTTTCTTGGGAGATTATTCCAATATCTAACTATTCTCATGGTGAAAAGTTTTCTTCTGGTTTCCAGTTTGTATCTCTTCAGGAGTAACTTGTACCATTACTCCTCATCTTTTTCACGTATCTCTTCATATAAAGGGAGTTTCCATCATCCTGTTATTCACCCCTTCTGTAGTGGTATGGGACAATAAGGTCTACCCCAAGCCTTCTTGTCAATTCTCTCAGCCTTCTGTCATATGACAGGTCTTCCAGTCCTCTGATCATTCTCATGGCCCTTCCCTGGATGCTTTCCAGATTGTCTACATATTTTTTGTTCAGCAAGGACCAAAACTTAAGATACTCTGGAATATCTCCTTCTGATTCCTTTTTAAAATAAAGAATGTTTGCAATATTCTTTACTTGGACACACCATCTTCCCTTACCAAAGCAATAAAACCACAATATTTGTAAAGCTGCCTTGAGAGCTTTGGAAAATGATATAGAAATCTGGAATATGTCATATTTTATTAGGTGACTTTGCTGAATATACCCCCACGTTCCTGTCTCTTTTTATGGCACATTATCATTTATGGTTTTTGCACTTCTTTACTATAGATATTGCATAGTAGTAGAACTGGAGAAGTGTTTTGTGGAGTATGGTGGATGCAGAATTTCAGGAACTAAATGCCAGACCAAATTTCTATGATATGGTTGCCTGCTGTTGCAGATAGATCTTTGTTCTGACCAAGCTCTTGAAGTGTTGATATGCTGTTTGTGAGACCCCACTGAGGAAGCTTTGCAGATAAAGAACCTGGCCTATCAGAGAGGCTGCTCTCCCAAGACAAGAATCTCAGAATTATGACCGACGAATTTGCAGTACAGGGATGGACAATCATCATACAGTATTCCACCAAAACGTAGCATATTTTATGTTTGTGGCATGTAAGAAGTAGCATTATTTTCCATCTTCTATTTTTTGTCTAGAGTAATTTTTATGTTTGTCTCTGAGATTATGAGAAAGGCACAATAAGGCAAAGAAGACTGAAGGGATGGATGAGAGATTTATACAAATTCTGAGAGAAGAATTATTGCTGGTTTATAGAGTAACAGTCACATTTAATGCATTCTTTTTTAGAAAAGAACTTTTCAGACAACATAGCAGATAAAAATGTAAAATATTTGTGGGTTTTGTTTGTTTGTTTGTTTTCACAGTGCTGCTATTCTCATTACGTAGACCTGGTATATTACTGGTGTAATATAGTTAGATAATTTTTAATAACATGAATTACTTGTAGGATGAGCATCCGTTATGTTCTATACTTCTGATTTCCTTTAATAAATCTCAGATCTGATCTTGTCCTCCACATATTTGGTCAAAATTATGTCTTCCTGATTTCTTTCTTCCTTCATCAAAATCCACTAAAGAAAATGGAGGGGTTTCATAGCTTTCCTGTTGTCCTCTGAAAAGTAGACAGGGATTGACTCTAGTATTTATCTTCTGCAATACATTGAATAATCAGAGAAGTAGTTTTCCTTCCAGCCTTCCCTCAGGAGAAGACTGAAAAATGACATCAAAGGGAAAACAAAGAATTTTATTGCCAATTTCACCACTACAATATTTGCATAAGGACTTCTCGTTTATTTTTACTGTGACAGCAGTTTGGGAGAATAATTCCATGCTTATAACTCCTCAGACAGCTTGGACTGGCTAGGTATCTGTCAGTTATGAAAAATGGAGTTTTTCCTTACATTGCACTTCCCATTGGGAAGATATAATCAATGCCAAAAGTGCATAATCTGTCTTAGCTAGGTTTGTAGATACTTGGATCCTATATAATGAGGGAACTAATGTTATTTTGTAGGGTCTTAATTATGGCATAATTTCATGCTGAATTCCTGTAGCATCAAATGCTGCTGTGACTACATTATGGCTCTTTTATATCTATGTGGTGGCAGGCAGGAAAAAATAGACACTACTTCTATTTCAAGTGATTCCTTTTTTAAGAAAGGAAATCTTTGAAAAGTTCAGATTGACTGAGCTCCTCTTTAATGCAGGTGATCAGGAAATATTTGAAGAATATGAAGCATGTTTATCTCTAAGGGCTATATATACCACAGTGAGACTCAGAATATAAAAGAAGAAAATTCATCTCACCCAGCCTCACAATATCTACTATAGACATTATATATGTAATTGACACCCACATATGAATCAGTTGCTTTAATTTCTTCTATATTCAGTGAAAAAACCCACTTCTGGTCACAACTTATACCACGCTACTCACACAGAGTTATATGACTTTGATCCTGCTCTAGCAGGTGGGTTAGACAAGGTGATTTTCATTCCTATCCTTACCATTCTGCAATTCTGTGACATCTTGGGCTAGAAGATATGAAACACATCTAACCAGTCTAATTAAAATGTTCAGTAGTCAATGCATCTGGTTTAAGAGAAGAGTGGTGAATGTGGAGAATAAGTAAAACAGTAAACAAGGTAAGAAAATAATCTAAATTACTCTCTTCACATGTCTTGTATCTGCACGTGCAGAGGCATGCAAGCTGGCATGGACCAAACCCAATGAGAAGAAGGAAAAAATTAAATTGTATGGACAAATGCTGGTCAGTACTTGAGCCCTGATTTATACACTACTAAAGACATAACTGAAATTTCTCCAGACTAGAGCTAAATTTCATAGCATGACCAAATACATTAAAAAAACAAGACATTTTGAAGTTAGGACACTGAAAGGATCTACTGATACCTCTTTGCTTTAAATGCAACAAACTGCTGCTAATACCAATGTGTAACCTCTGTCCCATCCCTAAGGTACGGACAGTTCTCTAACGTCCATAGAAAATTCCTTTCACAATGTCCCATTGAGTTTAAAAGATCATCCTACATTCCATATTAGAGATTAATTCTTCTTGATTATCTGAGCTACAGATCAGTGTGATCAATGACTAAGATCAAGGAAAAACACAGTTGCAAAATTAAAACAGATTGAGTCTAATCCTGTCTAACATCTCTCAAACAAAAGGGATAACAACCTGGTGAAACATTACATTGTTTCCTTACCCAGTGAAGAAGCCTGTACGGCACTGCATACCCTGGTTTAAACGTGTTACAAAGAAAAGAAAAATAAATAGAGCTTTTCATGTCATGAAAAATATATGCCAATGGCTCCTTTTATTGGCAGTTAGATTCTCTTATTGTTAATGAGTTGGTCTTTCTTTTCAGGAAAAGACTCAGGCTATATATAGATATTTGAATAACATGGTCTTAACTTGTTCTTTTGGATGCCCCTGATACAAAGATATTCCATTCCATTTCACTGGCCTTGTTTTGCAACTTACTTTCCATACTTACGCACTCTCATTAAAAAGAAACCAGATATGTATTCAGAAAATGTTAATGACTAAATAGTATTTCTATTTGCTCAATTCTGAAAAGTAGATAAGGAAGAAATAGTACTAGAGATAATTACCAAATTTCAATATTTATAGAAACCAGACACTTGTGCAGATAATAAGACAATTCTCAATGTGCTTTGATGATGATGAAGTGCCAGTTTTCTGTAAATATTGAAATAAGGTAATTATCACTTGAACTATTCATTATTTATCTGGTTTCAAATCACAATGAATACAATCAAAGTGCTATTTTTTCATAGGAATGTGAAGCTAAAAATAAGTATTATATTAACCTTTTATATACTTTTGTTTTGGAAGTGGCTTGAAAAGTATTTTACAAAATGCCATCAGAGAGAATATCTATATACACAAGCAAGGACAAATTTGTCAATTTATTCTTGAAGTTAAGACAGCAGACTTCCTATAAAGTGAACTATCCAATAACTACTTAATCTCTGATCCTGCAAACATCGAGACACAAAGATAAATCTATTTGCCATTTATGTGCATAGGTCTGGGTGAATAAAAGCAGAGAACGTGCCCTGAGTCACTGAATTCCTTATTTTACAAGCCTGCACAATTACATTAGTGAACCTGAAAATCACATAGACTGTTTTTAAAACCAGGTGCCTTTTTTATCTCTGCTAATTTGATGAGAAGGCTGTTTCAGAACCTGCTTGTTCAGACAGGATTCTTCTAGTTGACCCTTAAAATTAATCCTAAGTAGTTGATAAATACTTGTTCTCATTCAAGCGTTGCTGAAAACATAAGCAGATATTAGCAAGAAAAAGTCTTGGCTTGTACTTTGAAAGGGCTCTATGTTCATTCTGGGTTTTATATGGTTTTGGACACAAAAATATGTACACACTGTATACTTTTCATCAGTACTAAGACACTACAGCACTCTCTAAATGTGTTTATTATCAGGACTTCTGATAATGCATCCAAGTGACACACAGAAATGCTTTCAAAATAAATATAGGGATGAGAGAATCACCAAAATGCAAACGAACACACCAAACAAAACTTTCCTTTATGATAAAGTGATGCCTACAAAACATTAAGCTTTGTAGTATTTAAGTGTCTGAGTCTGAGACTACTGCACTCAAAATTATGTTCTGTTCATTTAAGGCCACAGAAAGTTCATATTTTACTAGGCCCAGATCCAACAGTACATTTTGCCCAAAGACTGGAGGAAAGCAAACGTTACCACTTATCTACAAGAAGGAGGACTCAGGGAACACAGGCTGATCAGACTCACCCTGATCCCAGGGAAGATGATGGAACAGCTAATCCTGGAAGCCATTTTCATGCACATTAAAAATGGGAAAATCGTCAGAAGTGGTCAGCAGGAATTCATCAAGTGGAATTCATGCTTGACCAACTTAGTAAACTTGTATGGTGAAGTCATGGGCCTGGTAGATGAGGGGATGGCAGTGGGTGTTGTCTACTAGGACTTTAGTTAGGCCTTTGAGATTATCTCCCATAAGATTCTGTTCCTGTATGGGCTGGACAAGCAATCTGTGAGATGGGTTGAAAACTGGCTTAATGGCTGGGCCCGTAGGGTGATGACTGGCGATACACAGTCCTGTTGGACACCAGTTATTAGTGGTGTACACCAGGGATCAATAGTGGGTCCAGACCTGTTTATCATTTTCATTAATGATCTGGATGATGGGGCAAAGTACACCCTCAGCAGCTTTGTTAGTGCTACCAGACTGGGGGTAGTGGATGGTATGTCAGAGGGTTGTGTTATGAGTCAAAGGAACTTTGACAGGCTGGAGAAATGTGCTGATAGGAACATTGTGCAGTTCAACAAGGAGACATGCAAAGTCCTGCACCTGGAGAGCATCAGCCCACACACCAGTCAGTACATGCCTACCAGATGGAAAGCATCTTTGCAGAAAAATGTGTGGGAGTTCTGAATAGACATTGACTTGAACAAGAGGCAGTAGTGTGCCCTTTTTACAAAGGGACTCCCAAATCATCTTCACAAGACGCAAGTGATCCCAGTCAGAATTAGAGGGGCCTTACCTCCAAACAGATAGAGGGGAGAGACAACTAGATTTATTGGACCAATGACTTGGCAGGTGGAAGAGGTGTATTTGTATTTTTGGGGTGACAGAGGGATCTCCACTCCTGTGTATGCTGGAATGTGAACACTGGAATGAAAGACAGTTTGCGTTCACTTGGAGGGGTGGAAGGAATCACTGGACTTGACTGTCCCAGGGGTGGAAACACAGCCCCACCATCTGACTTGGTCACGGACTGATCCAGACTGTACCGGAACAATGTGGAGCTCCAGAGCATCTGCAGTGAGCAGTCTTCTATGTACTGCAAAGTGATTTCATTTTGAGTGAGATTGGACAGTGACTGATGTATGATGTATATTTCTTGCTGTTGATTGCTGCTGGGAATGATACAGATAGTATAGAATAAGGGGTGGAGAATGTTCTGGATTGAGTTGAATCTGCTGCTGTTATTCATAACATGCTGCAGTCATGCCAGCTTCTAAAAGGAAAGTACTGGATGGAGCAAAGTATTATGGGGCTTGAAGTTCAGATTGTAACATGGGAAGCTTCCTGTTACGGTTGCTGCTTCTGGGTTGTGGGTTCTTGGGTGTTGGTCTTTTCTGCTGGGGTGGTGGTAGGACAAGGAGGGATGGGGGAGTAGTTTTTTGGCTTGGGCTTTTAGCTCACTTGCTTCTGCTTGCTGCTGCTTTGGGCCATGCTTTTTCTGCAAATAGGCTAAGATAATTATGCATTTTGTGCTCAGTAAATCTATTTTTATGTCACCTTTGTTGTAGTCAAGGGAAGGAATATTATTTAATTACCCTCACGACAATAAATAATAAACTATATGGCAAACAAGTGTTAATAAAAATAGTAACCCTTTATTATTGAAATATGCCAAAACTCATTAAAAGGATCTTTGTACGGTTGGGAGATATATTTACAATGGAATTACACAGTCTTAGGGCAAAATACAAGCTATTCTATGCAAATTAGGAAGCAACAAATTGGAAAGAGAAAGTCCCTGAGAGCAGATAGCGCTTAGTTACAGCAGGGGGAGGCTCAATAAGAACTGTTAAACCCAAAGGGCAGTGAATAGTTACTCACAGCTAGTTTCACTCACATAGGGGGATGCTGCTGCTGCTGTGTTAGCTTTGGGGTGCTCTCGTAAAGCGCGGCAGGAAAGGTTTACTGCATGATTACACATTGATCTGGCTTCAGCAGACAGCAGGCAGTTAACGACAATTTTCGTGATGGGTGCTTGCTTGGTTTCTGGGTAAACTGAGGCACGGCACGATTCTGGTGGCAAGGGGAAGCAGGCTAGGCAACTTCAGCTTCTAGGCTTGTGGCTTCTCCGGCTTGCATGTGTATGGCTTGTGGCTTCTCCAGCTTGCATGTGTGTGGCTCATGGCTTTATCCCAGACTCTGGACCAGGCACTTGAGGCAGGGCAGGGCAACTCAAGGCGGCAAGGCTTGAAGCAAGGCAAGCAAAGGCAAGGGTGACTATCAAGTCACTTTTATATATACAAATTGCCAGAGATCGATTGGTCGATTGGGGCACTGAAGCTAATGTGTAGCTGCCCAATGGAAAGGCGTTCTGCCAGACTGTAACCATAAAAGGCAGAAGCAAGGACCTTGTATCTGGGGGAGCAGTGGTCAGCTTATGTGCTCTCACCCCAGATAAACATCTTATTTACCAGACAGGCAGGAGTCCTGTCCCCTTTGTTCTTTTTCCTGCGTTGCCCTGTTTCCTGCAGGAAGGAGGGGAGAGAAAGGGACCCTGTCTAGACATCTAAGGCCTGTGTGGGTTTGTGCTGGGCCATGTCATGGCCCTACCAGGACAACTTTTTTTTGTCTCAATCCAGAGTTTTTGTGTGTTACTTTCCCCTCACTTCTGTGTTGGGAAGATAGAAATAGACAGGTTAACCTGGGGGTTCAGTTTGACATGTTTTGTCCTGATTTAAACAATTACAGTCCCTTGGAAACACTGCAGATTGGTTGTGGCTACAAGAGGGCTGGACATTGAAGAGCATGGATCTACCATTTTATTAAATCAAAGATGAGTTATGGTGAATCTAATATACATAAGGATGGCTCGAGATTAAAATATTCTTCCTTTGTGCTTTGCATGAAAGAAACAAAGCTTTATGAGAGAATGTTTCAGAAATAAAGACTAAATTGCCAGAAAAAAAAATCCTTCAAGATGGTAAGATATTTTATTGAAAAGCACTTAAACAAAGTATACCTACAAGCTCAGAGTCATGAACTTCATTCCTTTTGAAGAAAATTTATGTTTATGTGTAAATTAATAATCTGGGGACACTGTCTCTGGCCTCTATGAAATTCTTTGGATATAGGCTCTTTTGGTTTCTGGCTGCACAAGACAACAGTTTTGATTAAAGAGTTGGGATTTAGGCATCTAAACACAAACAGCTAACGTCATTGTGCCCAAAACATCTGCCCAAAGCTGGCAGATGTCACACGGGTCTTATGGCAGGGCCACGCTCTGCTGACACAGATGCTAAAAATGTGAATGAATTTAGTGACTACATATAAACCAGAGAGAAATCATCTGCCATAGACAGCTATGACTGGAGGGAGATAAATGCGTATGTTCTTCAGGCTACAGTGAGAAAAAGTTCTGTTTTTCAGTATGTTAGAGGTGCATGATACAGAAATAAAATCCTGCTATTATTATATGCAAGTGGTGGCAGCTTTTTTTAATTTTTTTTTAAGCTAGTAATAGAATACAAGAATACGTTTATCACATCCTCAGCCCTCAAAAGCCTGAGAGTTTTGATCTAATTATTCTAAACATTATTACTTTATTTTATTTAAACAATAATTACTAGATTTTGTTATATATATTGAAAAGCAAAAATAGATAGTTATGCAGTTTGTAGAATGGAGTACAATTTTATATTTTCAAAACAAAATCCACTTTGTTTCTCTGGTCATGTATGCTACAATGTTTCTAAAGATTTATGGCTTTTTTTTCTGTTCACATATATTCATGTGTCATAGCTTGTAGGCACTCTTGTATTTGCTGATGTGCATGAGGGTGTGCATATCTATTTAAAATTTCATGAGAAACGAAGTATAAATAGGAGTATATATTTGTTTGGACAACATAACAGTCCTGCAAGGATGTGTACCTCAAGTCCAGAAACAAAGAATGCACAAGGATAATGACTGGATATGGATTAAAATGTGAGTGTACTCATGTAATAAGCAATTGTATATCAGTATTAACTCTGTGTGCTATGAATAGAAAGTAGTTCTCAACTTTCTAAATGGTTAAAATCTTAGTTCCACATGGGCTGCCTACAGCTGGGATTAGTGCCAGATTCTACCAGCTTCAGACAAGGAACAGAACTGTTTGTAGTTTATTTGTAGCACTATAGTTTATTCCATTGTGTACCATGCATCCACCAGAATCTGAATCATTATGTTTACAGCATGTTGTTTTTAAGTACAGTATGACAAGTAGCAGCTTTTGTATAGGTATAAGTAACTTCATCGAAGCAGATAGCTAGTACTGTGACTTGCTATTACCTGTGCTTCTTTCATTGTTATCAAAACAAAATTTGATTTCATAATACTTCTGCAATTATTTCAGACCTTACTGGTGCCTTCCTACTTTTCTAATTCAGGAAGTATAAATCTTAAGTCTGTAGAATAGTACCATACTGTGACTTGAGAGTTTGCATACCACTGAAAAGCAAGGGTTTTTTTCTTAATGGAGTATCCCCAAGATGCATATAATTGAGATGAATACAAGCTACAAAATTTACACCACTGCCATTTGCCAGATCCATACTTGGCCTTCTGGGTTTGTACACGTGCACATGCTACAGTCAAAAATATGAATTTTCTAAGCATGTACCAGAGGCAAGAGCAATAGGCAGTGCTTCACTCGGCTTTTTTATGGGCACCAGAGAAATTTTGTGGTTCAGTTCCATGCTTTCTACATTAACAAATATCTATTAACAAATAGATATCACCATACATTATTGCCCAAGAAGTGAAAGGGTCCATCTCTCTTCTGTTTATGGATGAGGAACCTAGCAGAATAAGGTAGGTTCAATGTACACCATTTGATGGATTTGACTGACCATGCAGTCTTACTATAGGCAGGCTTTAGAAGTGATATGAGAATGATTTGTAAATAAAATTGCCTTAAAGCAATGATTTTGTCTCTATAGTAACATCTCTGAAAATTAAGGCATAAATATCTATAGATGATGAAATCTTAAATCTAATTTTTCTACATCCAATTTATTGTGACACAAATGTTTTAGGTATTGCATCTTGTGTTTTAATATAAACCAAATTATACCTATTGATTTGTTGAGGTTAATTTTTAATCGTAAGTTTCCTTTTAAAGAATAAGTGTATGGTAAGGAATCAGAATTTTTCTTCTTGCTTATTTGATTAAAGACACATGAAATTGAATGGCTTATACCTTAGCATGATATTTTTTTCTGGGTAATAATTTACTAAGTCAAATATTCAGTCCCACTGAATCAGGTGATCTATTCTCCAAGTCCTTCCCTTTAGCTTGTATTCATACTGTAACAGTAAGAAGTCACACTATGCTCTTCAGACCATGCTATCTAAATAGGGAGTATAATACCTGCAAAAGCAAGGATAATTATTTCTGAAATAGTTTCAAGAAGTTGTAGCAAAACTTTAAGCTAAGTTTTAAAACTATTTAGTAAAAGCAGAAAGGTAATTTGCAGATTCTTTCAGATAAAGAGCTGTAACAAGTGACCAAGAAAATTCAACTGCTGAGAAAGCAGGAGGAGAAAATAATAAAAAGCAGAAACTAAGCAAATTAAACCATAAATTAATGACATTATAAATAATAAATAGAAGAAAAATATTTCTGCTGTTAACATTTTTAAATTAAAATAACAGACTTCTGTGTGACTTGATAGCTCTCATTTTATTGTGAGGCGAAAGTGTTGTGAGGCAGCCAAAGTCTGCTTTTGAAAATTGCATATATGGCCAAGAGGATAAAGCCAAAACATTTGCTTTGGAAAATGCATGTACATGAAAAAGGATAAATAGAGATGTATAGCTTATTTTTTGAGCTAGTACTTGCTGTAGTCTGTTAGGCACCTCCTGTAAAACTTTAATTGCGAATAAAATTAATCCAAGAGTGGGTTCAGTTGCCCAAGAATAGGTTTTGAATGACATTTTAAATGCCCTGGAGAGTCCACATGGCTTCCAGCTGTGTCTCCGGATAAACATAAAAGGGAGCTTCATAGTCACCACATGGGAACATCAAAATGAAAATTGCCTATTTTCAAGCTTATATAACATTATTTAATGTTTTAAAAAGAAACCAAACACCAGGAGCTTCTCAAATACACACAGACATCTACCATGCTTAAATAGTGGAGCATATATTTTCTACACATTTTACTTGGGTTTATGTAAAATGCTAGAATTATCATGCTGGAATTAAAGACATGACCAGTAACTTGAGCCATCTCCTGTTCAGAATTGTCATAGGCACCATAGACAGTGTTTCAAAATATGGTATAAAAAAATTTCTTGAATTTTAGCCTCCTAGTTGTGACAATTGAATTAGCTGATAGTGTAAACATGGCCATGCTTCCTTCATGATAGAACAGGAGTTATTACAAAAACTACCTGTATGGGATGGTCACTGCAAAGTTAAATTTATTTTTTGTAGTATTATTATATTGTTTTTTACATTATTCATAAAATCATAGCATTGTAAAATTATAGAATAGTTTAGGTTGGAAGGAATCTTAAAGATCATCTAGTACCAACCTCCCCGCAATGGTTAGGAAGACCTTCCACTAGACCAGGTTGCTCAAGACCCTATCCAACCTGGCCTTAAACACTTCCAGGGAAGGGACATCCACAACCTTTCTGAGCAACCTGTTCCAGTGTCTCACCACCCCCACTGTAAAGATTTTCTTGCTAATATTCTGTGTAAATCTACCTTTAAAGCCATTCCTCCTCATCCTATCACTACAAACACTTATAAAAAGCCCCTCCCCAGCTTTCTTCTAGGTCCCCCTCAGGTACTGGATATATTTACATATATCTTGAGAACACTTAAGAGAGGCAGAAACCCAGATGCAAATACTGTTCCTTACAGCCAGTAGGGAAAGACAGAGAGCTCTGGAGCTTCAGAATAGAAAATTATTATAAAGCATCTGAACTCCTCCTTTTTAATCAGAGGAGGAGCCTGGATAACTAACTGCTTGAGATTAGCCCTAGACCCTTTAGTCATGTCTGTACTTACACATAAATAGGAAGGAGAAATCTCAAGCAGGGATTGCCCATACTGACTGCCTGTCAGAGTTCTTGACCTAGTCCTGGCCCTTCAGGTCAGTATGCTTTTGGGCAATGCTTAAGCACAGGAAAAGGAAACCTCTTGAAAAAAGTTAGTACCTATGGACAATTTTGGTCAAAACATGCATCCTGTCACCCTTGCCAGTCTTCCAACATGGTTATAGCAGGCTTTGCACCTACATCTGCCCAGCATGTCTTATACCACATCCTGCATATATATATATATATATGTACCCTCAGTTTTATGCCCTGAAAAAATCTCATTGTGATGAGCTACAAGACAGTCTTAGAAACAAAAATACACTCAAATGATAATTGTTCTTTTTCAGAGTCAGAGGAGGTTCAGGGCTAGATGCTGTGAAGGGAGAACATGGTAAGTCTCTTTTCCCTCTGACCTCAAGGCCAGAAAAACTTCATGAACCTCTTCTATTAGCAGTGTTCACTCTCTCCTTTAGATTCTAGTCTATTCTTGACAAAGCAACACCAGTTACATCACACTTATGTCCACTCTGTTTATGCTGCAAATTAAAACACTTGTGTTGCACTGATTTAACATCTTGTGAAGGTGTTTGTAAGGCCGTGTCCAAAAATATTTCTGTAAGCTTTTTCTGAATAATTCAGTTGAAGCTACATTCTTCTGATTGTTTGATCTGGTTCCCAAACTATTTCAGATGTGAGCATGTATATTAATAATATCCCTGGGTTCTGTTTTGAGAATAAACATATAGTTACCCATTAAAAATCAGGGACAGAAATAATACAGTTTAAGATAGAATTTAAAAGCCAATAGACATCTTCCCCTCACCTTCAAAATATCTTTTTTTTTCTATTAGCATATTTATTTCTGTAAAACATGGAACCTTTTTTGAAGTTTCACGTATTTATTGTCACAATGGATCTATCAGAAGATGCCATTGTCATCTTTTCTTATTAGATCTGTATGAAAGATTAAATGTATTACACTGGAAAGACATGAGACACACATGGCACTGTGTAATTTTTTCCAACACCCTCTTGATTCCCTTAGTTTCCTCTGAAATCTCTTCACAGATTGAGCATATCATTATTTGTAATCCTGTTAAAGTGAGTATACTTTGTGCATGGCAATCTCTTCAGTGTCCAATTTCTATCTGGGATATCTTAATCTGGATTTACCTGGAACTCAAACTCAGTTTCTATCTTAAGAACATGTTTCAGCTTTAACAGTCTTGCCATATATGAAAAATTACTTTTCTCCTTGATTTTTTTCTTTTCTTCAAATAAACTTTGACCAACAACAAATGTGAAGCAGAATGCATTGTCTTTACTGAATTTCGAAGAGAGAATTTTAAGTGCTTTATGCATAGACAGGTAGATTTGACTGGCAAAGCCTTATCTGCAACAAGCTCCTGATAGAGTGAAATTGTGCTTATCCTTATTGGAGCTAAAAGTGAAAATGGGATAAAGAGAAATGCTTTACACTTTGTTGATCAAAATCTAGATGAAATATATAATTTCTTCTTTGGAATTTGTGTGCATCTTGAAGAGTTGGAGTTGTTGCTATGTTTCTTTGTTGTCACAATGGTGCAGTTTTACAAAACTTTACAGTTAGCATAGATCCAACTGCTCATTTGTTTTGCAAGCCTTTTTGATAAAAAAATAGTTCTGTAGGAAAAGTAACAGAAGAAATTGTATTTTCACTATTTGTGAAGTACCATTGCCTTGCCAGAACAGATTGAACTTCAAACATTGATGAAAACCACCATACATAGTTTATTTGTTTGGAAGATACAAAAATAAAAGCCAGAGCCAGGGCTGCTACAATGGTATTTCAAATAAACTATTATGACAGCCAAACATTTGTCAAGGGCTGAATAAGCTTTTCATCAGTCAAACTATTTTTCTGTTCCTGAAGTTAGCAATTGATCTCTAACTTATCTTCTTCACTGCTGCTGAAACTGACATACTGTATCCAGAGCACAGAAAAAAGGAAATAATTTGTATTTATGGATCTGTTCCATATTTTTATTTTCTCTAATAAGCAGTGCTTTTAATGGTTGCCTAATCATAAATTCTAGTCAGACTGTTTTAATTGGTTTTTGACCTACATACTATTATGGGCCTGATTAACAATTCCCTAATCAAAGTTGCAAAACATTCTGCCTTGTGTTCAATAATTTAGAGATCCATATGGGAGATGTATTGTTGCTCCTAGTCTCAGTGTGAATTTAGTTCATTCTTTGTATATAGTCTCAAGATTCACTTGTGCAAAAATAATTTCAAATTAAAAAAACCCACAACATAATACAGCCAAGAATATGAGTCTGTAAAATGTATTTTTTATTCATAAATATATGTAAAAATTCAGCTGCCAAGGATTTTGCTAATTAGCAAAATGACTTATTTGTTCCACCAGAGGCTCCTAGGACCAAGTCTTCACATGATTACTTCATACCACATGATGATAATGCTTTTGGCCTCTTGAGTTGTAGCAGGCAGGTTCGGAAGAGCATTCCAATTCATGAACAAAGCATAGAAATTGACATATAACAGCCTTTACTATCCTCTTTTCCTAGTGCCAGGAAAACAGGAGCAGGATATGGAAATATATCTTAGCTACAAAATACCGAAGCATTGTGATTAAAGGTTTTTAAGGCTAAAGGTCTGTCTGAGCCCCATTGGCTTGTAAATTATGTTTCTGTATCCTGCAGAAAGCAAGAGAGTGATGTATGCAGCTTAAAGGCCACTCAGCCTTTTCCCAGAGGAGCAAATGCCCTTTTAGAGAGAATGTAGCTTAGAGTACAGGTAAGAAGCAAGCCTGGAAAGCAAATCATTTGTCCTACAGGCCTCAGTGACTTCTGCCCAGCTGTGTATTTTTCTGATCATCTTAAAGCCCTTCCTAAATCAAGGATCCTACTATGGCAAGAACTTTCTGCTTTCCCTCCAGGCTTTCTCCTTTCCCTTAATCCACACAGAAAATTGCTGGACTGGCTTCACAAGTGTTTTAAATTTAGGTAATTATTTCAAATTACATCTCATTTGTGTTGCAGTTTATGCCCTGCTCAGTATAAACGTAGACAAGTATTATGTATTTGATGACCCTACTCTTACATGCTTCCAGTGATTCATTCAAACAATTGGACAAGGACTTTCTCAACTTACTGGAAAAATAACACTTCAATATTGTAGCTCAAAATGCCCCTAAGTGCACTGGCAAATAAAACATTTGGAGGAAAATATGGTACTGTGGACAAAGGTTTCCTCAAAAGATGCATACACAAGGCTAAAGCCAAGGTATTTGTTAGCTTTTTGGTGAGTTAAAATAGCATTCAAACCTTAGAATTACTTAATGAGCATCTTAATACTGAAGATGAGGGAACAAGACAACTTGTTGATAAAGCTGTGATATATTCTGCACACCCAGGGCATTTTAGGTATCAGAACAGACTTTTTCAAGGAATAGAAAATATACCTTACATGTATAGTCAGCCTGATGCTTTGCAAAGCAGTTTTTCCTTAAGGAACTATGTTGAAACCCATAAGGAACTATGTTGAAACCCATTATAAATATTTAGTTTATGAAATATATGCAGATAAATTAATAAAATCCAGTTAGTAACCGCTTTTTGCTAGAATAAGATAGCTTATTTTCATCACCAGGAAGACACAAAAGTATTTTTAAAACATATGCCTCCTGAATAAGCACATAAGCAGCAACACAGTATAATTGAATATCTTTTAAATAGTTACTTGTGCAGGACATAAAATCTGAAGAGGTTTTGTTTCCTACATTGTTTTATAGTCTTCATTTTCTTCCAAGTCTAAAAGTGTAACGATTTTTTTGATGAGATGTACATATCTACTATCATGAAGATCCATTTGATCATTAGTGTTATTTCCCCACACTGTGACAAAAGTAAACTTTGTCACTTATTTAACAACAACATAACTCAAATCTTTCATGGCTGTAGGGATTCTAATGTTATTTATAGAATCAGAAGGGATGCAAAATTTAGATCAATCTTAAACTCAGCAGAAAGATTACACTAATAAAATTTAGACCCTATCAGATAGACATTATCCACACAAAGGATATCAGGATTATGTTTGAATGCTTATATTAAAACCCACAAATGATGGAAACTGTTAGAGAACACAAGTGAAAAACACAGCAGGAAATGTACTTTTATGTCAAGGTTATAAAAGCTACCCATCTATGTACAATATTCATTATGTATCTGTAATAAATTGTATGCCATATAGTTTAATCTAAAACACACATTATATTTTTTCTGAAGATAATGAAGGATCTGGGAAAAAAACTTCAGAGAGCACACACAAATATTGCCAAGGAATCACCAGGGGTCTTAAACTACTGAAGAAAGTGAACTGTAATTGCTTACAATTTTTATTTAAATGTTATTTAAGATAAATGATGAAGGCTTCTAGTTCAAAGGACATTTCTGCCTATTGGGTTTAAAGGGAGTTTTAGATGGGAATGGTGCAGAGCATGATCATTTTGGAACAGTAACTGTAATAATACATTCTATTCAATTACATATTGAGAAAATGCTTCAATCCACGTCAAGTTTCAGTTAATGTTTTGTACACAAATGTTATTTGCAAATTATATAAAGATAAAATGGAACTGCAAAATATTTATTAAAGAGAAAGGTAAGCATCTGGGTTAAAATGATGGAATGCAACTTCTTGAGATTAAGTGTTGAATATTTTCTGAAAAACAACCAAATTCCATGCTAAAAACAACAAAAAATGTACTTATTTTCTTATGTTTGTGCTAAAATAATCAATTGTTCCCATTTACTTATGTATTCTTTCATGTACACCTAAAAAAAAAAAAAAATCAGAATTTTGAAAGAGGAGTAGCTGCTGCTTAGAATGAATAAGCTAAGTAGAGAGTATCTATCTTTATCCTTGTCACAGTACATTCTTTATTCTTCCTCAGTACTCTAAATTTCCTGTGAATATGGTAACAAAGTGATGGTAAAATTGTACAGATGCAGTGGGCTATCTTCTATTCCTAACCCTGGTTTTGAAGTATATTGCTGTCTTTACAGATGGAGGAATGACAAAAAAAAAAAAAAAAAAAAAAAAAAAAAAAAAAGACAAGGTACATAGCACAGATCATCCTTTATTCAGGCACAATGGCCCTTTTCAGCTATGACTGCATTACCTTTGTGAAGACAGATGGTATCAGTATTGATCAGTGTTGAAATTATAGAGGTATTTCAGTGGGTTCTGCAAGAGCTCAATATCTAATATAATTCCTCTATTTTCCCCTGAGAAATGGTGAACTTTGTAGGTAATAGTATCCTTGGCTATATATACACCGGAAATGGTTCGGTCTCATTTGAAGCTCAGAGACAGTTCCAATCCTGACCAGTTAGAGCTTCTGAAAAATGACAGCTGAAAATTCATCTCTGGTAACATAGCCAGTGCTACTTAGCAGTTCTTTTTGAGTCTGTAAGATGACATTCTAAACTGTCATGCTCAATCTTCTTCCAGAGACTGTGCCATTTTAAGGTGGAAGTCTGCTGAGATCATAGATCATAGAATTGTTTGAGTGGGAAGGGGCTTTAAATATCATCTACTTCCAACCCCCTTGCTATGGACAAGGACACCTTTCACTAGATTGGGTTGATCCAAGTCCCATCAAACTTGGCCTTAATGCTTCCAATCCACCTGTTCCAGTGTGCCACAATCCTCATTGCAAAAATATCTTCCTTATGTCCAATCTGAATCTATCCTATTGCTACACCCCCTGATAAAGAGTCCCTCTACAGATTTTTGGCAGAACTTTAAATATGGAAAGATGTGGTAGTTTTAGGCTGTGCCTGAGGTCTCCTTAGAGCCTTTTCTTTTCTAGGCTGAACAACCCCAACCCTCTCAGTCTGCACTACTGGAGATGCTCCATCCCCCAATGATCTTTGTGGCTCTCCTTTGGATCTGTCTGAGCAGGTTTGTGTCTTTCTTATGTTGGTGGCCCCAGAGCTGGATGCAACACTCCAGCTAGGGTCTCATGAAAGCAAGTGAGAGGGGGAGAATCATCTTTGTCAAGTTCCTGGTCATACTTCATGTGCGGTCCAGCACATGATTGATATTCTGGGGTGGTTCATATTCAGCTTTTCCTTCACCAAGGTCTTCTCCACAGCTTACTTTTAATTTACTCATCTCTCAGTCTGTATCTATCTTTGGGATTATACTGACCCAGGTGCAAGTCTGTGCTCTTGGCCTTGTTGAATTTCACAAGGCTTGCAGCAGCTCACCTCTCAATCTTGCCAGTGTTCCTCTGAATTACATTCCTTCCCTCCAGCATGTCAACTGCACCACACAGCTTGATATCAGCAAACCTGCCAAGGGTGCACTTGAACCCACTGTCCATGGCCTTAACGAAGTTTAAATAATACTGGCCCAAATATAGACCCCTGAGGAACACCACTCATTACTGCCTTCCATCACATGATACAATACACATGGTAGAATTGGTAGTTTTGCATAAAGACACTTTCTTCTGAAATGAAAAAATAACAATTCATAACAGCTGGGATTTATATTAAGTATAATGCCTATTACTGCAACCAAACTTTTTTCTTTTTCTTTTTTTCAGAAAGGAAACAATCCTCTGCTCTTTCCTCTCTGTTCATTGTCAGGCATTCAAAATCTGTTCTGAAGATTTCCTCTTTTTAAAAACAGTAAATGTGGGGTTTTGTAAATGAGAGAAATCTAGGTTTAAGAATGCTGGATATAAAAGATCGTTTAATATTTATCTTTAAGCTTGGATGATTGATCTCTGGAATTAGTGTTTGAATAGAAATAACATTGAAATATATTAGAACTATTGTTTGGAGAAGTATGTAATTTTAAATGTCTTGCTGTTGTTTTAGTGGACTTCCATCTCACAAAAATTGAAGGAAACAAAATATTTAGTGCTCAGTCCAGCTATAATGCTTTTGTCCTGGTACTATAATTCCCATTGATTTTGCAAGTAATGCTGTCAAATTTCACATAAATATAGAAACGATGAATAGAAAATCTTCTAGCTTTTGGGAAGATTAAATCATAACTCTGCTTGGACTGTTCTTTAGTTCCAACTATTTCACACTAATGACTCTGTTTTATTAACTCCCAATAGTCCACATGGGATACCTCATACCATTGGGATAAAATTGAACATGGAGTCTATTTGCAGAAATGCTTTTGGCTCAGGTACTACATTTTTCAGAAATCATACACAGGTCACACATTTTTTTTTTTCTGAACTTCAATTATTTTCCCATGCAGTTTTACATATCATGAACTAGAAATATAACAGATCATGAACCATGTGTTTAAGTGAGGGGGGGAAAAATTAGATAATATCTAGACTAACAGTCAAAAGGTTTGATAAAAAGCATATTGAATTTAGTATAATGGCAAAATGAGAATATCTCAACTGAAGCATCTCAGTTTAGATCATAAAGGTTATCATAGAGTACAAATGGTACAAAAAAAGAGATTTACCTAATCAGTCTAATTAATGTTAAACATATTTTTACATGAGATTGAACAGTTATGGAAAAACCATATATATCAAGGGTTTTTAAGTGCATAGTAAAGACCTCCTGCATACTCAAGTTCATTTCCTTGCTATTAAAACCAAACAGATAATTGTTGTTTAAAACTGCTAAATATATTTCTTATAATTTCTCAACACTGTGAGAAAATTTAAGTTTTCAAATCTAATATGTCTAAAAATATCAGCACACTTTTTTTGTTTTGCCATCTCTGTAAGTGACAGAAGTATGTTTTCTTACAATTTCTTTGAGTCTTCCATGTTAGATGTGCTACACAGGTAAAAAGAAAGGGGTCCAAAATTATGTTTTGTATAATGAAAGCTGAAAAAGCACATTTTAAATGCTGCAGAACTAGCGAAGAAGCATGGGTTATAAAGGCTGTTTCTTTAAACATTAGGAGAAAAGGTGTTAAATTTCGTATTTTATTGGCATTTTGTCATAAAGTGTAGTAACAGCTGAAGTATTACAAAACTGTGAACATGTCTCACTGTGATATACAATAGTACCCTCAATAATACCATCCACAAGAAAAAGAGTTCTGAATGTCAGAAGGCTTTACATTCAGTGAGCATTTAATGGGCAGATTTATTTACAGCAAATCTTTTTATTTACTTAGAGAACTGTCAATGGTTTATGGGTAAAAGACATAGTGGGACCACAACTCATGGAACAGAGTTCCATGCTTCAGAATAAGAAAGGAGTAAACCCAAAAGATTTTCTTCAGAAATTTTCACACGGAAAAAATCTTTCCCCCTTCTACTCAGTATTTTATCCCATACCTCAAAGTGGAGCAAAGCAAGGTAGCAGCCAGCAATGTTAGCCTAGTTAGCCTAACTGTTAGCATAAAGTAGTGGAGCAAGTTTTTGGTGTAGTAGAAGTAAACAAAATATGGCTAACCATTTGTCCCAAAAAACAGAATGTTGTTTTTGTGAGCTCAAGTAGATAGATAGCAAAACTATAAAATAACCTACTGATTATCGTGTGCAAACATGTTTTGAAAGTGTCCAGAACAAGCAAATTGCAAATGCCAGCAGTGAAAGCAAATTGAGAAAAGACATTGCAATTTGATCAGAATAGTAATCAATGAGATACTCTCTAATTAACTCTATAAGTGAGGACACTTAAGAATACTCAATGATGCTAGAGCAAGAGACTCCAGAGAGGACCCAGAAAATAGAAAACGTGAGACTTTGATGGAAACCTGTGATGCTACACCAAGATCTAGAACCACCTCTCCGGTACACCGTCAGACTCTGTGGCCCAGTCCTGGAAATGCATGTCACATGCCTGGGATTGCTGCACTAATCTGCTTGACTTCTCTCCTGACTGCATTGTCTGTCATGGAAAAGGGTCATAGTGCAATTCATAAAATTGCATATATATTTGATTAAAGGATTTTGGCATCCAAATTTATGTGGTATCCACACCGTGGTTTGGTCTTAAACTACAAGAATCATATTTCTGTTGTTTTCAACATTTTTTAAGACTATAAAGAAAATCTGAAGGGAGTTTTTATAAGTTCAAAATGTTTGATCCTCTTCTACATTAACAAGCATATCTATTGAGATCTAGAGAGCTTCTGCTCTTATGACCTGCTTTAAAGGGTGAAGAAGAGAGATTGAGCAGGATCGCAATATTCAGAGCTACATACTCACTAGAACACTCTTCTGGTGCTGTTCCACCTCATCTCTGCTACAAGTAGATTTCAATATGCAAGTTTAACTGTGCAGAACTCATCTGTTCATCCTGCTTAGGATTAGGTATTTGTAGCCCAGCAATTTTCTTGGATCTCTTGTTGGCTGAAGATATAATAACTATTTTGTGTACTACTGTGTTAATCTAGGACCAGTATGTTGAAACCTGCCAAGGTGGGCTTCACAGCATGTCACAGAGGACATGAATGATATACTAGAGATATGACATGAATACATGCATGGCATTTCAAAGGCCTAGAGGTATTTTTGGAAACCAGACATCAGTCAGTCTTGTTTCATTCATATTGACTGTAAAAGTTACTCAGGAAAAAAATATCCTCAAACAGCTTTGGTGATTTGAATGAGAGAGAAAATTAGCAGCTCTACTCCAAATATCATCTGGGGACCTAGTTAGCTGACACATCCGATTTTGCCAGTACAGCTTAGAACTGAGCAGTTATAATGGTATTATATACATGATCATAAATCCTGGAGATTGTGCCTCTGCAGGCATGGCACATCATTTCACTCTGCTTAAAGCTCACAGCCAGTCTCACTCACATCAAACCATGTTCTATCCACATTTAACACTATTAAAATCTGGTATGCCTGGTACCCTTAGACTGTGATATCTTCTAGTAGTTCTACACAGCTACTAGGTTAAATAATTCTCTTTCAATCTGAGAGCAGTGTTAGGCATTCAAGGCCATAACAAAACTGTCAGTAGCTATATGGATTTGTACTGTATAGATTATACCTCTCAGGTAACAGAGAGCTAAGTCATATCCTAACTCATGGAAAATTCTTGTTTGCTTTTACGATTAAAAGAAAATTTCCCTAAAAGTTATAGCAGATATATCTATAATAAGAAACACCTGATTCTTCCATATTTGTTCAATTCTGCAGCATACTAATTTCATTCTGTCTCTTGGACAAAAAAAAAAAAAAAATCTACAGCTGGTACAGGTCAGGTCTGATTGCTTCTAACCAGTTTCTCTGGATTTTAAATCTAACCACACAGATGGAATCAATTTACAGAATTACTCAGATAGCTATTTAAAACTGATAATTTATTTATTAAAAGCTAGTAAAGAAAATCTGAAAAGGTAAATCATGTTTATGATGTTTTCAGAATCTGTATTTGCAGTTTGGATATATTGAAAAAAAGATTCAGTGAATTAAAGTGTCACATGTATCCAAATACATGTTAAGATCACAAGAAAATTCTCTAACAGATGTGACATTTTAAATGATTAATTTATTTATGTATCCACTGCAAAGGCAATTTGAGTATGTCAGACTTTTTCTTGTTGCATTCAGCAGCACACTGAAGAAGATGAAGTTACTTGAACTAGCTATAATCAGTTTTCTAGAGAAGAAAATTCCCAGCTTGACTATAAAACAAAAAGAATTATATTTTTGGAGTTATATTCCATAGATATGTTTATACATTTTACATCTACTCATGACCATATCATTGTTAAGTAGGAAAAGAGAACATGCACATTTATGTTAGCTGTAACTTCATTGATGTGCATAGCATTATTTCAAGGAGTTTGGACTGACACAAAAATAGCAAGGCTGCAATGTAATTATTTGGGGTTTATTTTCTATTTAACTACCAAGCAGGAAAAGTAAACAAATTTGGTTTATGAAAAAGTATAAGCCCACAGAAGTTTTCTATTCTATCTGATCTACTGTTAAATGCAATTTTTTTCCATAATAGGAGAATAAAGAGCTATCTAACCCTCTCAACCACAAGCCAGCAATGTGCCCTTGTGGCCAGGAAGGCTAATTGCATTCTGGGGTGCGTTAGGAAGAGTGTGACCAGTATGTTGAGGAAGGTTCTCCAATTCTTTCATCCTGCCCTAGTGAGGCTACAACTGGAGCATTGTGTCCAGTTCTGGGCTCCCCAGTTCAAGAGAGACAGGGAATTACTGGAGAAAGTCTGAGGGCCACAATGATTTGGGGCCTGGAGCAGCTCTCTTATAAGGAGAAGGTGAGAGGCCTAGGGATCTTTAGCCTGGAGAAGACTGAAAGGGGATCTTATCAATGCATATAAGTATCTAAAGGGTGGGTGTCAAGAGGATTTGGGCAGATCCCACCCTTTGCAGTAATGCCCAGCAACAGAACAAGGGGCGTCAGGTACAAACTGGATCACAGGAAGTTCTGTCTGAACATGAAAGAAAACTTCTTTACTTTGACAATGATGGAGCACTGGAATGGGCTGCCCAGAGAGGCTGTGGAGAATCACAGAGAATCACAGAAACATTCAGGTAGGAAAAGACCCTCAGGATCACCAAGTCCAACTGATAACCCTACTCTAGAACGTTCACCCCTAAACCATATTCCCAAGCACCACATCCAAACGACCTTTAAACACATCCAGGGTTGGTGAGTCAGCTACCTTCCTGGGTGGTCCATTTCAATGTCTGACCACTCTTTCTGTGATTTTTTTTTTCCTAATGTCCACTCTAAACCTAGCCAGTTGTAGCTTGAGGCCATTCCCTTTTGTTCTATCACTAATTACCTGTGAGAAGAAACCAGCACCAGCCTCTTTACAACGTCCTTTCAGGTAGTTGTACAGAGCAATGAGGTCTCCCCTCACAGCCTCCTCTTTTCCAACCTAATCATGCCCACCTCCTTCAGTCACTCTTCATAAGACTTATTCTCCAGGCCCTTCACCAACTTCATTGTCCTCCTCTGCACTAGCTCCAGCACCTCCACATCTCTCCTGTATTGAGGTGCCCAAAACTGGACACAATACTCGAGATGCAGCCTCACCAGAGCTGAGTACAAGGGGATAATCACCTCCCTACACCTGCTGGACATTTCTAATACAGGCCACGATGCCATTGGCTTTCTTGGCCACCTGGGCACACTGCTTGCTCATATTCAATTGCCTGTCAATGAGAACCCCCAGGTCCCTTTCTGCCAGACAGCTTTCCAGCCACACTTCCCCAAGCCTGTAGCATTTCTTGGGGGTTGTTGTGACCCAAGTTCAGGACCTGGCATTTGGTCTTTTTGAAGCTCATCCCATCAACATTGGCCCATTGATCCAATCTATCCAAGTCCCTCTGTAGAGCCTCCCTATCCTCATGCAGATCAACACTCCCACCTAAATTGATGTCATCTGAGCACTTATTGATAACACACTCTATGTCTTCATCAAGGTCATCAATAAAGATGTTAAATAGAAGTGGTCCCAACACTGAACCCTGAGGAACACCACTTGTGACTGGCCACCAGCTGGATTTACCTCCATTGACCACCACTCTTTGGGCCTGTTCACCCAGCCAGTGCTTTATCCAGCAGAGTGTGTGCTCATCCAAGCCACGAGCGGCCAGTTTGTCCACGAGAATTCTGTGGGAAACAGTGTCAAAGACTTTTTGAAAGTCTAAGTAGACAATATGCACAGCCTTTCCCTCATCCAACAGTCAGGTCATCCTGTCATAGAAAGAGATCAGGTTAGTCAGGCAGGACCTGCCCTTCATAAACCCATGCTGACTGGGCCTGATCCCCTGGTTGTTCTCTATATGGCATGTAATAGCACTTGAGATGATCTGCTCTGTGACCTTCCCTGGCACTGAGGTCAGACTGACAGGTCTGTAATTTTCTGGATCCTCCTTTCTTGTACATGGGTGTTACATTTGCTACTCTCCAGTCCATTGGGATCTCCTCAGTTAGCTAGGACTTCAGGTGAATAACGGAAAGTGGCTTGGCAAGCACATCTGCCAACTCGCTCAGCACCCTTGGGTATAGCTCATCCAGCACCATAGATTTGTGTGTGTCTAAGCAGCATAGCAGGTTGGTGACCACTTCCTCATTTATTGTGATGACCTCATTCTGATTCCTTTCCCTGTCTCCTAGTTCATGAGGTTGGGTGTCCAGGAAACTGCTGGATCCACTGCAAAAGACCGAGGCAAAGCAGGCATTGAGCACCTCAGCCTTCTCCTCTGCATCCAACAAAGGATGGAGATTTTCCCTATTCCTCCTTTTGTTGTTAATGAATTTACAGAAACAATTTTTATTCTCCTTAATGGCTGTAGCTAGGTTGAGCTCTAGCTGTGCTTTGGCTCTCCTAATTTTCTCCCTGCATAGCTTTACTACATCTTTATGGTTCTGATGAGAGACCTGTCCCCTTTTCCAAAAACCATAGACGTTCCTTTTGTTCTTGAGGTCCAGCCAAAGGTCCCTCTTCAGCCAGGCCAGATGCCTTCCCTGCTGACTTGTTTTACGGCACACAGAGACAGCCTGCTCCTGTGCCTTTAAGACTTCCCTCTTTGACGTATGCCCAGCCTTCCCGGACTCCTGTATCCTTCAGGGTGGTCTCTCAAGGGACTTTGTGAATCACCCTCCTGAACAGGCCAAAGTTTGCCATATGGAATTTCAAGGTGACAGTTTTACTAACCCCTTTCCTTGTTTCCCCAAGGTCAGAGAACTCAATCATCTGATGATCTCTGAGCCCTAGACGCTCTCCAACCTTTACTTTACTCAAAAGTTCTTCCCTGTTCACAAGAAGCAGGTCCAGGAGGGCACCTTGCCTGGTTGGCTCCCTCACCAGTTGTGTCATGATGTTAATCTCCAAACACTCCAGGAACCTCCAGAACTGTTGTCTCCCTGCTGTATTGTATTCCCAGGAGATATCTGGGAAGTTGGAACCACCCACTAGAACAAGGGGAAGCAATTGTGAAACCTTTCTCAACTGCTTATAAAAAAATTCATCTACCTCTTCATCCTGGTTGGGTGGTCTATAATAGATTCCCACCACGGTATCTTACTCCTGATTCTTACCCATAAGGACTCAACCCTACCACCACCTTCATTAATTTGCATAGTTTCATATGTCTCCCTAACATAGAGGGCCACTCCACCACCTCTTTTTCCTTGCCTATCCCTTCTGAAAAGTTGGTACCCATCAACTGCAGTACTGCAGTTGTGGGAGTCATCCCACCAGGTTTCTGCTATGGCTGCTATATCATTGCTTCCCTGCAGCACAATGGCCTCCATCTTCTCCTATTTATTGCCCATGCTGCATGCATTTGTGTGTAAACATTTCAGGGAGGGAGTTGAGTACATAGGTTTCAGACTTGAGGTGGGGTAGACCTTCTGGTTACCTAGGATGCCAACACACTGCTCCACAGGCATTGGACTACTACACCCAGAGTTCTTGGTGGCAAGGCCATCTACATCCCTGTCCCCTTATAAACCTAGTTTAAAGCCTTGTCAATGAGCCCAGCTGACTCATGTGCAACGATTCTTGTCCCCTTATGGGACAGATGAACTCCATCTGTTGCTAGTAGACCTGGTGCCAAGAAAACTTCCCCATGGTCAAAACCCCCAAAGTTCTGTTGGTGGCACCAACCTCTAAGCCATGTGTTAATCACACGGATTTTTCTCTTTGCTTCAATACTACTTCCTGTCACTAGAGAGATTGAGGAGAGCACCACTTGTGCTCCTGAGCCCTCAAGTAATCTCCCCAAAGTTCTGAAGTATTTTTCAATTGATTTTGTACTCCTATTCATTGCCTTGTGACTCCCAATCTGCATAACCAGCGGTGGGTAATAGTCCGATGGCCGCACCAGATTGGGGAGTCTCTTAGAAATGTCCCTAACCCACGCCCCAGGCAGGCAGCAGACCTCCCTATGGGATGGATCTGGCCTGCAAATCGGGCCCTTAGTTCCTGAGAAGGGAATCCACCACCTTTCTTTTTTCTCTTGTTTGCACTAGTCCTAAGTTGTGAGAGTGGCTGACAAGTCCTGGGTGGCTGCGTGCACGGACAATCATCTCCGTCCCTGTTTGTCTGACCCTCTGTTTCAAGAGCCCCATACCAGTTGTGTGTGGGCAACTGGGAAGACTGGGGGGATTGGGAGGGGACTTGCTTGCCTCTCCTGCCTCGCTGGAGAGGGGCCTGCCTCCATTCCTCCCCATCTCTTAGGTTTCTTCCTATTTCCAGGTGACAAGAAGGCACAAGATCCCCTGCTTCTCGTGCCATCCACACCTGCTGACCCTCCCCCAGGGATGGCAGAGTCCTACTCCCCAGTCTATCTCCTCTCCTTATAGTCCTTAGCCTCGCAACTTCTACCTTGAGCTAAGACAACAGGGTGAGCAGATCATTCACCTGCTCACATCTGATACATGTGTTGTCTCTGCAGCCCTCCATTGCAAGTGTCAGGCTCTGGCGCTCATCACATCCAGGGCTCTGGACACCTACATGTCTGCTCAGAACTTCTGCCTGGGTACCCACAGTTGTACTAACAATAGCCCTTAACATGGTTGTAACCATGGCTGGATCTCTATCACTAATGGACTTCACAGGCTTCTGGGACACACCCAGATATCTCTCCCTACTTTTCTGGAGAGATACCAAATCTGCCTGGACACAATCTTGTGCCTGCTCTTGGTGAACCTGCTTTAGTACAGGGATTGGAGTGGATTACTCCCATAGATCCTTTCCAGCCTCTACCATTCTGTGCTTCTGTGACTTGTTGATTCCTTGAAAGATGAAAACACAAACTATAAATGTTTCTGATACATCAATGTCTCTTCATTATTAATCAAGGTACAATACATGTGGAATAGGAAAAACTCAGGCTGAAGAAATTGCTTGCACCAAGAGCAGAGGTGAAGTTCTTTCTACCAGAAATATTTTGACCTGATTAGACAAGTGGATGCAGCATCTGCTTAAATTTTGCAAATATGTATGCACTCACTGGTATTGAAGGTGACTTAGAATTTTTTTTCACCCTACCCCTTACCACCTACATATTCAACAAAAAAAGAAGTGCTAGTATAGACAACAGGAACACTACACTGTGGCCTAGTAAAAATGCAAATGAAAGCTTATGCCAACTGTGCAAAGGCTGTGCTCTGACCTTTTAAGCTTATTATCAACTTGCTATGCGAACTTGCTGTGTGAACTGGAACTCGCTCCCAGGTGTCTCATGTTATGACGTAGAGTTTAAGCACGTGATAGTTTCAAGTGTCTTGAAAAATACAGTTGAAAACAGAGGACCTAGACCTATAAACAACCCACAGATGGTCAGTTAATTATTGGTCATTGAGGAAGTACAGTCTTGTCATTGGGGAAAATACTGCTTTCAGCACAGTGCAGAAAAGAAGCAGATAAGCAAGAAAAAAACAGCTGAGCAACAGGATAAGGCACCTGCCTGGGAACATAACAACCTCAGTTTTCAGTGTGTAGTCTTGGATACAGAGGCTAAAACTTCCTATGTATTGTATAAAATGACAGGAATTGGAATTGGGGAGTGTGAGGCATGGGGATGAGGGTGGTGGAGAGGAAGAAGAAGTAATTATTGCAGGAAATGTTTCTGCAGAACTGATGTGAGATCACTGGAGTACTGAGGGAGCTATCTTCCCTGCCTACTCCAAGAGTAGCAGCTTTCCCTTTCTTTTCCTGCTCCAGAAGCCCTTCAGTAATTTCTTGCCTTGCTCAGTCAATTGGTCAGGATTGCGCATGGAGGGGTGCACGTGGGTGTGCAAGTGCATTCACACATGGCTGTCTTTCCCTGCAAATGCTACCTATTTCTTGTCTGTAACACTCTTGCTACTAAAGCCTTATTAGTCACAAACCCAAATACAATTTTCTTCATTCCTCCATTGCTCTTTTTGCTCAAGTCTCTTCTCTTCATGTATCCTTATATGACACAGTTTGATAGTGACTAGGCTACATCCCAGAACATGAACTTTCCTGAATCCTAGCACCAGTCAAATTATTCTAAGCACTATATACCTGGAAGATGTTAGGAATGGGTAACATATGTACTTCTGTCAGTCAGTCTGTTTGGTATCTTCTAACCAGGAGTCTACTAATGTGTGTAACTACTACCTAATATTTGTCCATAACCTATTAATTTTAAAAATAGCCTATCTTAATAAACCTTCTTTTGCAAGCCACAGATCAGTCAGAGCCAGGATGTCTTCTGATGTTTATGGAAGTTTGCTCCCTTCTGGGGAATAAGAAGATAAGGCTTTATTAGGATTGTGACATCTTGATACACTTAACAGGTCTCCTAATTTATCTTAACTCCACTTGCTGTTTTTAATAAATTAGTCTTAAAGAAATTTGATGGTTATGTGGATATTTCAGCAGTTCATTTTCAAGGGCAAGGCAATCTTGCAACTACAAAGAAGAAATGTTAAATGAGAGCTAAATGACACAATTAAAGGGAGCAGGTAGGATTTGCCTTTACCTCAGGAAAATGTGATGAAAAATGCAACAGCAGATTTCACACTGCAGGAAATTAAAATAGCAACATTGAAGGAATGAGCTTTTAAGAGAAATAACCTCCCTGGTCTGTAGTGAACTCTTTTCCTAGCTTCGTGCCAATAGAATTTTTTGCTTTTGTTGTTTTCCCTCTTTTCTGTTTCTGAGAAGGTAAAATACCTTGCCACAATTGAATAGGGTAATGATTCCCAATAGTGAAATCTATTACACAGTGACATAGCCTCCAAAGGGAAGTAGTAGGAGCTTTATTGCTAAGTACATTTAAATCTATATGAGACAAAGCTCTGGAAAATATTCTTTTGGGAACAATCAAGTGACTACATGAAATGAAAGACCAAACAGGTATTTTCAGCTCTAATTTCTACCATTAGCATCCATGTTGCAGTATGAATTGAAGGTTATTTAGAGATTAATGTTACAGAGATGCTAGATAAGACATTAATTATGTAAAAATTCTGTATTTCACAACATTTTGCTCATTATTATAGATTTAAGGGTTAGTAATTTATCCATACTTAAACAGAAACATGCATTAATAAGGACTGAGCATCAATCAAAAATATCCATCTGATTCTAAGGGACTGGTTTTCACATAGCAACTAGAAAATCACATTACTGATCTGGCCTTTCCTAAGAATCATAAATGTTGCCTAGGAATAGCAATTCAACTAACATGTCAATACATCTACTGATATTCTAATAGGCTGGAAATGGACAAAGGAAACAGAAACAAGGAAAACCAGAAAATTATTGTCTGATGAATAGCTGTTTTGCAAAGGGTATTTTTGAAGGCTTGTATAGCTGAAATACTTATTTACAGTCTGTAATTTAGCAATATAGAAAAGGTGATATGATATAGATTTTCTTCTTTAGATTTCTTTTCACACATGCAGTCAGTTCAGAGAGAATTGAGTACTCCTTACATAGCTGAAGTAATTTCCCAAATACCCCTTTTAATAAACAGGAAGCCTATCTCCCTAGAAGAGAATGGAGTGAAATAGACTAAAGTCTCACACTTCAGTTTCAGATCCAGAAATTCATTTCCTCAGTGTTTGGAAGACAATTTATTTTGTCTCTTTATTCGTAGTTAAGAGGGATGGGCAGTTGGGATCTGCTTTCTAGTCTGTTTTGGCATTAGGATTTCCCTTTGATCCTTCTCCACATAAAAACTGCAACCTTATATATGAA